>NC_083284.1:1000012-1363762 GCF_963506605.1 Zootoca vivipara | reverse complement strand
AAGGCAGGATGCGCTCCACAACTGGTTCGCCGCTGATCTGGGAGGCCTGAAGCCTTTCCCGTGTTTGATTATTTGTAGAAATCATTCCTTTGTTCCTTGCTACAAAGACCATTGTTGGCTCATTGGAAGCCTGGCTGCTTTGGCAAATTGTCCAGGCGTTTCCTGAATCCCACGCCAGCCAGCCCCCCCCCAAAAAAACCCCTCAAAGAGGTTTGGGACCAGCGCAAGGAAGTCCCCTTCCCCTGGCACACCAGGTCCTGCTACGCAAACCGTGCAGCTGGGACACACCCTTGCCAACCTGGGTACCCAAGACACACACGTACGCCAACCTCGCAGCGCCCCAGAGGTCCTGGCAGTTGCTGCCCCCCCCCCCTCCCAGCACAGTTGACTGCAGCGAGCTCTTTGAAACAAGGTTCCTCTGCGGCAGGATCCCCCAAACTTGGGACGCCAGCTGTTGATGGACTACAACTCCCATCAGCCCTAGCTAGCAGGACCAGATGGTCAGGGATGATGGGAATTCTAGTGCAGCTGGAGACCCCACAGTTGGGAGTTGGGAGAGCCAAGGCTCTAGCTTCTTCTCTCCCCCCCCCCCCCTGCAGTGTTTGAAATTCCCTGGGCACATTTTGCTAGGGCGCAGGTCCGACTGCGACCACATGGAAATTTTTGGGCGCCAGGTTGGCAACGGATGTGGCCATCAGGCCAGTTGATTCATCGTGCGCAGCAAAAGACATGCGCCCCCCCTTGAGCTTCTGAGCTGCCATGGGAATCCTAGACAGAATAATGTATGGACCCATCCAGCCCAGCATCCTGGTCTCATGGTAGACAACCAGCTGTCTCTTCTGGGAAGTGTGCAAGCAGGACCCCCCTCTCCACGGTCTCCAGCAACTGGCAGCCCCAAGCCTTCCTGCCTCCAGCTGTGGGGCCAAATATCCTGCCAAAGAAGTGGAGCTCTTCAGCTTTTGTTTGAGCAGAGGAGAACTGGATCCAGTTTCAGGCCAGGTCAGGACAGGTGGGAACAGCCAAGGTCAGGGCAGAGGAGAGCATCCATTTCATTCACCAAGGCCATCACACCAAGGGACTCCAAGCCTTCCAGGGGAGCAGAAGACAGACTGCAAGAGGCCTTTAACCCCCCCCCCCGAAAGGACTGTGAGGCAGGAGAGTCCTCCCCAGTCCAGCCGCCACAGTCAGGGGGCCTTCAAATGGCCTCCAGCTCTCAGCAAGTTCTCCTTTCCTACACACACAGACCTGACGTCCTCCAGCTGTTTGGGACTATGACTCGAGGCAATGGACAGCGAGGGCCGCCCAGCTCCCCTCCAGGGGTCAGCACGCTGCAGGCCAGAAGCACAGACAACATAAGAAGGTAGTCAGAGCCAGCTGGATCAGGCCCATGGCCCATCTAGCCCAACATCCTGTCCCCACAGGGGCCCCAGCGGGAAACAAGCAAGGAGGATTCCAGCCCAGGAGCATCTCTGAGCACCTGCAATTCCCACCTGCAGCTGATCTTCAGAAGCATCGCTGTGGAAACACAGCAGAGCAAGTGTGGCTGGGAGCCCCCAATAGCCCCCTCCCTCCTTCCATGAATCCTCTTTTATTTTTATTATTTATTACATTTATATACCAACCTCCACCTGAATATCACAGGGCGCTTTGAAGTACAAAAGCACAAAATAGATAACATAACAGCCGCAAAACAACAACTCCCCAACACACACACACACACACACACACACATTCTTTCATTAGCCAAAGGCCTCGAGAAGAGGAACATTTTCACCTGGAGCCTAAAACAATATAATGACGGCGCCAGGCACACCTCCCTGTTTAGGGAAGTTTTTAATGTTTAATGCTGTATTGTGTTTTTAATCTTTGGTTGGGAGCCGCCCAGAGTGGCTGGGGAAACCCAGCCAGATGAGCAGGGTATAAATAATAAAGTATTATTATTATTATTATTATTATTATTATTATTCCACAAACAGGAAGCCACTGCAGAAAAGGCCCCGTTCTTGTGTTGCCACCCTCTGGACCTCATGTGGAATGAACACATGAAAAGGGCCTTAGATGATGAATGCAAAGCCCAGGACAGTTCATATGGGGAGAGGCCCTTCTCACGGTATTGCGGTCATGAGCTGTTTAAGGCTTTATAGGTCAGAACCAGAACCTGGAATTGCGCCCGGAAGCCAGTCGGCAGCCAATGCAGTCGGGCCAGGACTGGCGTTCTATGCTCAAGCCGTCTTGCAATGGTGAGTAATCGGACGTCTGCATTCTGAACCGTCTCCAGAGGCAGCCCCACATAGGATGCGTTGCAGCAATCTAACCTAGTGGTTAGATCTGAAGCCGTCCAGACTCATCCCCAGCTCCCAACACAGACACCACCCACCCTTCCAGGCGGCTTTCGCTTGTCCCCAAGGACAGGGAGCCCCGTTGCAGAAATCTGCGGCAGCCCAAGACGGAGGCGGGGAAAACAGGGACCCAGGAGAGCGAAAACAGGGCAGCAGCTGCCCAGAGGAGTCCCCCCCTCCCCATGGAAAAGCCTGCCAGGAACAGGGGCAGCCGGTGAGTCAGGGAAAATCTTTCCACTCCGAGGAGGGTGGAGACCCTGGGCTGCCAAAACAAACATGTTGTCCGCTTCAGCCAGGCTGTGTATCTTTGACCAGCAGAAACACAGGTCTCTCCAAGAGCAGCTACACCAAATCCGCCCGTCCCCCTTTTCTTTTTCTTTCATTGCAGACTGAGCTCAGGTCTGTCCACATGCAAAACGCACACTAGATTCAGGTTCCGTCCCCTCGAAAAACAAGCAGAACCACGAGAAGCCAGCAGCAGGAACGCAGACCAAAGTCAGGCTGGTATTTGTTTTATTTAAGAAAACCCGCCGTCATCCCCCCTGACCTTTTTGCCCACCCCACCCCCCCCCGGCAAAGGATGGGTGGATCCTTGGCCTGCTGCCCCCAGAAACTTTGGCCCAGCTCAGATGCCCCAACAAGGCAAACATGCTCTTGAAAGGGAATCGACAACCCTTCCCCCCCCCCAAGCAAACCGCAAACCCCTGCAAATAAATAATAAAACCCTGCAAAGAAATTGCTTTCCATATGTGACAGTTTGGCTGCATTTCCTGCAAAAGCAAAGGGGGGGGGGGTAATTACGGTGCTTGGAAGAGGTTCCCCTCCAGGCCTAGAGGCAACCACCTGTCTGGCAGGGGGGCGATTCTCTTTCTCTTATCTTCCCCCCCCCCTGCCATATCCTGACTCAGAGCATCTGTTGCCTCCCCTTTGGCTCCAACAGGATGTCTGCTTCTGTCACTGGGCTCCTGGGAACAGATGGGGGGGGATCAATTTTTTGATTTAAATAGGGTTTTTTTTATTTCAATCGCATTTTTAAAATAAAAATGCTTTTGGAGGAAAAATCTTTCTAAAGATCCTTTTCTATTTAAGTTACATTATGGTCCAAAGGCTACTCATCAGGAAAGAAGGATTTGTTTGCTAAAACTCAATCAAAGTTTTTTCTTAATTGTTTAACCACATCAGTTAACAAACATGGATGCATATGCTATAATGTTTATTGTTTTAGTTAAATAAATTGCTATAAAGGAAATGATTTTTTTTTCTCCTTCCAATAAAGTACAGCAGAAAAGCTGTCCAAACAGTTAGCTGATTGAACCTCACGATAATTTCATAATTATCTGTCTATGTAATGGTTAGTTCTCAAACTTAATCCGTTCCGGAAGTCTGTTCCAAAACCAAAGCGTTCCAAAACTAAGGCGTGCTTTCCCACAGAATGTCATGCAAAGCGGATTAATCCGTTCCAGACTTTTAGAAACAACCTCTAAAACAGCAATTTAACATGAACTTTATACTATCTAACGAGACCACTGATCCCTAAAATGAAAGCAATAAAGAATGTCCTGCAGTCCCACAATCAATCCATCAGTAGCTGAACTGGGTTCCACACAGTCACAAAAACAAAACAAAAAAAAGAGCTACAAAAACAAAAATGCAAAATAAATAGCAAAAAGAGACAGACCTCAGTGTAACACTCAAGACGGAAGTGTGGCGCTCAAAACCGAGCACATTCAGCTTTCAAAATAAGTTCGCAAACCGGAACACTTACTTCCGGGTTTGCAGTGTTTGGGTTCCAAGGTGCTTGAGAACCAAGGGGGCCACTGTACCCTAAACAAATCGGTAATGTTGGATATCACTGTAAAAACTACGCAGAAAATTTATTATTCCAAAAATAATAAACCTTCATCTGTTTGTCAGTATTAAGATTATACCAGCAAGAATGAGTCTTTCTGAAACAAAACAAAACAAATTCATTTAAATCAAGTCTTACTGACTCATGATTTAAATCGATCTGAATCCAATCCACCCTGGAACAGATCTGTTTGCAGAGCTCTGGGTCGCGGGAGGCAGGAGCAGGCGCCCCTCTGTGGATTCCCTCTGCCGCAGGAGCAGCACTGCGGGGGTCCTCCTCCCTGCCCCCTCCCTGCACCCGCTTCTCTGCTTGGCATAAACACCCAGAGCTCCTCTTTCGCCCCGAGGTCCCTGGGGCATCTTGGCCCCCAGCCTGGACAAAGGACAGCACAGGGCCAGGCAGCCGGGGGAGACTGGCAGGTTGGTGATCCCACAACCAACTCTCAAGTCCGCCCTCTGCCCCTTCGCCTTGCAAGGCACACCTTGCAGGGGGTGGGCAAGCAGGCAGGGGAAGGTAGCCAGACAGGCGGACGGATGGACAGACAGAAAGATAAGACAGCCCTGGCCACGGAATGACGGCACCTTGCAGACCTTCCCATCACGAAAGAGAAGAAAAAACTGTTTTTGCTACAACTGCGGCAAGGACATATAATAATAATAATAATAATAATAATAATAATAATAATAATAATAATTTATTTATACCCCGCCCATCTGGCTGGGTTTTCCCAGCCACACTCGGCGGCTTCCAACTGAATATTAAAACAGTACAGCATTAAACATTAAAAACTTCCCTAAACAGGGCCGCCTTCAGTTGTCTTCTAAAAGTAAAATAGTTGCTTATTGCCTTGACATCTGCTGGGGGGGTGGGCGTTCCACAGGGCGGGTGCCACTACCGAGAAGGCCCTCTGTCTGGTTCCCTGTAACCTCACTTCTCGCAATGATGGAAAAGTACTGAAATTAGACTAAAGAAGAGTGGCAAGGAAAACCGATAGAATAGGCTGAAATGGCAAAATTAACGGGAAGACTTCGAGATAAAGACAATAGACCCGGCATGTCCAAAGTCCGTTTCAGGGGCCTAATGCGGCCCCGTGGCAATTTACTTCCTGGGGTAAAATTCTAAAAAAACCAACAACCCTCAACTTCAATCCTAAACAAAGCTTAACAACTATGGTGGCCCTTTGGTCAGTCCTCACGGCCCTTCACTTCATCATATCTGGCCCTCTTTGAAAGAAGTTTGGACACCGCTGCAATAGAGACTTTAAAGAGGACTGGGAACCATTTATGTTATAACTAGTGTATTTCAGCCCGTTTAATAACGGGCGCTAGAACATCCTGGGGTTCGGAGAAGCGCTTGCGCAGCGCTTCTCCGAACCCTGGGACCTGTCCTTGCTGTCGGTGGCAGGGGGACAGGAACGGAGGAGGAGAAAGCGCTGCGTTCTCCTCCTCCGTTCCTCTCCCCCAGCCGCCGACAGGAAGGACGCGCGCACTCTCCCCCCCTGCCTCCTCCAACCGCCGCTCCTCACGGCCAGGGAGGGTTGTGAGGAGGCCTTCGCCGGCCTCCACCCTCGCTTCCCTGACGTGCCCTGCAGTGAGGCGGTGTCCGGCGGGAGCGGCGGTTGGAGGAGGCAGAGGGGGGGGGAGAGTGCGCGCGCGCAGTCTCTGCTGTCCAATCCCTGTATCTCTGGGGCACATGCGCAGTGACCCAGGGACACACGGGACAGCTTGGACGCAGGGACAACTTGGACATTATTATATAGGATTACAGAATCAATGTAAAGAAATGGACTCACCAGCAGAGTTTGATCAAACACTTGCAATTAACAAAATAACTTAGGAATAGAAATAGGATGTTAAAACGATGAGCAGAAGAATTATTTTTTTAAAACGTTAAAGAATCAGAATTAACCAACAAGCAGGTAGACAATATGCCAAAAAACCAGAAACGGAAAGTTGAGGGAAGTCATGGGTTTTGGGGGTTTTTTTAGGATTCGTGATTATCTTGTTTTTGAAATGATGATTGTGATGCTGATAAAATTGTAAAACCTAATATATATGTATTTTTAAAGAACTTTCTGTCACCGAAACAAACAAGCAATGAGGGATCTTGCATTAAGAGTAGGGATATCGGAGGAGTCCAGCAAAAACGGAATATGGAGCGGAAACTGCCAATTTTCGTTTACTCAACCCACTGAACACGATGGGAAGCCGCCCGTGGTCTATCGAGAGAGACTTCTTGCATTTGGACAGCGCAGCAAGCTGTGGTTTGCCCCGGCAGAAGCTGTTTACTAATTCAGCGCATTTCAAGCCATAATTAAGATTAACCACCGCCTGCCAGGTCTGAATGCTGCAGAAGAGGAAATCTTCCCCATGAGAAGGGGCCGTGGCCGGTCCAGAATCCTCTTGAGGTCAAGGGCCAGATGCACCTCCTCCTCCTCAAGGCCTTCTCGGTGGTGGCGCCCACCTTGCGGAACGCCCTCCCATCAGATGTCAAGGAAAGAAACAACTATCGGACTTTTACAAGACATCTGAAGGCAGCCCTGTCTAGGGAAGTTTTTAATGTTTGATGTTTTATTGTGTTTTTAATATTCTGGCTGGAGTGGCTGGGGAAACCCAGTCAGATGGGCATGGTGTTGTTGTTGTTGTTATTATTGTTATTATTATTATTATTGTTATTATTATTATTATTATTATTTTCTCCAATTGGAGCGTTCACAGGCCAGTGCTTCCCAGTTGTCAGTGTTTATACTACTGTACATTTTTTTAGATTTGCCTTGAGAGAGTCTTTAAACCTCTTTTGTTGACCCCCAGCATTACGCTTTCCATTTTTAAGTTCGGAATAGAGTAGTTGCTTTGGAAGACGATCATCAGGCATCTGCACAACATGACCAGTCCAACGAAGTTGAGGTTGAAGAATCATTGCTTCAACACTGGTGATCTTTGTTTCTTCCAGTTACCCCATGCGGGACTGGGCAAACCCCTGTGATGAACCGTGGTTTTAGCCTGACATCTGAACGCAGCCAGAGTTCGGAAACAAACCCTGCGTCCTCAAATACACCCCCCTCCCACCTCGAAAGCCTTCTCCTGTGCTCTCAAACAGTGGGAGAAGTTTGAAACCGAAGGGGGCAGCTCCACAACTGCTCAGTCCGAAGGCAGACTGGGGTGGGGTGGGTGGTGAAGCAGCTGAAGCAGCTGGCCGCTAGCTGGCCCACCCCCCTCCCTCCAGTCTCTGGGCCCCTCCTTGCCGAAATAGGCTGCTCTCAGCAAAAAACCAACCGCTGACCTCAGAGCAAAGTGCGCAGGCTCCTTACGCTGGTGAGCAGATAGTCCAAGCAAAAAAATTAAAGGGGGGCAGGAAGGGAGGGGTGCTTGCTTGCAACACACCCAACTGGCAGCTGGTGGGGGGGGGGCGAAGGAAGGCAGCAGAAACGGCCTCCAGGGCATTCCAGGGAGTCTTTCTGCAAACACCCACACAAACTCTCACATGCTGGGTGGGGCAGGGCAGCCGGGGGGGGGGACGGGGGGAGCCGCTCTTGGAGAGCTCAGCAGAAGATTTGATGGAGCCTCTCTCAAGCCTCACAGGAAGAACCTTCCTCAGCCATAGCAGCCCCCCTGGCCCTCCTCTTCCTCCTCCTCCTCGCAAGAGTGGGGCTCTGGCCTGCCTCTTTCCTGCAGTTTGCAAACCTTCTCCTGCCACCAGCAGAGATCACGTCTACAGCAGCAGCAGCAGCAGCCCATACGACATGCACACACTCACACAGAGACACACAGGCACACTCTTCTCCCAAAGGTGCACAAGGGTGAAGACTAGGGTCCAATTGCCCCCCCAGCAGCGTCAAGGCCATTCCTGCAACGTCCAGGGGCTCACAGCCACACACACAGAATCTGAGCGCAGGCGGGGGGCTTCCCCCTTCGGAGTCGGGGGGGCCTTCCCCCCACCACACCCCACCCCGCCAGAGCCGAGGCGCAAGTGCCTTAAGCCCTGAACAGCCGCCCATTGTCTGCTCACATGCCTGGGCTTTGGAGCTTAGCACCAAATATGACCGGGAGGAGAAGCGCCGTGGGAAAATGAGGCTTTGCATGACCCCCCCCCCCAAGCACCAGAAGAAGGGGGGCACTGTGGGAACCGGGACGCACCTGTTGAATAAGGTGCTGCAGAAGGCAAAACAGCAGCCAGACCTGAGCCCCCAGAGGAAATGCCAGGAATGGGGGGGGGGGAGGGAGAAGCAGAGTCCGGCCTGGTGGGCCTGGAATGCCCTGAAGAGGATGCCAACCCTCGTTCAGCATTGGCAGCCGGTGATTTGACAGGCTTCAAGTTACAAACACACACACAAGGCAAAGAGGGGACCTGAGGCCTGGAAGAAATGGAGGGAGAGAGAGGGAGAGAGAGAGAGAGAGAGAGAGAGAGAGAGAGAGAGAGAGAGAGAGAGATTGTGGTCCAGCACCTGGTTCTGATGCCATTGGGGGAAACTCACAAGCGAGACGTGAGCACAAGAGACCTCTCCGCACTTGCAATTCCCCAGCATTCAGAGAAAACTGTGGCATCCACTTGACTCTGAACACTCCCTACAAGCCCCTGCAGAGAGAGGGGCTACTATTGAGAGCAGAACATGTGAAAAGGATCTAGGAGTCCCGGTAGACCACAGACTTGACATGAGTCAGCAGTGTGATGCAGCAGCTAAAAAAGCCAATGCAATTCTGGGCTGCATCAATAGGAGTATAGCATCTAGATCAGGCATCCCCAAACTCGGCCCTCCAGATGTTTTTGAATTACAATTCCCATATTCCCCGACCACTGGTCCTGTTAGCTAGGGATCATGGGAGTTGTAGGCCAAAACATCTGGAGGGCTGCAGTTTGGGGGTGCCTGATCTAGATCTAGGGAAGTAATAGTACCACTGTATTCTGCTCTGGTCAGACCTCACCAGGAGTACTGTGTCCAGTTCTGGGCACCACAGTTCAAGAAGGATACTGACAAGCTGGAACGTCTCCAGAAGAGGGCAACCAAAATGGTCAAAGGCCTGGAAACGATGCCTTATGAGGAACGGCTTAGGGAGCTGGGTATGTTTAGCCTGGAGAAGTGAAGGTTAAGGGGTGATATGATAGCCATGTTCAAATATATGAAAGGATGTCATATGGAGGAGGGAGAAAGGTTGTTTTCTGTTGCTCCAGAGAAGCGGACACGGAGCAATGGATTCAAACTACAGGAAAGAAGATTCCACCTAAACATTAGGAAGAACTTCCTGACAGTAAGAGCTGTTCGGCAGTGGAATTTGCTGCCAAGGAGTGTGGTGGAGTCTCCTTCTTTGGAGGTCTTTAAGCAGAGGCTTGACAGCCATCTGTCAAGAATGCTTTGATGGTGTTTCCTGCTCGGCAGGGGGTTGGACTGGGTGGCCCTTGTGGTTTCTTCCAACTCTATGATTCTATGATTCTTCAGGACCTGCCCCCAAGAGGACTTGCTAAAGGTTGGCCCTGCAGGTGGAGGTTCCCTCCCCCCCCCCCGCACCACAGGCCTTTGTCCTGCCTTTGTGGGGGGGCTTTATGTGCTCAAGGAAGTCAACATCCCAAAAGATCAGAGGAAAATATCCAAGGATTCCTAAACTGAGATCTACTCAATGCCCTGGCAGGGAGGCAGAACGCAAATCAAGAGCAGAGAATCATCAAATTTCAAAGGTGGGGGGGAGCCCAGGGACCATCTAGTCCAGCCCCCTGCAATGCAGAAGTCTCAGCCGGAGACTTCTCCCCAGAGAAGCTAGGGCAGGTCTGTGCCATCACCAGCCGGCTGCAACATCAAGCGACGACTTGCTGCCTATGAGAAGGGAGCGTGGGAGGAGCAGCCCCGACTCCACCTCCTAGGCGTCACTGCCATGCTCAGGAGGAGAGAAACGGGTTCTCCCTCTTCACCCACTAGCCATGGGGCTCCAAAGGTTTGGGGATATGGGGTTTTTGTGGAACCCACAGAACTGAACCCCCGTGCAAGAAACAATACTCGGCGGCTCAGAAAAAGCCAGCTGCACCTAGTCAAGAGCACTGTCCACTCCAGGGAGCCAGGAAATGAGGATGGGGAGGACACAGAACTAACTGTAGCATCCAAAGGGTTTCCAAGGGTCATCTAGTCCAACCCTCCGCAATGCAGGAATATTCAGGTGGAGCTCTGGTGCTGACACAGCTGCCCCTTGGCTCAAGTTAACCCTTCAGCTCTTTTGCCAAAATGAATTAAAAGCTTCTTTTTGAAGTTAAAATAAACAAAAAGTCCCCCCCACAAGGGGAGGGGAGGGGAGGGTTAACCCTTCAGCAATGATAGCCACCCTAGCTCAGGCTTACTTGTAGCATCAGCTGAGGAAAATGTCCCCATTTGGAAGATCTCCAGGCCCTCGTGATAGCAGCAATCCCAGGAGCCGTCCTGGGGCAGAAAGCGGCTCAAAGGCTTTACAAGTCAGATAACAAATGTTGGAAAAGGAAGGAACCTATTTTCATATGTGGTGGGAATATAAGAAAGTGAAATGCTTGTGGGGCATGATATATAATGCAATTAAGAAAATGCTGAAATATACATATTTTAAAAAACCAGAAGTTCTCCTATTGGGAATTGTAGGTACTGACATTAATAGACAGGATATTAAATTATTCCAATATGCAACAACGGCGGCAAGAATTCTACTAGCACAGAAGTGGATGCAATTACCGACAAAGGAAGAATGGTTAACAAAGTTGATGGCGTATGCGGAACCGGCTAAGATGACAGGAAGAATCCGAGAACAGCGAGACCAGAAGTTCATCAAAGACTGGATTAAATTTGTAAATATTTGACAATCATACTCAATTAAACACGTTAGCAGGTTTGTAAGAAGCTTTGTAAGTAAAGATATAAAAATATTTGCAGTGATGGAATTTATATACCGGTATTTTAAAAGTGATGGTATAAATGCAATGGTTAAGTAGTGAAAACGCAGAGATGTGAATGGGAAAATAGAAAATCATAAGGAAGGTTTGAAGGCAGAGGGCCTTCTCGGTGGTGGCGCCTGCCCTGTGGAACGCCCTCCCATCAGATGTCAAAGAGGAAAACAGCTACCAGATTTTTAGAAGACATCTGAAGGCAACCCTGTTTAGGGAGGCTTTTAATGTTTAATAGATTATTTTATTTCATTTTTCTGTAAGTAATGGCCCTAAAAAGCCAAAATGTATTATATATGAAGAGAGATTGTACTGAAAAGTATTGCTGAAAAATAAATAAAAATAATTTGGGGGGGGGGGGAGAAAGCGGCTCAAAGGCTTCCGAGTGCCGATTCCCTCCCTCGCCCCAAGATCTCTCTGGGTGATTGTGGGTTTCGACAGCGCCAGGAAATCCCTCCGCAGAGTCGGAAAGGAGGTCTTGCAGCAACAGCAGCCTCCGCCACCCGTGCAAAGATTGCACCACAGCCGCCCAAGCGGGGCAAGGAAGAGGGCGATGGCGACACCCACAGGATCCTCCTGCAGGGACCCCAGGAGGAAGGAAAGAGGAACAGGAGGGGCCCTGGAGGGAGGGTGCCCCCAGGCAGGCAGGCAGGGCTGAGGGGAGCAGCCCATCGCCCAGCAGGCTCCTCTCGCAGCTTTGAAGGCTCTTCTGAGCCAGACTTTGTTGTTGTTTAGTCGTTTAGTCGTGTCCGACTCTTCGTGACCCCATGGACCAGAGCACGCCAGGCACTCCTGTCTTGCACTGCCTCCCGCAGTGGAAGCCAGACTCCCTGGCCCCAAATGCAGGGAGACGCTGCCTTCCATCTCCCCCAGAGGCATCTCCCCCAGGGGCTGAAAGGGGGAACATGGAGAGGAGAGGAGCCCAGTGTTGGGGTGGGGGGGTGTTCTTTGATGCAGCCGTTCAGCGCTGGGTCAACAGATCATGGGGACGAAAACAAGTGAAGGCTGGGGGACTTGGGGATAAGAACAGAAGAACTCGGAAACAAATGTTGAAAAGTACTTTTCAAAAAAAAAAAAAAAAAGAGAGAGTCCCTTTTGCTGGGGAAAATTCAGACGGAAATTTCCAGGTGTCAAAAACAGGCTATTTATGTATTCCACTCCTGTGGCCGGCGTTTTCTTAGCCCCAAAACGGAAAACAAGCAAGGTCCCAGCTGAAGAAGAATGGCAACTTAAACCGATGGAATATGCACAACTCGCAGACTTAACATATAGAATAAGAGAACAAGAATACCGTATCTCTAAAGAAGATTGGAAAATGTTTAATGAAGATATGGGTGTAAATTGTGTACACTTGAAAACGTGGGCAGCATTAAGATAAATTTGACAGAGTAAATGAGCTTTGATGGCTGCAATAATGGAACAATGAATGGTTTAGTATGTGTCAAATATGCAGGAATCTATGGCATGCAAATTGAACCATGGAAGGAGGAGAAGGGAAGTCACTGATATTTTAAGGTTGTTCAAATGAATATTCTAAAATAGAAAAAAATTATACCAAAAAAGAACATAAGGAGAGTCTCCTGGATCAGACAAAGGCCCCATCGAGCGCAGCACCTTGATCTCCCAGTGGCCGGCCAGATGCCTATGGGAAACCTGCAAGCAGGATCCGAGCACAAGAGCCACTCCTGCATTGCAGGGGGTTGGACTAGATGACTCTTGGTGTCCCTTCCAACTCTGCAATTCTCTGGTTTTAGGAACTCTCCCCTCCTGTGCCTCCCAGCAGCTGGTATTCAGAAGCATTTCTGCCTCCAACTGGGGTGCCCTCTGCGCATTAGTGCCCTCAGTGTGCAAACCAATTGGGGGAGGGCGACCAAGAGGCTGGTGCCTGGATAAGGGGAGCCCCCCCCCTGTAGTTCAGGAGCAGAACACCTGCTCTGCATGCAGAAGGGCCCTGGTTCCGTCCCCAGAAGCATCTGCTGGCAGTGCTAGAAGTGTCTCCTGGAGAGCCACTGGCAGTCAAGGGGTGAGACCTGAGCATGATGGACGCATGGTCGGATGCTGCAAAAATCATCTCCCTCCGTTCCTCAATCCCAACTTTGGTGCAGAGAATTAGGCAGGATGAGGAAGCTGAGTCCAGGCACACCCAGGACTCTGCAAGGATCAGCTGCTCCTGCCAACACAGGGGCAAGAGCAAGGGGCAAATGGGGGTACACACACACACACACACACACACCCCACACACTCCACGTGGTCCTCGTTGCCAGAGGACTATTGCGGTCATCAATTGCCAACTGATGTGATCGGCTGTGGTCCCTCTCCAAGGCTGGGCCCACCTTGATGCGCCTTGGGCTCTCAGATTCTGAAGGGACCCCGATGCTCGGGAGAAGCCCTGTCCGGGGTCCCTTCGGAACCCCCCCCAAGGAGGCTGCAAAGGCTGCTTCTCTCGCCTCCAAAGTGCTCTTAGGGAGCGCTCCCTACCAGTGGAGACTCAATCCATCTTCTTGACAGTTCAGACAAAGCCCTTCGCCACGCGAGGGGAATAAGCGAGCTGCTCTCCAAGACCGGGCTTCTGCCACTTCTCTGGCTCTGCCAGCCAGACGCATTTTGCAAAATGAGAAACAGGAACACACACAGGAAGCACCTTAGTCTGCCCAACGGCCCCATTAGGAGGAGGAGGAGGAGGAGGAGATCGAAATCCAGAAAGGCCACTCGTCCTCCCTGCAGACACAGCCTGGCTCTGCTTGCCAAGCTCCAGCCCTTGCAGATCTTTCACGCTGGGTCAAAACAAGGAGGCGGCCAGGCCAGCGCCAGCGCCAGCAGCAGCCAAGGCCAGGGACCAGGCAGAGGGATGGCTCAGAAGCAGGACATTTCCATTCCCAGGCGAGGGGCAGCCAACAAAGGAGTTGGAAGGAGAAAATTAACGGATGTGCAGCAAAATCAGGTGCATCTAGAATGCCACAGATTGTTGGGTTGGGAAGTCTGTAGAGAAATTTTGTATGGTGGGAAACGTATGATGTGTAAACAGAAAAAAATGGATAATGCATTTTTTGGGTAGAAACCACATCAGACCCACCAAGCAAATGCCCTCAATAGGATTTCTGGAAGCATTATTTATGGTTAATTTTTAGTCCCACCTTCTCATTTCATAGGAAATGCTCAGGATTCAGGTATTAGATAACAAGGTAAAAGAAAGGTAAAGGACCCGTGGCCAGTTAAGTCCAGTCAAAGGTGACCGACTAGAGGGTGTGGCGCTCATCTCACTTCAGGGCAAGGGAGTCGGCGTTTGTCCACAGACAGTTTTCTGGGTCATGCGGACAGCAGGATTAAACTGCTTCTGTGACGAGTGGCAGAGCGCACAGAAACTCTGTTTACCTTTCCGCCACAGCAGTACCTATTTATCTACTTGAGCTGGTGTACTTTCAAACTGCTAGGCTGGGAGGAGCTGGGACAGAGCAGCAGGAGATCGCCCCGTTGTCGATTAGATAACACAACCATAAAAGACATGTCTTGAAAAACACAAACCAGCAGCCTATGGAGAAGCAGCCATGACTCAGGAGGGGTACAAAATGCATCTTAGCTCAGGGGGAGCCAACATGGTGCCCCCTGGAAGCTGCTGGACTAAAGCTTCCCCCCTCAAACCCCCACCCACCAGCCAGGCTACGTGGGATGAAGGGGGTCCATGGCACACCTGCAGAGACCGCGTGTACAGGCATACCTCGGTTTAAGTACGCTTCAGTTTAAGTACTCCGCGGACCCGTCTGGAACGGATTAATCCACTTTCCATTACTTTCAATGGGAAAGCTCGCTTCAGGTTAAGTACGCTTTGGGTTAAGTACAGACTTCCGGAACCAATTGTGTACTTAAACCGAGGTACCACTGTACTAGTCCCGTCTTGGCTGAATGCACAAGTTGATTAAGTTGCAATAAGTCAGTTCAGCTCAGCTCGGCGTAACATTATGCAGCGGGTGTTTACATCACTCATCAAATTAAGCATCCCTGACCGATCTCCGCACTTACCCACACCAAGCGAAATTGGGCTCACAGCCGCAGCAACCTGAAGGGCAATGGGTAGGAACAACGGGCAGTGGCACCCAACTGTGGAATGCCCTCGCAAGGAGGCCCACCCGTCCTGTCTTCAAGCATCAGTGGCCTTTAAGAAGGAATTCAGGGTGGAATCATTATTACTCCTCTGCCCAACCCTCTAGCTTTCCTTTAGTGCTAGCAGCATTTTGCTGTTACTTAGGTTCGATTATAACATCAAGGGAAAGGTGCAAGACACACCTTTTAATAACACATAAATATTAAAATTAAAAAAATTGTCCAGTAGCACCTTAGAGACCAACTAAGTTTGTTCTGGGTATAAGCTTCCGTGCGCATGCACACTTCCTCAGATACCATAAATATTAATTAAATATTGATTCTTCACCCCATAGGAAGGGGTTAACTTTATTTGACTTATGCACAACTCATCACTCCTCAAAGAGCAACCTCGGTGGGCTGAAACTCCGGCTTGCAAGTTGTGCCTCAGCCTCTGGCCAGAACGGCCTCCCGGCTGCCGGTCCAGGAAGCTGAAAAGGCCCATTTCTTTCTGCTCACAAATGATTGCAAGTGGGTCGCACTGTCTCTACAGTCGGCCACAAGGTCGGTTGCAAGGAGCCAGGGTGGATAAAAATCAATGATTTTTTTAAAAAAATAAAAAAATGGATTTTTTTTATTTAAATCAGATTTTTTTGATTTAAATCAATTTTTTTGATTTAAATTGGATTTTTTAAAATAAAATGCTTTTCGAGGAAAATATATTACCACCCAAAGGTTATTCCATCATGAAATAAAGATTAGTTTTTTTAATTATGTAGAATAAGGTTATATATGTTTAATTTTGGGGGTAAATAAATTCCATTAATCCATTCACAATGTCAGGCTCTTCCAGAGGTTTTTGTAAGATTATTGGGCAGTTTCTCTGCCTACAAGATATTATCACAGATGCTTGGTTTACTTTTGCAGTTCTCAAAACTGAATTTGACTCAGCAGAGATCACATTCCTCTTCTTCACAGCAAAAATGTTATAACATGAACAGAGTTGAGAAAAAGACCTTAATACTATTGTTCTACAAACCTATGAATACAGAATCAACCCCTTCAGTGCTAAGTTTCAAGAAGTTCAGTGAATAGAATAGAAACAATATTTTTCTGATTGTTTGGAGTGGACAGTATTTAAGTTTTTCATGTGTAGGCTGGGCTGACAGTCTAAGTTTCTTAAAATATATATATTTTGTTTTTGTTTAGCCAAATTAGTTAACAAACATGGATGTTTGTTTAAGCAAATAACATATGCTGTAATGTTATTGTTTCAGTTGAATAAATCTATTTAAATTGTTATTATTAAGGTGACGATTATTTTTCTCCTTCCTAAGTACAACAGTAAAGTTGTCCAAATATGAATAACCCATTAAACTGGGGATAAAAAACTAATATGAAAAGTTGTTATTCTAAAAATCTTCATCTACTTGCATATTCAAGTTATACCAGCAAGAATTAGTCTTTATGTAGAAAACTATGATTTAAATCAAGCCTTACTGACTAGTGATTTAAATCGTGATTTAAATCAGTTTGATTTAAATCAAATCCACCCTGCAAGGAGCGCATGTGCGCACATCCCAGCCTAGCAAGATGATGGTCAGAGAGCCAGCCTAAGACTCTCTGGAGCCCCCAAACGCAAACAAGCTGCAGGTCTGGTGGACTTCGCCATCAACTGCAGCACTCAAAGGCACATCAATACTTGGCTTATGATGCTCACGCATTGGGGGGGGGGGCAAGAAATTGCAAGGAGGCAAGCAGAGACCAGCCACATTTGGGGAGGGGGCTACTTCAGTCATCCCCCCCCCCAGCTCAAGGCAACCACCACCCTCCACATTCCACGGGAGCCTTGCCGGTCAGGAGACTTAAAGTGCAAGGGATTCCCCCGAGTGCAAATCCTGCCAAGAAAATATTCCGCATTGCATTGCATGTGTGCCAAGGGAAATCGATGGCTGGCGAGAGCCGGGAGGGGCATGCCCCACTTTCCCGGTACACAGGCTGGGGAAAGATTTGGACCGGATCCATTAGCCCACTGAGGAAGTCAGGAGAATCGCAGCCACACCAAACCCAGAGTCCCGGGCAGGGCCTTAAGAGAGCAGGGAATGTGTCACAGCAGAAGCTTCCCTAGACCAGAGTCATCTGGTGAAATGGATTGTGGCCACACACAAACATCTTTTTGTAGGCAGCCTTTCCAGAGTTCAAGCCGTGCTCCCGGCGACTTACAGAAACGCATGACGAAAGTAGTCATAAACAATAAATAAAACATCACAAACTCCATAACCAAACTGAAGGTTTCCACATAAATAATGATATAAAACAAAGATACAAAAAATATTAACAGCAACCACCCCCCAACAAAAATCCCTAAACAATATCCCAGCCCCAACAATACCTACTACAGGGGCATAGAGTTGGAAGGGATTCCCAGGGGTCATCTGGTCCAACCCCTTCCTTGGATCACCACTTTTTCAACCCATCAGGCCAGCGTATTAGCTAATCCAGTGGTTCCCAACAGGAGGTCCGCGGACCCCCAGGGGTCCGCGAGCTATGCCAGAGGGGTCCGCAAGATGCTATTAGAATAAAAAATATATTAAATATATTTCGTATGATAACAGATTTTTTGTTTTGGCCGCTTCCTGCATGAGCAGAGTCTAGCGCAAAACTAGAATTAGATAGAGGCAGTAGTTCTGCTGTATGCCGTTAGGTGGCGCTCTACAAACACTACTGTTTTGCAAAGAGGCAGCGCACGCATTCTACTAACGCTCACCTCCCCAAGATGCTTTGCGCGCGTCGGCTTCATTTGTGCGCTACTGCGCAGGTACCCTGTCCTCTCCATTCCCCTCCCTCCTCCCTGGCGCACGCTGCCTCTTTGCAAAACAGTAGTGTTTGTAAACAAACCTAATATTTCAGAAATAATGGACTCAAAGGACAGATTTAACTCATCTCATTAAGAACTGAAAATTAAAACTAACTGTATACTGATGGAGTACACTGTTGTAACTGTAAAAAACGTATAAATATAAAATATAAAAAGACTCTTAATTTGGCTCTCACTTTTTAATTTTAGGATTAGGAATTAATGGGGGTGTCTTTGTCACAATAGCGGCTCGATGAGGGGTCCTGGAGAAAATTTTGTTGGGAACCCCTGAGCTAATCAGTTGGTGGTGGGCAACCCGGGGGTCTCAAGGAACAGCTCCTGTGCTTTTGACTGCAAAAATGCCAGAACAGCAATCCCTGTGGAAGCTGCTGAGCCAGACAGGAGCTGCAGACCTTGAAAGCCCATTGGGCTGCAGAAGGGAAGAACTCTTGAGCATCACGGCTTGGAAGCTTCATCCTGACCCACAAGCAGGCCTGGCCAGAGTCCTCCCACTGAGGAGCCCCCAGCAGCAGCACAGGCCAGGGGGCAGCTGGAAGAGACGGCAAGCAGCCAGCCAGCCGCCAGCCTGCTTTGCCCAAATGCCAAGGCCTCAGCCTCCTGGCCAAACACAACTGAGCCTTCACAATCACACACACACCCCACACACACAACCTCAAAGCCTTTTGTCAGAGCAGAAGCCCCTCCAAGGAATGGCATGCGCACACGAGGAGAACCTGCGGAATCAGGGCCTGCTCCCATGGTGGCCAACCAGACACCCGTGTTCGAACCTCGTATATAGCAGCCGGGTGCCAAATAGCACCTTACGCCAGGGTGGCAGTTGCCAAAGCAGAAGGCCTCGTTGCCATTTTGGGCCCAGACGGCTGGAAAGTCGTATTTTTCAGGTGACTTTTTGGTTCCTGAAGTTCATTCTGATTGTGCAGATGAAACATCGCAGATAGAATTCTACAGGATGGGGTGTTGGGGTTCTGAAAACAGTCTAGAATCCAATGATCCCCAGGGATGCGCCTCCAGAGGGTGGGGACGCTGGGCGCCCGGGCATTCTTTGCGTGGTCACAAGCGGCCGATAGCCGGGTGCATAATGCGCTTGGCAAATTTCAAAGCTGGATACCTCTGCGGGAAACTCGCAAGCAGGACCAGAGCGCAAGAGCCCTCTCCCCTCTCCGCCAACCTACCATTGCTGTTGCTGAACGGAAGCGGTTCCTAGAACAAGGCCCCCATCCTGCCATCACCAGCTCAAAGTGTTTTTACTCACTCAGGCTTTGGCCGCTGCAGGAGGGTGGGGGCCACACGCAGGAGTTGGGGAGACTTTCTGCACCATAGGATGTTTTCGGCATGGGTTTCAAATTCCATGTTAGGGGGCCTTTTGTATTTTATGGGATTATGTGCTGTGTGCCACTCTGCGTCTTAACAGACGAAAGGCAGAATTAAAAACCAAAGCAATAAATTCCTGGTGCCCTCCAGCTGCTGGACTCCACCGGCCATCCCCCTTGACCACAGGCATGCCGGCTGGGGCCCTCAAGCCCACCTTTTTGTGATGGAAGCCGAGGGCTCCCTTGCCCACCCACCCCCCACCTGACACAGATGCATTCCCCGAGTGGCACTGCTACTCCCACCACGAGCCCCTCTCCATACGCAGGCGGGCAAGAGGCAGAGGCTGCGCACCAGGCCCACGTCAGCTGGGCAGCCACATGCCAGGGATGCACTGGGTCCACGCCAAGGACACTGCCCGGACACTGAGGTCCAGCACCGAGGGCCTTCTGGCGGTTCCCTCATTGCGAGAAGCCAAGTTGCAGGGAACTAGGCAGAGGGCCTTCTGGGTGGTGGCGCCCGCCCTGTGGAACGCCCTCCTAACAGATGTCGAAAAGGAAAACAACTACCAGACTTTTAGGAGACATCTGAAGGCAGCCCTGTTCAGGGAGGCTTTTAATGTTTAATAGATTATTGTGTTTTATTCTTCTGTTGGAAGCCGCCCAGAGTGGCTGGGGAGACCCGGCCAGATGGGCGGGGTATAAATAATAAATTATTATTATTATTATTATTATTATTATTATTATTATTATTATTATTATAATAGAGCAAGCAGGACCCAAGACGAACTCCTGCGCTACCAAGGCAGGAAAGGAACAGGTCGCATGCTAGGAAAACACACGCAGGGTATGTTTTGAGGGAGAGAACGCAAAACCGAACCAGGCAGATGAGCTGGTGGAAACCTGCTTGCAAAGGATGAAGGAGGTTTACATCTGGTCGCATGGAAACCTTGACTGGTTTGCAGGGAGGCCAACCCGACAGGAAAGCTGTTTTTGTTGAGTCAGGAGTAAATGGAGGAACAGGGGTTGGTTGCAAGGGCAAGCAAGCATGCCTCTTTCCACCCCAGTCTGCTGATGCCAAAGCAGCCAGGAGTTCTACGAACTTGTGGGTGAGGGCATGGATGGGGGGTGCATTTTGCAGGGCCACTCTGCTCAACCCAGGCTCCCCAAGCACCACCCTGCAAAATGCAGGCACTCCCCTTCCTAAAAGCCCACGCCCAAGTGGAGAACATGCCTGACATTACAAACAGAAGCTAGTGTTTTAATCTGCTTACGGGTTTGCCTTGTCAAGTATGGCGTTTTCCTCCTATGTTTTTGTCTGCATTCCTCCAATTAATAGCTGCCATGAGATACTTGCTAGAGGTGGGGAGGCAGGAAGTGAGCTTAAAGCCTTTTGAAGGACTAAAGACAATTTAAGTTTCTCCCTCCAGACAGGAAGCCCAGGTGCAAGTCAGGGAAGAGAGATCAACTGGCTGCTTACTCAGCAGGGCACTGGCTCTGACGCACGCTTGTTGCTGATGGCCGGACATAGAATCATAGAATCTTAAGAGTTGGAAGGGACCCCCGGGGGTCATCCAGTCCAGCCCCCTGCAATGCAGGAAACTCTGCTAAATCATCCAACCTCTGCTTAGAAACCTCCAAGGAAGGAGAGGTTTTGTGGGACTGGATCAGGCCACTGACCAATGGCTTCCAGGATTACACCCTTCCTCCCACTGAAGCCCAGGCCGGAGAGGAATTGCATGAGCTCAGGGCAAGGGCCACAGCTAGCCCATCAACACGAGCCCCCCCCCCCATCTCTGGTGCAGGAGACACCACAGACAACATGCTCGCTGCAAGCACAAGGCAGATGGTGGGCTCCAGGGCATTCGGGGTTCCAAGAGGAAGCCCTCAGGTCTACTCTCACAGTCACACACAGAGTTGAGGCACCAGGGACTCCACAATGGCAGAGGAAACACAACTGACTCTGAACGTACAAAGCACCCTTATACAGAGTCAGGCCACTGGCACACCGAGTACCGGTAGTAGTAATTTATTATTTATACCCCACCCATCTGGCTGGGTTTCCCTAGCTTCCAACAGAATTAATGATGATAATAATAAAGCGATAAAGCATTAGGCATTAAAAGCTTCCCTAAACAGGGCTGCCTTCAGATGTCTTCTAAAAGTCAGATAGTTGCTTATTTCCTTGACATCTGATGGGAGGGCGTTCCACAGGGCAAGTGCCACTACCGAGAAGGCCCTCTGCCTCGTTCCCGGTAACCTCACTTCTCGTAGGGAGGGAACCGCCAGAAGGCACTCGGTGCTGGACCTCAGTGTCCGGGCAAAACGATGGAGGTGGAGACGCTCCTTCAGGTCTACTGGGCCGAGGCCGTTTAGGGCTTTCAAGGTCAGCACCAACACTTTGAATTGTGCTCAGAAACATACTGGGAGCCAATGGAGGTCTTTCAAGATCGGTGTTATGTGGTCTCGGCAGCCGTTTCCAGTCTGCCTGCTGCATTCTGGATTAGTTGTAGTTTCCGGGTCACCTTCAAAGGTAGCCCCACATAGAGCACATTGCAGTAGTCCAAGCGGGAGATAACCAGAGCATGCACCACTATAACAAGAAGATCTGCGGGCAGGTAGGGTCTCATCCTGTGTACCAGATGGAGCTGGTAAACAGCTGCCCTGGACACAGAATTGACCTGTGCCTCCATGGACAGCTGGGAGTCCAAAATGACTCCCAGGCTGCGCACCTGGTCCTTCAGGGGCACAGTGACCCCATTCAGGATCAGGGAGTCCTCCACACCTGCCTGCCCCCTGTTTCCCCAAAACAGTACTTCTGTCTTGTCAGGATTCAACCTCAATCCATTAGCTAGCATCCATCCTCCAACTGCCTCCAGGCACTGACTGGCAGAGGCTCTCTGGGGTTTCAGGCAGGGGGGCCTTGGGGACTGAAGCTGGGTGCTCTGCCAATGAGCCCCCAATCAGATGAAGGCAAGATGGGCCTTGCAAACTCCCAAACCTTCCCATGGGGGTCCCACAAACAGGCCTTTCCACATCTCTTGGGGAAACAAACGAGGAGCCTGGAAGCCCCTGACCCTTAAGATATTATTAACACACGTCACTGGGGGGGGGGGCACACAGAGACCCAAAGAGGTTGCACGTTGCAGTTTGCTAGCCAAATTAACAACGTTCCTGCAGTGAGGTGCCCAGGGCAAAAGCAGGGTCTCACTAAAAGCGTCAGCAGGCACAGGGCAGGAGCAGAAATGGCCCACACGCCTGCCCCATAGGGAGTCAACTTCCTTTGGCTACTTGAGCTCCAGAAGCACCTCCTAGACCTGGACTATGGTGGGAGTCATGTGCGTACGTATACACAGCTCCAACATTTGGCACCGGGCACAGAATTCAGCATTACTTTTTCTAAGAAGAAATCGCTGCGTAGAATTTCTATCAGCCTTGGGCAGAGCTGTGCGAGTGAAGCAAACCTGCACAAAGTATTTGGGTCACAAGAACTTCCTTTGAGCTATGCCAGGTCTTTGAGAAGCTCCCCGAAGGGATGTCAGAGCCGCCTTCTCCTGTCTCCCACGATCCGTTTTGCACATCAAACACCCCTTCGGATCAAGGCGGCTCCTCAGGTGGGAGAGGGAGAGGAACGGATCTCCCTTGCAAAACACAGGTGCTCCCAATACAGAGGGCCTTCTCGGTGGTGGCACCCGCCCTGTGGAACGGCCTCCCATCAATGTCAAGGAAATAAGCAACGATCTGACTTTTAGAAGACATCTGAAGGCAGCCCTGTTAAGAGAAGTCTGTAATGTTTGATGTTTTATCGTGTTTTTAGTATTCTGTTGGGAGCCGCCGAGTGGCTGGGGAACCCAGCTAGATGGGCGGGGTATATATAGTAAATATTATTTTAATTTTAAATATTAGACAGCTGACAGGCAAGCGAGAGGAAGCTCCTTTACCTCCCGAAACTCAGCTGGTCACCAGCAAAGGATATTTAAACAGCCCCTATTGCAGGAAGGCTACAGGCTGGTGATGTGAGCCCCAGAGTGGGGCGGGGCCACAGCCTCAGGGGGAGTCCATCTCCCATCCGCACTGGTAGCATCTCCAGGCAGGGCTGGGAAAGGAGCCTGCCTGAAACCAGGGAGAGCCACTGCTGCCAGCCAGGGTAGGCAGCACTGAGCTAGATGGAGCCAGGGGCCTGACTCAGGAATCATAGAATCATAGAGTTGAAAGAGACCACAAGGGCCATCCAGTCCAACCCCCTGCCAAGCAGGAAACACCATCAAAGCATTCCTGACATATGCCCGTCAAGCCTCTGCTTAAAGACCTCTAAAAAAGGAGATTCCACCACACTCCTTGGTAGCAAATTCCACTGTCGAACAGCTCTTACTGTCAGGAAGTTCTTCCTAATGTTTAGGTGGAATCTTCTTTATTGTAATTTGAATCCATTGCTCCGTGTCCGCTTCTCTGGAGCAGCAGAAAACAACCTTTCTCCCTCCTCCATATGACATCATTTTATATATTTGAACATGGCTACCATATCACCCCTTAACCTTCTCTTCTCCAGGCTAAACATACCCAGCTCCCTAAGCCATTCCTCATAAGGCATCGTTTCCAGGCCTTTGACCATTTTGGTTGCCCTCTTCTGGACACGTTCCAGCTTGTCAGTATCCTTCTTGAACTGTGGTGCCCAGAACTGGACACAGTACTCCAGGTGAGGTCTGACCAGAGCAGAATACAGTGGTACTATTACTTCCCTTGATCTCTAGATGCTATACTCCTATTGATGCAGCCCAGAATTGCATTGGCTTTTTTAGCTGCTGCATCACACTGTTGACTCATGTCAAGTTTGTGGTCTACCAGGACTCCTAGATCCTTTTCACATGTACTGCTCTCAAGCCAGGTGTCCCCCATCCTGTATTTGAGGAGAAGGTCCTTCCCTTTGGTCCTATCTGGGCCCTGCAGGCAGCGCCACTCTGGCCCTTTCTCAGGCTCCCTCAAAGGGCTCTTCCACACCAGAAAGGAGCTAATCGCCCAAGGGCATATTGAACGTAGGTTATCACTGTCGCCACAACGGAATGTCTGGGCCCTGTTCTTCCCCTGTGAAATTTGCAGTTGGTGTTGTTATTAATTTCCTTTCTATGCTGCTTTATTTTGGGGGGGGGTGTCTCTAAACGGTTTGCAACACATTCATACCAGGGTTAGAAACTCAGACATAGAAGCCAGTCATCAGGCACCCTAAACCTAGGTGACGGTTGCCACAAGAGAATGTCTAGAGTCCATTCCCTTCCCCCACCCCAAGAGATCCCATGCAAGGTTCCCGGCATGGGGGGCGCACCAGGAGCCCCACTTGGCTGACACGCTTAGGCCTCCCCGCAAGAAGAGCTTTGCCTCACCAGGACAGGGCCTTGCTTCAGGAAGCAGGAGGGGGAGAAGTGCTAACCTCCTGCTTTCCTTCCCCAAAACAAGCCTTTCGAAGGCTGCAGGAAGCCCTTCTCACCCCGGGAAATCGAGGCTGGCTGGACCTTTGGTACTGCTTTGGTCTGTTGCATAGTTAGAGCGCACAGTTCGACTATGGAACTCCCTCCCACAAGAAGCAGCGATGGCCAAATTCCTGGAGGAGGAGAGGGCTATGAATGGCTCCTAGCCAGGATGGCTCTGCTTGGCCTCCACAGTCAGAGACAGCCATACTTCTGAATCCCCGTTTCTGGAAACCCCAGGAGGAGGGGAGAGTTGCTCTTGTGTTCGAATCCTGCTTGCAGGTTTCCCTCTGGTGAGAACAGGGTGCTGGGCTGGCCGGGCCACAGGCCTGATCCATCAGGCTCTTCCGAGGTTGTTACGTTCTCACGATGTCAATGCCATGTTCCACCATCCCTCTGAAGACCTGAAGAACCACAAGGGGGGAAGGAAGGGGCTGCTGCGCTTGCGGGAGAGAACAAAAACTGGGCGAGCGGAATCCTGCACTTGGGCTCCTTAAACGCAGGAAAGTTCAGTCCCGTCCTCAACACCCCTTGGGAAAACATCCAAAGACCCTCCCGGACGAGGTCAACGGCCCCTCTGGCTCACCATCCTGGTCTCCACACAGGCCAAACAGCACTCTGCCCATGCAAATCCCAGCAACTGGAGTTTGGAGGCATCAGTGCCTCGGACTGTGGAGGTTCTACACCTGTGGCTAGTTGCCGTCAATAGCTCTCTCCTCCTCCATTAATTTGTCTCATCTTCTTTTTTTCACGCCATCTACAGCGGTTGCTGGCCACCGCTGCCTCCTCTCTTGTGGGAGGGAGTTCCACAGTTCAGCTACGCACTGCACGAAGGACTTTCTTCTCTCTGTCCGGAATGTTCCAACACTGGACGCACAAAGCTCAGGTGTGCTGAGGGTCACAGGCAAAACAGCATTTGGCTTGGGCCAGGCGCCTTGTGCGTCCCAGCGAACCCCTATGGCAGACTACCGCCCCCCCCCCCCCGCCGCCGCTGCCTCTTGTGCTTGCAGGGGCTGATGGGAGTTGCAGTCCAAAAGTTGCACCCGGAGGGTCCCAGGTGGGGGGGGGGAGAGCCCGCCATGGGGCTGCGAGGTGCAAGGAGCTCTCCTTGCAGGGGCCGGACGCAAAAAGCGTGCGTGACTCTGCAATTCTCCTCCGCCGGGAAGCGAGGAGGCAGCAATCCGGGCGGGCGCATCTCCTGCTGGGGCAGCTGCTGTCGACTTCGCCCTGCTTGGCCTTGGAGACCTTGGGCGTCCAAGCAACGCCCCCCCCCCCGGCCTCCTCCAACCTGGCCTTCTGCCCCCTTTCTTTCCTCCGCCCCATCTGCACACCCGGAGCTCAACCCTGCATGCAGTCTGCTCTGCAGAACTTCAACTCGACGGCGGCTGCGGAGCGGCGCTCCTGCCTCGCCCTCGGCTCCCGCGGCGCTCGGCCCATGCTCGCGTACGGCAGGCCCCCAGGCAAAACCCCGCAGGGCGCCGGAGGGGCGCTCTGCACGGGCTCAGGGGCGCTCTTGCAGCCCCCAAGAAAGCACCCGCCCCACTCCTGGTCCTGGTGGTGAGCCATTCCCCGTCCCCGGGCGAGAGAGTCGCCCTCTGTGCGGGCTCAGAGGCCCCCTCGCCAAGTCGCCTCCCAGCCCCACTTACTGGTCCGGATGGGATCCGCCTCGCTGGAGCAGCTGGCGCAGCGGGACGGCGGCGCGTCCGAGGAAGCGGTCAGTGCCGACGAGAGCGCGCTGCCACACGGTGATCTGCAGCAGGAGGGCCGGGTCGTCGGCGTGGTCGTCGGGGCCGGGCGTGGGCGGCAGCTGGAGCAAGCACTCGTCGGCCCAGCGCGGCCCGCTCCGCTGCGGCGCCACGGGCGTGCGGTACTTCTGGCCGCCCAGCTGCAGAGCCACGAAGGCGTCTCCCGCCGCCGGGCCGCCCTTGGCGCGCAGAGCCCGCGCCTGCAGCACCGTCACCTGGACGTGGCTGGGCAGCCACGACGGCGGGGACGCCGCCCCGCCCGGCACCGACGACGACACCCGGCTCATCCCCGCGGGCGCCGCCGAAGGAGGAGGACGAGAAGGCGGACAAGGTCGGGGCCTCTGCGGCGGCGGCGGCTCCGCGTCCGTCCGTCCGTCGGTCTATCCGGGCGCCGGGCCGGCCTCCTCGGCTCGCTGCTGGCCAAGACGCGCCCCTCCCTCCTTCCTCCCCTCCCTCTTTCCCTCCTTCCTCCGCAGGCTCCTCCTCGCGCCCCGCCGCCGCACGCGCGGGCAACTCGGCGGCAGCTGCTGCAGACGCCGCTCCTGCTGCGCTTGCAATTGCAAGCCGAGGGGGCTGCTGGAGTGGCAACGCCTCTGCTCTTTCTCTCCACCGCCCCCTCCCTTCCAGGAGCCCGTTGCAGGATCCAAGCGCCACCCCCCACCCCCCGGGGAGGGGGAGATGCAAATGACGGGTTGCCCCGATCGCCTTTGCAATTGCAACAACCCTGGCAATGCAACGCGGACCTCCGCTGGTGCGCCTCTGCAGAATCCGGGCTCGGCGCCGCGAATCCCATGGGCCCCTGGCAGGCGGCCAGCTCTTCCCTCCCCAATCCCGGCGTGGTTGGCCCAGCAGGGCTGTCGTGGGAGGGGGTGGGGTGGGGGGTGCAGCAGGAGCAGCAGCTCGGAGGGGGGACACGACCCCCAGCCAAGCGCTCCTGGGCAGCCTCATTGGTACTGCGGAGCGCTCCTTCGGGTCTCGCCTGGTGAATGGCAGCTTGGGCTAGCCTAGATGGAGGTTTGGCGGGGCACAGACCAGACTTCTTGTGGGATGGCCGCCCCCGGAGCCCTTTCCAGTGACTGCCACAGAGAGGCCCGTTTATTGATTTCTTGGAATATTTTAATCATAGTATCGTAGAACTGGGCGGTTGGAAGGGACTCCCCCCTCCCCGGTCCTCTAGTCCAGGAATTGCAGCTCAAGCATCTCTCACAAATCCAACCTATGTGGAAAAACCTCCAAGGAAGGAGAAGCCACCACCTCCCAAAGAAGGCCATTCCACTTTGGAATGGCTGGCGCATAGTCAGAAAGTTCTTCCCTTTTCTTGTAACTCGAATGCATCGAGTTTCTGCTCGATATCTGAAGATATCTGAAGATATCTGAAGATATCTGAAGAAGTGTGCATGCACACGAAAGCTCATACCAAAATAAAAACTTAGTTGGTCTTTAAGGTGCTACTGAAGGAATTTTTTTATTTTACTTCGACCCAGACCAACACGGCTACCTACCTGTAATCGAATGCATTGGTTCGTGTCTTCCAGTCTGGAGAAGCCACCAGAAAACAGGTTCGCTCCATCTTCCCTGTGAGCAGCCCTTCAGCTATAACAGAATAACAGGACCATTCACAGAGTTGGAAGGGGAACCCCCAGGGTCATCTAGTCCAACGCCCTGCAATGCAGGGCTTGAAACCACAACCCTGAGATTAAGAGTCTCGTGCTCTACTGACGGAGCCATCTCCTTAAAAGATGGTTCTCGTGTCTCCTCCAGCTCCTTCAACTGTTCCTCATCAGGCTTATCAATATATCTTCCAGCTTATCAATATATCTCCCTCCCTGCCTTTGGTTGTAAGTCGCCTTGGGCAAGGTAATAATAGTAATAGTAAATAAAATAACAACAACAACAACCCCAGCCCTAATACTACATGCCACACACCACAGCAGCCCAAATTTGGCCCCTCCCTTATATGCAGGGTCTTGGGAGTTGAAGCTGAAATTTCCTCTGCTGTGCCACTCTACAGTTACACTATTCCTCTTTTAAGCTATTTCTTATCCAAGGTGGGGGATTCATTGGAGAAATTGCTTATGGGGAAATATTTTAATGGTAGATCTGTGACATGACCCCCCATCTTATACCACAAGAGGGGGGGCTGCTGGCAGTGAACTGAGTTCAGCCCAGAGGAGGAGATTTCAGTGGGAAAGCAGAAACCATTGGGCAATGCTCCCTCGGGCGAGTGTGTTCATGGCAGCAGAGAACTTCCCCAAGCTCCAGTGCCAGGTCGCAGAAAACACATTCATGCTGCACTTCTCAAGCGGGGGCTACACATTCCTGGGGGTGTCCCCGGGCAGTGCAAGCCTTTTCCCTTTTCCCTATCTGCAGAGCCAGCAGCAGACTTAAAACTGTTGCTGCAGCCCCTTTAAGAGACCAGCTCACTCCTTGCCTCCAGAGATGTGTGGCAGTCAAATCCTGCTCAAATACATGTTGCCTATATATCAGCAAGAGAAAAATAGAATGCAAGCTCATTCCCTGCGTTGCAGCGGGCTGGAATAGATGACCTTTGGTCCCTTCCAACTGTACAGTCCTGTGATTCTATGACTGCCAACCACTGATGTGACAGCCTTGAATTTTCAGGTGCAGTGCATCTATTATTATTATTATTACTATTAGTAGTAGTAGTAGTATTTCCAAAGGGTAGCTGACACAACACAAATTGTAACTGGGTTGTAATTTGGTAATTTTTGTGTGTGTGTTTTTGTGTTTTTTTCTTGAATTGGATTTTGATTTGATTTGTTATTGATAGGATGCTTTTAATGGAAAATTAATTAAAAATACTATAAAAAGAGAAAGGCCCAATTTCAGCATTGTGCACAGCAGAAGACAGGACCTGAAGAGCGCAGCGAATGACTGGCCAGAGCAGCGGGGAGACAACCTTTCAGGTCTCCCGGTGGGTCTCGTGAGCTGCAGGGGGCTTTTGTTGTTGTTGTTGTTTAGTCGTTTAGTCGTGTCCGACTCTTCGTGACCCCATGGACCATAGCACGCCAGGCACTCCTGTCTTCCACTGCCTCCCGCAGTTTGGTCAGACTCATGTTCGTAGCTTCAAGAACACTGTCCAACCATCTCGTCCTCTGTCGTCCCCTTCTCCTAGTGCCCTCCATCTTCCCCAACATCAGGGGCTTTTCCAGGGAGTCTTCTCTTCTCATGAGGTGGCCAAAGTATTGGAGCCTCAGCTTCACGATCTGTCCTTCCAGGGAGCACTCAGGGCTGATTTCCTTAAGAATGGATAGGTTTGATCTTCTTGCAGTCCATGGGACTCTCAAGAGTCTCCTCCAGCACCATAATTCAAAAGCATCAATTCTTCGGCGATCAGCCTTCTTTATGGTCCAGCTCTCACTTCCATACATCACTACTGGGAAAACCATAGCTTTAACTATACGGACCTTTGTAGGCAAGGTGATGTCTCTGCTTTTTAAGATGCTGTCTAGGTTTGTCATTGCTTTTCTCCCAAGAAGCAGGCGTCTTTTAATTTCGTGACTGCTGTCACCATCTGCAGTGATCAAGGAGCCCAAGAAAGTAAAATCTCTCACTGCCTCCATTTCTTCCCCTTCCATTTGCCAGGAGGTGATGGGACCAGTGGCCATGATCTTAGTTTTTTTGATGTTGAGCTTCAGACCATATTTTGCGCTCTCCTCTTTCACCCTCATTAAAAGCTTCTTTAATTCCTCCTCACTTTCTGCCATCAAGGTTGTGTCATCTGCATATCTGAGGTTGTTAATATTTCTTCCGGCAATCTTAATTCCGTCTTGGGATTCATCTAGTCCAGCCTTTCGTATGATGAATTCTGCATATAAGTTAAATAAGCAGGGAGACAATATACAACCTTGTCATACTCCTTTCCCAATTTTGAACCCATCAGTTGTTCCATATCCAGTTCTAACTGTAGCTTCTTGTCCCACATAGAGATTTCTCAGGAGACAGATGAGGTGATCAGGCACTCCCATTTCTTTAAGAACTTGCCATAGTTTGCTGTGGTCGACACAGTCAAAGGCTTTTGCATAGTCAGTGAAGCAGAAGTAGACGTTTTTCTGGAACTCTCTAGCTTTCTCCATAATCCAGCGCATGTTTGCTATTTGGTCTCTGGTTCCTCTGCCCCTTCGAAATCCAGCTTGCACTTCTGGGAGTTCTCGGTCCACTTACTGCCTAAGCCTGCCTTGTAGAATTGTAAGCATAACCTTGCTAGCGTGTGAAATGAGCGCAATTGTGCGGTAGTTGGAGCATTCTTTGGCACTGCCCTTCTTTGGAATTGGGATGTAGACTGATCTTCTCCAATCCTCTGGCCATTGCTGAGTTTTCCAAACTTGCTGGCATATTGGGTGTAGCACCTTAACAGCATCTTTTAAAATTTTAAATAGTTCAGCTGGAATATCATCACTTCCACTGGCCTTGTTATTAGCAATGCTTTCTAAGGCCCATTTATGCACCCAAAATGACACCTTGAACTTAGCCCAGGAGCTCATTAGAAGCCCAGGCAACTCTTCCCAGTGGGGAGACGTGTTGGCCATAGTTTGCCCCGGTGAGCAGATAAGCAGCTGCATTTTGCAACGGCTGCCACTTCCGGACTGACCCCCAAGGGCAGGCCCCTAGTTGAGCCATTGCAGCAATCTATCCTGGAGGTGACCAGCGCCTGGACAACGTGCCTGGACAGGAGCGGCCTGCCACTCACAACGAAGGAAGGCGTAGGGCTGTGGATCCTCGATGCTGCATCTACATACATACATACACTTCGCTCCGGGGGTGTTGCAGCTGGAGAAATGCCTGGTGCAAATTCTGGAGCCGTGAGTCTTGGTCCAAGGAGTGTGGCTCGAGCCAAGGGCAAATGTATATAATAAGCTGGGTGGGAGGAGGGAGGAGGCCTCCCCCCCCCCACGTTCTTAGCTTGGCTTTGGAGCCTTGCAGGAGCCCCATTCTCTCGGATGCCGCTGTCAAGCTGCAAAGCCTTGGGGCCACCCCCCCTGCCTCTCCCACAGAGCCCCCCACCCTGGCCCAGCTGAAAGCAATTTGGGCAAATCCCACACAGGATCATCTCTGCGGCAGCTGCCTCTCTCGGGCAAGGACATGTCCAGCTCCCCTGCGATCAGCTGAGGGGCACCTGCCACAGGGATCAGATGTCTTCCTCCTCCAAACAGCCAGCGGGTTCAGGAGAACAAGAGGCATTTTGAGCCACCAACAAGCGCTCTGGGGCCTGCTCACCATAGAGGGTCCTCTTCCTCCCCCTCCAATCTCTCTTGCTCGGTGGTTGAACCTGCTCCTCCCAACCAGCTCCTGACTCTGAACTGTTGGATCAAATCAGTGCCCCGTCTGGTCCAGCATCCTGTTCTCACAGGGGCCCCTCAGATGCCCCAGGGGAAAACCCACAAGCAGGATTCGAACACAAGAGCCTCCCCGCCCCTGGGCCTGGGGTTCAGAAGGGAGGAGAGGGTTGTGGGTCTCCACAGAAGCAAGGCTGCCTTATAGGTGATGCCAGATTCGAGCTTGGAATTCAAAAGGTCTCCCCCATTAAAAAAAAAGGCTCCCCTCTCCAAACTAACGAGCAAAGCCCACTTTTTAAACGGAGACCCTTTCACTTGCAGGAAGTTCTAGCTGAGCCTGGATGGCTCCCCCCCAAAAAATAATCCAGGGAACTCACTGCCTCATGGCACCCCTCTGGGAAGCCAACACTCCTGCCTCCTTTGCTGGCGACCTTCATTCGAACTGCAAGGTGTTTTCTTCAGGAGCGGAGGCCTGCCAAAAGCCCACTCAGAAACATATTTGGCTCCTAGCTGTGCAAAGCAAACTGGCTCTATGCCAGGCATCCCCAAACTGCGGCCCTCCAGATGTTTTGGCCTACAACTCCCATGATCCCTAGCTAGTCAGGGAAGATGGGAATTGTAGTCCAAAACATCTGGAGGGACGAAGTTTGGGGATGCCTGCTCTATGCCATCGCTTTGGGGCTGGTGTGGACCTGAAATAAATCTGGGGTGCTTTTAAAGTAAAGTGTGGGCGTCGGAAAATTCCAGGCTTTTGGGGGGGGGGGGAACCTCCTTGCTTAAGCAATGCTTCCTTTGCATTTTCTGAAGCAGGGAAGACTTGAGAGGGAGCTGCCTGCAATGGGCAGGTCTGCCTGACGGGCGCTTGGCCTGCAGGCTTCCTCTTCAAAATTGCTTTCACATTCCCTTCTCTCCCAATGTGGTGGCTTTTGAGGAGGGAGCCTTGCAGCTTCTGAATCCCTGCACCAATTCTGCACGGCCACTTTTGCAGGGATCTTACCAAACGCAGCTCTGCATTATTCCATGGAGTGCTGTGCGACACTCAGCTTGGGGGAAAGAGGACCCCGGGAGCAGAATGTTGCTTACAGCTCCAACCACTAGGCAGTGCCATCCTCCTCCTCACCTTAGCCAGGGGTGGGCCCTTTAGGAGCAGCCAGCAACCGCCCCTCCCTCTCCAGGCAGGGAGCAGAGCAGCCTCACAGCAGATTGCTTGGAGATTGTTCACAGGTGGAAGGAAGCAGCCCTTGTCCGCAGCTGCAAGCACAAGGCAGTCCTGAACAGTCATTGGGAAGGCGAGGGTTAAGAAGGAGGTTTGAGAGAGTCAAGAGAGAGGGTGGCACTTGAGGAAAATGCCAGAAGCCTCCAAGGAAACAAGGGGATTGGAGGGACAAATAGCATCCAAAAACTTATTTACAAATATCAGTGACTTCCCTCCTTCTCCTTCCATGGTTCATAGAATCATAGAATTATAGAGTTGGAAGAGACCACAAGGGCCATCCAGTCCAACCCCCTGCCAAGCAGGAAACACCATCAAAGCATTCTTGACATATGCCTGTCAAGCCTCTGCTTAAAGACCTCCAAAGAAGGAGACTCCACCACACTCCTTGGTAGCAAATTCCACTGCCGAACAGCTCTTACTGTTCAATTTGCATGCCATAGATCCCGGCATATTTTATATAAACTAAACCATTCAGTATTCCATTATTACATCCATCAAAACTTGCATAATCATTTCCCTGCTTTTTGGTTATACCTTAATACTCTATTCTCTAAATTAGGTCCTTTATTCTGTTTGGTAATTGCAAGTGTTTAGTCAAATCCTGCTGGTGAGTTCATTTCTTTACAATATTTCTGTAAATACATTGTAAATGGTTCCCACTCCTTTTCAAAGCCTCTATTGTCTTTGTCTCTTCATCTCCCAGTCAATTCGGCCATTTCGGCATAGTCCATAAGTTTGTCTTGCCATTCTTCTTTGGTTGATATCTCATCGCTTTTCCACTTTGGGGAGAGCAGGATCCTAGCCGCCACTGTAGCGTACATGAAAATTTTCTTCTTCTCTTTGGGCAGGTCTTGACCTGTAACGCCAAATAAAATGCCTAATAAAAAAGCTTCTGGTTATCTTAAACATCTTTTTCATTTCATTATATATCATTTCCCAATATTTCTTGATTATTTTACAATTCCACCACATATGTAAAAACATACCCTCTTTTTCTTTACACTTCCAACATTTTTAGAGCCTGTTCTATATATCCACCATTGAATTTGCCTTAATGCTTAATGCTTAATTCTTTAGTTGGGACCAAAATGTCTTTATCTAGGGGGATCTATAGGACCCTTCTCATCTGCCCCTGAGGGGACGACCCAAACTAATGGATACCGGTGACAAGAAATGAAATTCTCACTTCACATTCGGAACAACTTTCTGACAGTAAGAGCTGCTCGACAGTGGGACTGACTCCCTCGGGAGGTGATGGAGTATCCTTCCTTGGAGGTTTTTTAATAATAATAACGATAACACTTTTATTGTTTATACCCCGTGCATCTGGCTGGGTTTCCCCAGCCACTCTGGGCGGCTTCCAGCAAAATATAAAAAATAATAAAATGTCAGACATTAGAAACTTCCCTGCCTTCAGATGTTTTCTAAAAGTTGTGTAATTCTTTATCTCCCTGACATCTGATGGGAGGGCGTTCCACAGGGAGGGTGCCACCACTGAGAAGGCTGGTAATAATAATAGTAATAATAATAATATATTATTTATACCCCACCCATCTGGCTGGGTTTCCCCAGCCACTCTGGGCGGCTTCCAACAGAAATATTAGAATATACTAATTTCTTAAAGATTAAAAGCTTCCCTAAACAGGACTGCCTTCAGATGTCCTTTAAAAGTCTGGTAGTTATTTTTCTTTTTGACATCTGGTGGGAGGGCGTTCCACAGGGTGGGTGCCACTACCGAGAAGGCCCTCTGCCTGGTTCCCTGTAACCTCACTTTCTCGCAGGGAGGGAACTGCCAGAAGGCCCTCGGCACTGGACCTCGGTGTCCGGGCAGAGTGATGGAGGTGGAGACGCTCCTTCAGGTATACTGGACTGAGGCCGTTTAGGGCTTTAAAGGTCAGCACCAACATTTTGAATTGTGCTCGGAAACGTACTGGGAGCCAATGCAGGTCTTTCAAGACCGGTGTTATGTGGTCTCGGCGGTTCCCTGTAACTTTGCTTCTTGCAGTGAGAGAACCGCCAGAAGAACCTTGGAAGTGGACCTCGGTGTCCGGGCTGAATGATGGGGTGGAGACGCTCCTTCGGGTATAAGCGGAGGTTGGATGACCATCTGTCAGGGATTCTTGAGCTGAGATTCCTGCATTGCAGGGGGTTGGACTGGATGACCCTTGGGGTCCTTTTCAACCCTTCAATTCTATGATTCGGTGAATTCAAGGAACAGCCAAATTTCCAGCGGATACACTTTAAACGAAGTTTCATTCACTCTTGAGAAAAGGGTATTAGGGCAGAAGTTAATATTCAACTACTTCCCAAATATGCCCAGAAGAAAGCTAGAAGAAGCTATTTCCCTCCACTGAGCCCCCTCCCTTGCTGCTGCTGACATGAGAAGAAGAGCCTAAATTAGCATTTTCAGCTAGAAAAACATTCCTTGTTGCTGACAGCTGCTTAACTGGAAGGAGCTGCAGGAATGTTTTCCCTGGAGAGGAGCAGAGGCCCAGGGAGGGCACCACTACGCCCACAGCGACCTTGTGGATCAGGTGCCGAGTGGTGCTTTGTGGGGGGAGGGGTGGACTAGAGGACCCTTGGGTGTCCCTTCCAGCTCTGTGATTCTCTGTTCAAAGGAACTCTGCACAGCAGGTCTTTTTGGCCACTGCCTCTCGCTTGGTCCTCACCTCCTAAACTAGGCAAGGGAGGTGCCCTTCAAGGTAGAGGGACATTCATCCTTACAGGTCTAACCTGCTGTGCTCAGGTGAGATCCAGCCATTGCAGGTACTCTGAGCAGGGCGGTGTTCCTTTGCTCCTGGGTTTCTGGCCCAGAGGCCTAGAAACTTGCAAGGCTCCTGTGTTTTGCAGTGTGGGGATCACGCACGCACACACACACACACGACATCTGAAGGCAACCCTATTTATTATTATTATTATTATTTATTTATTTATTTATTTATTTGATTGGGAGCCGCCCAGTGGCTGGGGAAACCCAACCAGATTATTTTTTGGGGGGGGGTATAAATATATCATACTCATTCTGCCATTCTTCTTCTGTTGGTCCTTCTCCTTCCTTCCACCTCTGGGCTAGTAGCATTCTCGCTGCCGTCGTTGCATACATAAAAAGTATTTTCTCTTATCTTGGTAGCTCTTCACCTATTGCATCTAAAGGTAAAGATAAAGGACCCCTGACAGTTACTCTGGGATTGTGGCGCTCATCTCAGGCCAAAGGAGCCGATGTTTGTTCACAGACAGATTTCTGGGTCATGTGGCCAGAATGACTAACCCGCTTCTGGCACAATGGAACACCGTGACAGAAACCAGAGCGCATGGAAATGCCGTTTACGGTACCTTCCTGCCACAGCAGTACCTATTATTTATCTACTTGCGCTGGCGTGCTTTTGAACAGCTAGGTTGGCAGGAGCTGGAACGGGAGCTCACTCCGTTGCGGGGATTCGAACAGCTGACCTTCTGATTGGCAAGCCCAAGAGGCTCATGGGTAGGCAACCTAAGACCCGGGGGCTGGATCCGGCCCAATCACCTTCTAAATTCGGCCCATGGACAGTCCGGGAATCAGTGTGTGTCGTTAGAATGTGTCGTTTTATTTAAAATGCATCTCTGGGTTATTTGTGGTGCATAGTGGACCGGCCCCCTGTTGAAAAGGTTTGCTAACCCCTGGTTTATACCTAATAGAAGCTGGTCCGTGCAATTGGTCCGGTGGGCAGGAAATCCCGAGAGGCACTGCTCTGGTCTTGGCAAGCTCACAAAAGGGAAAGTCGGGCAGTCTTGCCATGGCTGCCTGTTCTCTTGCGAAGCAGGGACGCTACAGCCCAGCCCTGAAGCGAATGCAGCGCAGCCACGCTCTGAGCCTGCAAAAGCGGGCGCCTGAAAGCTTCCTCTATAGCTACTCCCCCCCTGCTCACCATGCAAAAGGAGTCTGCAGAGGCACACTCAGCAGCAGAGTGTGAATTAGCAGCCGTTAATTGCATAATTATAGGGACCCAGGTGGCGCTGTGGGTTAAACCACAGAGCCTAGGGCTTGCTGATCAGAAGGTCGGCGGTTCGAATCCCTGCAACGGGGTGAGCTGTTGCTCGGTCCCAGCTCCCTAGCAGTTCGAAAGCACGTCAAAATGCAAGTAGAAAAATAGGGACTGTTCCGGCGGGAAGGTAAACAGCGTTTCCTTGCGCTGCTCTGGTTCGCCAGAAGCAGCTTTGTCATGCTGGCCACATGACCTGGAAGCTGTCTGCAGACAAACGCCGGCTCCCTTGGCCTATAGAGCGAGATGTGTGCCGCAACCCCAGAGTTGGACATGACTAGACCTGATGGTCAGGGGCCCCTTTACCTTTACCTTAGTTGCATAATTAACTGACAGAGCTCAGCCAAGGAAGGAGGCAGGCTGAACCTGATGGCCCTGGGTGGGTTTTCTGTGGGGGCCTGGCTGGCCCCTCGCCCCTGGCTGAAAGGCAAAGCAAAAGGCAGGAGGAGGCAGGCAGGGCTGGGTGCCGACCCAGCAGGAGGGTGCCTGCCTGCCCTTCCCTCCAGAGTGTGCAGTGCTCAGCTCTTTGGCTCCACTGGGAGCAGCCCTGGCCTTGGACAATGCAGGGCTTGCTCCCTGTGCAGCCGGGATGCTGCCTCTGGCTGGCAGGAGCACATTCCTCCCCCCTCAAAGGATTCTGGGCACTTCAGCTCATCCCTCCCACAGTTGCAACTCCCGGCAGCCCTGAGCAAGCGAAAGGGCCCAGAGCTCTTTTTGCATTTCTGAAATCTTCGCTTACGTACGGAAGCAGGTGCACTCCGGCAGAAACGGCTCGGCTTCTCTTGAGCGACGCCAATAGCTTTGCAACACGCAAAGTGGCGCTTCACAGCAATGTCATCTCTCTCAAGAAAGAGAGAGATGTCATTGCTATAAATTGTTTTGGAGACCCGGAGGTTTCATCTGAAGTTGAGCCACGTCTGGGCTTAGTGGGTGCTCTCTCCAATTTCTCTCACTTCCTATTACTGCTGTTTGCTTTATGTTATTGCTGTATGTTTTAAATTATGGTTTGTAGCCCGGCAAATTGTCGCCTGGTTGGGGTGCTAAAAATGCCCAGGTTGTGGGTTTGATCCCCGTATGGGGCAGCTGCATATTCCTGCATTGCTGGGGGTTGAGCTAGATGAGCCTTGGGGTCCCTTCCAACTTTATGATTCTATACAAAATAAAAAAAAAATCCTTCCAGTAGCACCTTAGAGACCAACTAAGTTTGTCATTGGTATGGGCTTTCGTGTATGAAAGCTCATACCAATGACAAACTTAGTTGGTCTCTAAGGTGCTACTGGAAGGATTTTTTTAAATTTTGTTTCAACTTCGGCAAACCAACACGGCTACCTACCTGTAACTAGATTTATGATTCTATGAAATTGTTGTGGCATTTGGCAAGTACAATAAACTTATTGATCAGAGGTCAGCAAACTTTTTCAGCAGGGGGCCAGTCTACTGTCCCTCAGATCTTGTCGGGGGCCGGACTATATTTCTCTTTTTTGGGGGGGGGAGAATGAACAAATTCCTATGCCCCACAAATAACTCAGAGATGCATTTTAAATAAAAGGACACATTCTACTCACGTAAAAGCACGCTGATTCCTGGAACGTCCGTGGGCCGGATTGAGAAGGCGATTGGGCCGGATTCGGCCCCCTGGCCTTAATTTGCCCACCCATGGTATTGATGATCATGATGATGAAGAAGAAGACTTCTTGGAGGGGGACAGAGTGTGCTTCAAATGTACTTTGAAACCGTGGTTCCCAGAGTGGGTGGAGGAATTACCAGGTGGGTGGGTGGGTGGGTGCTAAGAGGGGGGGCAGGGATTCACTGCAGGTGCAAATGATGATCAGATCTTGGGGATCACTAGATTGGGTTCATCCAGTTTGTTGAATTAATCCATTAAAGTACAGTACATAGTTTTAACTGGGTTTTGAATGCATTGCAATTAATTGTTTCTGTTTTGAATTGTAACGCGTTATCACCTTTATTAGTGGGTCATGCAAACCGCTAGTCTGAATAGGAATTTTGGAAGGGGGGCACTGGGGAGGAATTAATCAAACCAAGGGGGCAATAGCCCCCCAAAATTTGGGAACAATTTTTTGTTCTGCTATTATTATTTTCCCCCGGAAGTGATGTATGGAAGTGAGAGCTGGACCATAAAGAAGGCTGATCGCCGAAGAATGGATGCTTTTGAATTACAGTGGAACCTCAGTTTATGAACACCTCGGTTTATGAATTTTCGGTTTATGAACGCCGCGGACCCATCTGGAACGGATTAATACACTTTCCATTACTTTCAATGGGAAAGTTCGCTTCAGTTTATGAACGCTTCAGTTTATGAACAGACTTCCAGAACCAATTGTGTTCATAAACCGAGGTACCACTGTATGGTGCTGGAGGAGACTCTTGAGAGTCCCATGGACTGCAAGAAGATCAAACCTATCCATTCTGAAGGAAATCAGCCCTGAGTGCTCACTGGAAGGACAGATCCTGAAGCTGAGGCTCCAATACTTTGGCCACCTCATGAGAAGAGAAGAATCCTTGGAAAAAACCCTGATGTTGGGAAAGATTGAGGGCACTAGGAGAAGGGGATGACAGAGTACGAGATGGTTGGACAGTGTTCTCGAAGCTACGAACATGAGTTTGACCAAAATGCGGGAGGCAGTGCAAGACAGGAGTGCCTGGCGTGCTCTGGTCCATGGGCTCACGAAGAGTCGGACACAACTAAACAACTAAACAACAACAACAATTATTATTTTTACTGTTTTGCTTTGACTTACTCTGCCCCCCCCCAAACCACATTATGCAATGTTTGGGTGCAGCTGCTTTCAAGGGTGTTCCCACAGCTTCGCCTGTTGGGGTTGTGCAAGGAAGCCCCCCCCCACTTCATACAGGGACAGGTTTTGCCCTCCTGCTCAGCGACTGCCACCACAAAGGGCAGCTGGAGAAATTCCCCCCTAGGCATTGGGTGGGAATAAGAGGACAGCTGGACTTAGGGGTCTTGTCCTGCTGAAATTCTAGAGCAGCCCAGTTTTCTCCAATCCTCTGAGCTCTGACCAAGCCGCATTCAGGCAGGAAGTCCAACAGCACCCTCTGCTGCCAGGCCCCCATTTCCCTGGCGAGCCACAATATTCCCTTCCCTGACGCGGATGGGGGTCTGCTCACCAAGCCCTTTGTGGCTCCTCTTCATCTGGCCCCTTGGCCCATGGGGGAGGGGCAACCGACAACTCACCTTTTGGGCTGCTGGCACCAAACTCCGCTCCCTCCCTTCCCCCACGTCATGGGCCCCCCCTCTGCCCATACAGCCATGCCTTCTCTCCTCTTCCCGTCCCCCAATTATACCTCCATAGGGGTGGGTGCCACAGACAACAGCAAGGCTTGGAAGCCATCTCCCCAAACCTGCACAGGGACTCCTTGCAATGAAATCAAACTGTCAATTAAAGGCAGCCAGACGACCCAAGGCACCCGTCGGTTGGGGCCTTGTCACTCAGCAGGTGCTGTTCTACCAACTAACTAGTGAAATAAATGGCAGGCAATCATTCCAGCCAAGATTCCACAAGCACTGCACAGTGCAGAATTCTTCCCACGACAAGTGGGTCTTCTGTAAGGCGGGGGAGGCTGGTTTTAATTTTTAATTTATTTAATTAAATTTATATACTGCCCTTCATCAAAAGATCTCAGGGCGGTTCACGAGATAAAAAGACAAGATTAAAAACACCGCGATAAAAAATAAATAAAACGTTGGTTTCTTCTCCCACATTGTTTCCAACAATGACTGAATAAATTCTGCTGATTTCTTTTAAGAAGTGAATTAGATAAAAAGGCAGATCTGCCCCAGACCTTCTCCATTCTCTCTCTTTCTTTCTCGTTCCAGTTCTAGCTCAGAAGACACTGTTTGTTGCTGCCACTTCCCGGCAGAAGCCGGCAGTGGGCAGTGCCAATGGGCTGGGCATCCGTGGCATCGCAAAGACCCCTCTCCTCCTCCCCCCTCTCTCTCTCTCTCACACACACACTCTCTCCCTAAAGCAGTTTTGTCACTATTTATAAAGCGAGTCCAAGTTTCCTTTCAGGAAAGGTTAAGTTTATAAGTGAATCAAATATACCCCCAAGTCTGCTCAGTTTTTGCCCTCTGGGTTTCTTAATTTCAGTTTTCCGTGTTTCTGCTGCAATTTGCAATAATAATAATGAATAATAATAATGAATCCTAGGAAGGGAGCAAGCACCGAGGCAACTGCCCTTCTTGCAAGTAGGCAGGTTGTGTCCCAGAGGAGGAAATGGCCCTATGGGAACCCCAGTCGGGGCTGCTGAGAGGCCAGGGGGCACCTGCCTCGCTCCTGCCCCACACTGGGATTGTAACTGAGCCCTCCCTCTCCGCTCCCCCCTCGCTTCAATTACATCAGAGAATTAGTTGGCCAGAAAGAGGTTAATAGAGGTGACTCCCTGCACCCACCCACATTGCAGCACCTGCTGGGGGGGGTCGTCTCATGCCCCTGAGGGCCTGGGGAGGGGGCTTGTTTTATAATTGCACCAGGCGGCTGGGCTTAGTTATCACAGCATCAGCAGTTGACCTGTCAGTCAGAGGCGGGGGTGGGGAGGGGAAGGGAGGGGAGTCCCAGAGATGCTCCTCGCTTGCTGAAATGAGTCCAGGGGGTTTCACGGAAGGGAGGCAAGGAGGGGAGACCCCCCCCATGGCCTTGACAGGGTCCAGCTAGCTGAGAGGAGCCCACAGGGCCCTGCAGATAATCTCCCACCGCTCTCCCAGGGTGTGGGTGTGTGTGAGGGTCCCTAAAAAGAACGGGGGGGAGGGAGAGGAGAGGGATCCAGGCCGGGGTCATTCAACTGCTTTCATGAGAGCATAGGGAAAGCCTGCTGGATCAGGCCAATGAAAGTGACGGCGAGATGCTGTGGGTGATGATACCACTTGCTTTGATGCGCCCCCATCCTGGCAACCAAAGAACGATGGGTGCTTTTATTGCAAAAAGTCTTGCTTGGGGCAGGGAAAGGGTGTACTGTGCAACACACACACACACCCTAATTGTGTAAAGGCCATTGGATTCCTTATGTTCCACGGCCTCTTACCAAGATGCTCTGATGGGGCACTTCTGGTGGTTCCCCATCCTCCTGGGGTCTCTTCCCCTTCTTCTGCTTAAACCAGGGGTCAGCAACCTTTTCCAGCCATGGGCCAGTCCACCATCCCTCAGACCATGTGGTGGGCTGGGCTATATTTGGGGGGGGGGGGAATGAACGAATTCCTATGCCCCACAAATATCCCAAAGATGCATTTTAAATAAAAGCACACATTCTACTCATGTAAAAACACGCTGAATCCCGGACCGTCCATGATGGATTGAGAAGGTGATTGGGCCGCATCCAGCCCACGGGTCTTAGGTTTCCTACCCCTGGCTTAAACCTTCAAGCAGGTGATCTCCTTGAAACACAGCCACCACCAACCCCAGGGTGAGGCTTCCCCTTCTTCAACTCCACCCCAGGAGGGGGCGGCAGCTAGCAAACCCAGCCCTGAGGCTTCTTCAGTTGCAGCCAAACAAGTGCTGCTTTGCAGCAGAGCATTTAAAATGTGGCTGGTTGTTTTCCTTCCTCGCCATGCCATCCACGCCCAGAGCACTGCTCGAAACTCCCACTGTTCTAGGCGCATTTTGCGACAGGGAATTTAATCGGCGCCAGAGGTTTCTGAGCCCTGGGCGCAGCCCTGCACCTAAGATTTCAGATTAAAACGGCCGCTGCTGGAAGAAAAGGAGGACCTTTTTATGCCTCCCCACTTCCAGCTACTCTCTGAAGACTGGAGAAGAGACCCTCTTAAGAGTATTAGGGGGGTGGGCAGCAGAAGGACTAGACCATGTGAAAAATGGACATAATATTTTAGCTGCAGTTCATTTTCAGCTTTGTATTCTTCTTCTTAAAAATAAAGGGGCATCCAGATGTTCCGTTGTTGCGCCCATAACCTCGGCTCAAGGTGCCATGGAGCTCCTGGCTTCCATACCTCAGTTTTCAACACTGGCCCGAGGCCTCATCAGATGCAGCTCAGGGGCAGAGCTTGGAGAACATTAGAGCTTCAGAGGAGCCCTGCTCAGAAGAGCCAATGGCCCATTTGGGCAGCATCCTGTTCTCACAGTAGCCAACCGGATGCTCGTGATGGGAAACCTGCACCAAAAGCCCAAAGCCTTTCCTGTGGCGTCCAGAAAGTGGAATCAGAAAACATTTCAGCCTCCCACTGTGGAGCCAGAGAATTACCGTAGCCACCTGGGCTAGTAGCTACATACCAACAGTCCTCTCCTCCTCCATGAATTCATCTCCTCCTCTTTTAAAGCCAGCCATCACTTCCTCCTGGGGGAGGGAGTTCCACAGTTTAACTGCGCTGTGTGAAGAAGGGATTTCTTTTCTCTGTCCTGAATCTTCCAACATCCAGCTTCTTGGAATCACCACGAGTTCGAGTCCCGGTTTGCTCAGAGCAGGCCCCAGGTTGCCTCTCCAGGGGCTTCTGGGGATGAGAAGTCTCTGCCCGAGACACTGAGAGCAGCTTTTAGCCAGTGAAGATAATTCTGAACTAGTTGGACCACCTGTCCAACTGAACACAATCTTCATCAAAATAATATCATAGAATCATAGAATCATAGAGTTGGAAGAGACCACAAGGGCCATCCAGTCCAACCCCCTGCCAAGCAGGAAACACCATCAAAGCATTCTTGACATATGCCTGTCAAGCCTCCGCTTAAAGACCTCCTAAGAAGGAGACTCCACCACACTCCTTGGCAGCAAATCCCACTGCCGAACAGCTCTTAATGTCAGGAAGTTCTTCCTAATGTTGAGGTGGAAGCTTCTTTCTTGTAGCTTGAATCCATTGCTCCGTGTCCGCTTCTCTGGAGCAGCAGAAAACAACCTCTCACTCTCCTCTATATGACATCCTTTTATATATTTGAACATGGCTATCATATCGCCCCTTAACCTTCTCTTCTCCAGGCTAAACATACCCAGCTCCCTAAGCCGTTCCTCATAAGGCATCGTTTTCAGGCCTTTGACCATTTTGGTTGCCCTCTTCTGGACATGTCTGACCAGAGCAGAATACAGTGGTAGTATTACTTCCCTTGATCTAGATGCTATACTCCTATTGATGCAGCCCAGAATTGCATTGGCTTTTTTAGCTGCTGCATCACACTGTTGACTCATGCCAAGTTTGTGGTCTACCAAGACTCCTAGATCCTTTTCCCATGTACTGCTCTCAAGCCAAGGTGTCTCTCATCCTGTATTTGTGCCTTTCAATTTTTTTGCCCAAGTGTAGTACTTTACATTTCTCCTTGTTAAAATTCATCTTGTTTGCTCTGGCCCAGTTGTCTAATCTATTAAGGTCATTTTGAAGTGTGATCCTGTCCTCTGGGGTGTTAGCCACCCCTCCCAATTTGGTGTCATCTGCAAACTTGCTCAGGATGCCCTCAAGCCCATCATCCAAGTCATTGATAAAGATGTTGAATAAGACTGGGCCCAAGACAGAACCCTGTGGCACCCCACTAGTCACTACTCTCCAGGATGAGGAGGAGCCATTGATGAGCACCCTTTGGGTTCGGTCAGTAAGCCAGTTACAAATCTACTGAATGGTAGCATTGTCTAGCCCACATTTTACCAGCTTCTTTACAAGAATATCATGGGGCACCTTGTCAAAGGCCTTGCTGAAATCAAGATAGGCTACATCCACAGCGTTCCCTTCATCTACCAGGCTTGTAATTCTGTCAAAAAATGAGATCAGATTAGTCTGACATGACTTATTTTTCAGAAACCCATGCTGACTTTTATGATCACATAATATATATGGCAGTCCATAACCAAGAAGTAGTAAATGTGGATCAGAGCTCACTAACCAGTTAGCTACACTGGTTAGTGAGCTCTGATCCACAGTATCCACAGCAGAGGGCCTTCTCGGTGGTGGCGCCCACCCTGTGGACCACCCTCCCATCAGATGTCAAAGAAATAAACAACTATCTAGAGTTTAGGCGACATCTGAAGGCAGGGAAGTTTTTAATGTCTGATGTTTTATTGTATTTTTAATCTTTGTTGGAAGCCGCCCAGAGTGGCTGGGGAAACCCAGCCAGATGGGTGGGGTATATATTTGTTGTTGTTGTTGTTGTTGTTGTTACTACTACTACTACTACTACATTTACCTATATGGATATTCTATCTAAAACTATTTGCTGTCAAAGATTTTTATTCAAAACAGTTGATTCAATCTGGATATACAGAGCTGTCTATCTTGGACATGATCCATCGAAAGGGGTTGTGGTGTTTCCCGCCCCGCCAGCTCTTCATTTCGTTGACTACTTCTTGGTTATGGACTGACATATATATTATTTTGAAGTTGATGAATTGTAAATTTTGGATGACATCCTACTACTACTAACAACACATTTACTATATTCACTAGCCACGTGTTACAGCTATATTTGAGCAGATTATTCTGAATTGCCACACGGGTTTGTTTTTGTCACAACTGAATACAAGGCAGCTTCCTAGAGCGAGTGGATCCCTGAGTGTGGCTTTCTGTGGCGGCTGGTCTTCAAAGAGCGTGAGGGACCTCTAGTGGGTGAAATTGACAAGGGAAGGGAAGTCCCAGCCACCCAGCCGGGCTGAGCCAGAGCCACCCCAGCCTCCCTCCAAGGAGCTCAGGGGGCTGGACAGAATTACACTTTGGGCCCCAACTTGCAAGTCCATGATTCTGTATCCAAAGTCACTTCGTGGGCTTCATTCCCCTTTAACACCTTCGAACACCCCACCCCCCGGCATACCTTTAACTAAAAGGGTAGAATATCTGCCTTTCCATGCTTGCATATCAGAGAAATGGGAGTTTGGGTGGAAGTTACTCCAGATCAAGGAACACAAAGTGGAGAGCCATTTAACCTTTTGCCAACTGACTGTGGCAAATTCGGGAAAAGACAGACAGACAGACAGACGAGTGTGTGGTGTGATAGATAGATAGATAGATAGATAGATAGATAGATAGATAGATAGATAGATTATAGATCTTTTATTAAATTTTCTGTTTTACAATTTAGAATATTCATTTATACAACCTTAAAATGTCAGTGACTTCCCTTATTCTCTTCCCATGGTTCATTTTACATATCATATCCCTGCATATTTTATATAAACCAAACCATTCTGTATTCCATTATTACATCCATCGAAACTTATTTACACTGTTGAATTTATCTTAATGCTACCAATGTTTTCAAGTGTACACAATTTCCCCCCATATTTCCAATAAACATTTTCCACTCTTCTTTAAATGAATGTTCTTCTTGTCCTCTTATTCCAGGGGTCAGCAGGGGGCCAGTCCACTGTCCCTCAGACCTTGGGGGGGGGGGCGGACTATATTTTGAAGAAAAAAAATATGAACGAATTCCTATGCCTCACAAATAACCCAGAGATGCATTTTAAATAAAAGGACACATTCTACTCATGTAAAAATGCTGCACATATTCCATCAGTTTAAGTTGCCATTCTTCTGAGAGATGAGTGTGTTTGGGCTCCTTTAGGCCACAATCCAAACCTGCTTCCCTGGGAGTAAGCTATTGGGGGGGGGGATAGCTGGGTTTTTTTAGCCCTGGGCAAAGCCTCCAGAGAGGTCCCATTGAGGCTCCCGGCCTGTGTGGGTGTGTCTATGCAAATGTGGGGGTGCCGAACTGGGTCTTTGACCCAGCGGGTGAAATAAAGCCTAGTTTTGCCCCTGAGTAAACCCAGCTGAGGGACGCGGGTGGCGCTGTGGTCTAAACCACTGAGCCTCTTGGGCTTGCCGATCAGAAGGTCAGCGGTTCGAATCCCCACGACGGGGTGAGCTCCCATTGTTCGGTCCCAGCTCCAGCCCACCTAGCAGTTTGAAAGCACGTCAAAGTGCAAGTAGATAAATAGGTACTGCTCTGGCGGGAAGGTAAACGGCGTTTCCGTGTGCAGCTCTGGTTCGCCAGAAGTGGCTTTGTCATGCTGGCCACATGACCTGGAAGCTGTACACCGCTCCCTCGGCCAATAAAGCGAGATGAGCGCCGCAACCCCAGAGTCGGTCACAACTGGACCTAATGGTCAGGGGTCCCTTTACCTTGACCTTGACCTTTAAGCCCAGCTGAGCTCAGTGGTGCTTTCTTTCTCCCCCCTGGCCATGTATGGATCATGCTGTAAACTGTCCCATTACCCTCACAAGAGAAGAGGGGCCAGATTCTCCTCCACAGTTTCTCCTGATGGCAAGTGGGGGCTTTTAATTCATATCAGTGACGGTGATAGTGCCAGACGGTCACATCCTTGTATTCCTTGTGCGAGCGACAACGTGACGTTATAAACAAAGAAAGACCTTGAGGAGCTCACAATCAAAATTGAACTGAGAAGCCAAGAAAACGATCATCGCCGTGAGTGTGCAGGACGCAAGGGGGTGGGGCAGGAGGCCATGTGGGGCAGCCGTTTCTTTTTTGCCTCCAGCGGCAAAATGCTCTCCCCCTCGACAATGCTCTCCCCCTCCATGAATTTGCCCCATCCTCCTTCAAAGCCCTCCAAGACGGTGGCTGTCTCTGCGTCCTGCGGCAGGGAGTTCCGCAGCTCAACCGTGCCCCACTGAGCAAGCAAGGGCTTTCTCTTCCTGTCGAATGCCTTGCCCGCCTTGCCCTGGAGATGCAGCTAGCCTTCGTCCCAAGGGGGTGCCCACCCCACCCCACCCCACTCCACCAGCAGCCGCTGCCCTATAAAGGACACGGCTGAAGGTCAGGGAGGAGGGGGAGGCCTCGCTTCTGGGCCGGCGGCACTTGGTGGCACCTGTCCCCGCAGAAGGAACAGCCACACCTAAGCCAGGAGAGCCTGATTAAGGAATGTTAAGCGTCCCCAATGAGGCTCATGAAGCAAATAATGGAATCCTTTAGAACAGGACATTGGCACGTCCAAGCCTGGTGCAGGCACCCCCCCCTGCAAGGTCACTGGAGAAGGCAGCCCAGCAGGCAGCCCGGGCTCAGTGCCCCCTCCCTAAGAGCACGGGCAGGACGGGGTCCCCCCCCAGGTCCCGCTCATTAGAGGTCATTCTCTGGCTAAATGTGCATGGAGGGCTCCTGCTCTTATCGGGCCTTCATCTCTGCTCCATGGAAAAAATGGGCTGCCGCCCAGGGGAGAGGCCTGATGGCAGTGCGATAGGCCGGGGCTTGGGAGCGATTTCCTGGGCTCCGGCTAATGGCAGAGCCTGCCCTATCTCGGCCATCTCCCTCGACCGAGCCATTGGGGGCCTAATGTCCCCTGCTGCCCTTTTCTTGCATCTCCTGGGGCAGCGGGACGTTTGTTCCACTCGGGAGCCCCAGAAAAGGTGCCTGGGGATTGCGCAGGGGGGTGGGTGGGTGGGGGCGCAGCAGCGAGGGTGAGGCCTCCCTCCCCTCACGTGGATAGAAATCAGGCTGCGGCTTAGACTTCTGCAGCTGAACATAAGGGAAGCCTGCAGGATCAGGCCAATGGCCCATCGAGTCCAGCATCCTGTCTTCACGGTGGCCAGACAGGTGCCCACAAGCAGGATTCGAACACAAGAGCAACTCTTCCCTCCTGCCGTTTCCAGCAACTGGCATTCGGAAGCCTCGCTGGCTCCATCACGGCCAGGACCCATGTCTTTGCCCCCCCCCACTCAGCTGCAAACCCTCCCCAGGTGCCCAAAGGCTTGCGTATCCATTTGCGCCCTTTTCTCTGAGTGCCGAGAGGGGCTGGGAGCCAAGCCCCCCCCAAGGCAAACCACCAGGCTCCTCCTGACTCTTTGCTGGGAGCAGAAGCTCTCCACCCCCACCCCCTAAACACAGCACTCTCTTTGCATCATCGCAAGGGAGGGGCTCCTCCATCAGGGCAGCCCTCCCCCCCCCAGGAGCTAGCTAGGGAGTCTGCAGGGTCCAGACTCATCCTGCTTGGCAGTGCAATCTGATGGCGGGGGAAGCACCTGTGCCAACCACCTACACCTGTTTCCTCTGCCCCCCCCCCCCCCCGCCAGGAAGGGGAGACAGCAGCAATAGTTGCACCTGCTTCTGCTAAGACCAGTCGGTGAGCTTTGGGAGCCTCAGAGCTGTTCTGCGGACACAAATGAATTGTGGTGATGCTCCCTGACTGCTACCTAAGCTGAGCCAATACCTGCAAGGTGCTGATTGTTCAGCTCTCGCCTCTTGCTGATGGCCAGTTCCCTCTTCTCTCTCCTGCCCCCCCCCCCAGCAGAAACCCAAGGAGGGTGTCAGGTGGATGGCTGCTGCCACCTGCTGGCTTCTCTGTGCAAAAAAAAAAAAAAGCTTCGGAGTGTGTGTGTGTGTCTGTCTGTCTGTCTGTCTGTCTCTCTCTCTCTCTCTCTCTGTGTGTGTGTGTGTGTGTGTGTGCCTGTCTCCCAAGAGGCTTCTACTGAGCACTAGCACCCACCTTGTCACACACAGAGATTTTCAGCGACTGCAAAAGACAGTTATCTGAAGAAGTGTGCATGCACACGAAAGCCCGTACCAATGACAAACTTAGTTGGTCTCGAAGGTGCTACTGGAAGGATTTTTTTTTATTTTGCAAAGGAGAGACACCCACGTTTTAGGTACCTGTTGGCCCCAGCTGGAACCAAACTCAAGCACCAAAAGATAAATGGCAATATTTTCCTCTGCAAGCGTCATCTAGTCCTGCAATGCAGGACAGGACAGGACAGGATAGGAGACACCTTGGAGCAAACAGCAAAGGAACATTGTGACTCTGAGGAGACAGAGCAGCTCCTGCAGCTTTTGGGTCATGGATGGACCTTCCCCCAAAATTCTCCCTTGCCTACAAACACCGGTAGAACTCCCTGGTTTCTGCTCTATCAAGACACAAAGCTTCATGGACTTCTTCATGCGGTGCATTGTTAAACTATGGAACTCACTGCCACAGGAGAAATTCACGGAGAAAGGGGCTCTCAATGGCTACCAGCCATGGTGTCCAAGTTCTCCCTTCACTGGGGGGGCGGGCAGTAAATTCTTCTACCCTATTTGCATTGACCCCAAAGCATGTCTAGGATGAGCAGCCCCTCTTTCCCAGAGCAAAACAGCGGTTGCAAGAGAGGCTGAGATGACCCGGTTTTTGCAAGAGGGGGGCATCTTGAACCGCTGGGAGGAGTGCCGAGAGCAGAGACGCCCTGGCGCATCTGCGGCAGCACAACCGGGTGCCTTCCTCTGCAACAAAACATGTCTCTCCTGCATCGGCCTCTGCAGCCGCAGCAGGGGCTGCAACTTCCCCGCAGTTTGACTTCACCCCCCAAAGACCCCCCTCCTCCTTTGTCTCCCAAGACAGAAGGATGCCAACCGGCTGCAATCCATGGGGGCCTCGTGGCAAACGGACCCACAGAGAGTTCATAGAATCATAGAGCTGGAAGAGACCACAAGGGCCATCCAGTCCAACCCCCTGCCAAGCAGGAAACACCATCAAAGCATTCTTGACAGATGGCTGTCAAGCCTCTGCTTAAAGACCTCCAAAGAAGGAGACTCCACCACACTCCTTGGCAGCAAATTCCACTGCCGAACAGCTCTTACTGTCAGGAAGTTCTTCCTAATGTTTAGGTGGAATCTTCTTTCTTGAAGTTTGAATCCATTGCTCCGTGTCCGCTTCTCTGGAGCAGCAGAAAACAATCTTTCTCCCTCCTCCATATGACATCCTTTCATATATTTGAACATGGCTATCATTGTTGTTTGTTGTTTAGTCGTTTAGTCGTGTCCGACTCTTCGTGACCCCATGGACCATAGTACGCCAGGCACTCCTGTCTTCCACTGCCTCCCGCAGTTTGGTCAAACTCATGTTCGTAGCTTCGAGAACACTGTCCAACCATCTTGTCCTCTGTCGTCCCCTTCTCCTAGTGCCCTCAATCTTTCCCAACATCAGGGTCTTTTCCAAGGATTCTTCTCTTCTCATGAGGTGGCCAAAGTATTGGAGCCTCAGCTTCACGATCTGTCCTTCCAGGGAGCACTCAGGGCTGATTTCCTTAAGAATGGATAGGTTTGATCTTCTTGCAGTCCATGGGACTCTCAAGAGTCTCCTCCAGCACCATAATTCAAAAGCATCAATTCTTCGGCGATCAGCCTTCTTTATGGTCCAGCTCTCACTTCCATACATCACTACTGGGAAAACCATAGCTTTAACTATACGGACCTTTGTCTGCAAGGTGATGTCTCTGCTTTTTAAGATGCTGTCTAGGTTTGTCATTGCTTTTCTCCCAAGAAGCAGACGTCTTTTAATTTCGTGACTGCTGTCACCATCTGCAGTGATCAAGGAGCCCAAGAAAGTAAAATCTCTCACTGCCTCCATTTCTTCCCCTTCTATTTGCCAGGAGGTGATGGGACCAGTGGCCATGATCTTGGTTTTTTTGATGTTGAGCTTCAGACCATATTTTGCGCTCTGCTCTTTCACCCTCATTAAAAGGTTCTTTAATTCCTCCTCGCTTTCTGCCATCAAGGTTGTGTCATCTGCATATCTGAGGTTGTTGATATTTCTTCCGGCAATCTTAATTCCGGCTTGGGATTCATCTAGTCCAGCCTTTCGCATGATGAATTCTGCATATAAGTTAGATAAGCAGGGAGACAATATACAACCTTGTCGTACTCCTTTCCCAATTTTGAACCCATCAGTTGTTCCATATCCAGTTCTAACTGTAGCTTCTTGTCCCACATAGAGATTTCTCAGGAGACAGATGAGGTGATCAGGCACTTCCATTTCTTTAAGAACTTGCCATAGTTTGCTGTGGTCGACACAGTCAAAGGCTTTTGCATAGTCAATGAAGCAGAAGTAGACGTTTTTCTGGAACTCTCTAGCTTTCTCCATAATCCAGCGTATGTTTGCTATTTGGTCTCTGGTTCCTCTGCCCCTTCGAAATCCAGCTTGCACTTCTGGGAGTTCTCGGTCCACATACTGCCTAAGCCTGCCTTGTAGAATTTTAAGCATAACCTTGCTAGCGTGTGAAATGAGCGCAATTGTGCGGTAGTTGGAGCATTCTTTGGCACTGCCCTTCTTTGGAATTGGGATGTAGACTGATCTTCTCCAATCCTCTGGCCATTGCTGAGTTTTCCAAATTTGCTGGCATATTGGGTGTAGCACCTTATCACCCCTTAACCTTCTCTTTATGGGACAAATGGATGGAGGAGTGATGGATGGCCCCTAACTTAGCCGCCCAGAGTGGCAGGGGAGACCCAGCCAGATGGGCGGGGTATAAATAATAAATTGAAATTGAACTTCGATGGCTGTGCTCTGCCTCCACTCTGTGGGGCGGTATATGCCTCTGAATATGGGGAGAGTTGCTCTAGTGCTTGAATCCTGCTTGCCACTTTCCCCTAATAGGCATCTGCTTGGCCACTGTGAGAACAGGAGACTGGACTGGATGGGCCCCCGGTCTGATTCGGCTGGCTCTTCTTGTGTTCTTATGACCTACTTGTGGACGTCACGCTGGCTGGGGGACACCAGAAGCTGCCTTGCAGCAAAACTCAGACCTGTTGGTCTATCTAGGTTAGTACTGTCCGCTCTGACTGGCAGCAGTGGCTCTCTGGGGCTTCAGAGGAGGGAGCCTGGGGCAGGGGAGCCCCACGGGCCTTTCCCGAACCGCAGCCCCCACTTGGTCACTGGGGAGTGCAGGATGCTGGCCTTGAGGGAGCCACCTGCGCAGGGCCAGCAGCCGCCGGGCTCTTCTTGAACACTTCAGCTGTGCTCACCTGGCAGCAGCAACGAGAGCCAAGTCTGGGAGGGGGCGATGGAGAGCATTGGAGGAGGCTGGTCCTTGGTCTCCATCGTCATCTTTATAGGGATGTTTAGCTCACGGCCAGCCACCTTCCCTGGGTGACCGAGGGAGGCTTAGGGAGAGTGAGTGACGGGCCTTCAAGGACACAGGTGACTCCCCTGAAAGTTAAGCAGCCCCCCCCCTCCCGGGATTAGCACATGTCGCCGCCGTTAAGACAAAGGCGGGTGGACACGCCATGTTTTATTCAGAGCGCTGGCCCAGGTCTCCTGCCTCCTGTTTGCATTCGTAATCTATAATCCCTTCCATAATGCCAGATGAAGCTCCACCGACAGAATTCAAATGCCTGGGCCGAGCTGAGCTCTCGGGCTGCAGCAAAGGCCGTGTCCTTGGCACCCCATGGCAGGGAGGGTGGGGAGAAGCTGGGGGGGGATCTGCAGCCCGGCCTGTGTAAGGGGGGGGAGGAGAAGGAGGAGGGGGCTGCCCTCTAGGGTGGCTCACGCTGCGAGGGTCAGGGGGAGACCTGCTCGACCTGCAGAAGGCACCCTATCCAATGCCCAAGGGCAGCTCCAGGCCCCTGTCTGGAATCAAAGAATCACAGAGCTGGAAGGGACCTTGAGGGTCATCTAGTCCACCCCCTGCCATGCAGCAGGAATCTTTTGCCCAGTGTGGGGCTTGCTTGAACCCACATCCCTGAGATAAAGAGTCCCACGCTTCACCGACTGAGCTATCCAGGACGGTTGGATCGGCAGCAGCGCTGGGCAATATCTGGTTTTCAACATCTGTGGGTCGGCAGCAGCGCTGGGCAATATCTGGTTTTCAACATCTGAAGATAGTGATAAATGTATCACAATGTCTGAAATAAGCATGGAGCTATGCAGAATCATTGGCTGGCTTCACATTCCCCCCCCCCCATATTGTGATGTTTGCATAGCACACAGACACACACATCATGATTTGCAATATATTCCCAGGCCAAAATTTATGAAACCAGTATCACATTTCAAAGCAGTTTTGGGCGATGTATCGATTTATCGCCCAGCTCTAGAAGGCAACACCTGAGAAGATGGAGGAAGAATGGTCTAGGTCTGGCAAGGCAGCTCCCCCTCCTCCTCCGCTCCCATCCCCATGTAAAACTTTTATTTTATTGGATTTGTTTCATAAAATTTATCTACCGCTTGGTTGTCAAAACCCTCAAAGCAGTTCACAAAGCACAAAGCAATGAAATTATGATATATATATATATACAGTGGTACCTTGGTTTAAGAACAGCTTAGCTTATAAACAACTTGGATTAAGACCGCTGAACTTTGCCTTGGAAGCAGAACATGTTTCGCTTCCTCTTGAGTGTGCTCCATAAATTGAGTCCCCCGCTGCTATGGGAAATCACGCCTTGGTTTAAGAACGGACTTCCGGAAGGGATTAAGTTTGTAAACCAAGGTACCACTGGAGAGAGAGAGAGAGAGAGAGAGAGAGAGAGAAAGAGAAAGAGAGAGAAAGAGAGAGAGAGAGATTTAAAACCAGCAATAAACATGGGTGGGAGAGCTCATCAGCATTCTAGATATCTAAATAGAATTTTACCCACGAGAAAAAGTTTACCTACCGTGTTTCTCACATTTTAAGACATGCCTATAAAATAAGCCATGGCACGATTTTCATGCGTTGAAAAAATATAAGACATACCCCGAAAATAAGCCGTAGGGCTAAGTGCAATTCTGGAGGGCCTCGCCAAAACACCCAGCAGCGTGCGCCGTGTGGAGCCCCGAGCCAGCAGGACCCAGCTGAAGCGCCAACAAAGCGCCCGGCAACGCCGCACAGAGCGCCCCGAGCCGCAGCAGGAGGAGGAGGCTTCAACGTGCTACAGAGCACTGCTGGGTCCCGCTGGCTCGGGGTGCTCCGCGTGGCGCTGCTGGGCGCTTTGTCGGCGCTTCAGTGGTGCGCGCTGTTGGGTCCCGCTGGCTCGGGACTCCACGCGGTGCGTGCTGCGGGCCCCGCTGAAGCACCGACAAAGCGCCCAGCAGCGCCACGCGGAGCACCCTGAGTCAGTGGGACCCAGCAGTGCTCTGTAGCACTTTGAATCCTCCTCCAGCGGCTCGGGGCGCTCTGCGCAGCGCTGCCAGGCGCTTTGTCGGCGCTTGAGCAGCAGCAGCAACTTACCGGTTAGTAAAAAAATTTGTGCTGTGGTCCATGGGGTCACGAAGAGTCGGACACGACTAAACGACTAAACAACAACAACAACAACAACCGAAAATAAGCCATAGGCTTATTTTCTTGAGTAAAATAAATATAAGACGGTGTCTTAAAATGTGAGAAACACGGTACAAGATTCCCTTCCTTCACATGTTCCCACTCAACCACTTCAGTCATAGGAATCGGTGCCACAGGTGCCACATGATACCTGCTCTATATTTGTAGGAAGTCAATCTTTTCGCGTGGCAACAGCTACACTGTGGAACTCCCTGCCTATTGCTACCCAGCAGCAGGTGCCTTCTGGTTATCTCCTGCTTGGACTACTGCAATGCGCTCTATGTGGGGCTACCTTTGAAGGTGACCCGGAAACTGCAACTAATCCAGAATGCGGCAGCTAGACTGGTGACTGGGAGCGGCCGCCGAGACCACATCACACCGGTCCTGAAAGACCTACATTGGCTCCCAGTATGTTTCTGAGCACAATTCAAAGTGTTGGTGCTGACCTTGAAAGCCCTAAACGGCCTCGGTCCAGTATACCTGAAGGAGCGTCTCCACCCCCATTGCTCAGCCCGGACACTGAGGTTCAGCGCCGAGGGCCTTCTGCTGGTTCCTTCATTGCGAGAAGTGAGGTTACAGGGAACCAGGCAGAGGGCCTTCTCGGTAGTGGCGCCTGCCCTGTGGAACACCCTTCCATCAGATGTCAAGGAAATAAGCAGCTATCCTAATTTTAAAAGACATCTGAAGGCAGCCCTGTTTAGGGAAGCTTTTAATATTTAATGCTGTATTGTTTTAATATTCAATTGGGAGCCGCCCAGAGTGGCTGGAGAGACTCAGCCAGATTGGGGGGGTATAAATAATAAATTATTATTATTATTATTATTATTATTATTATTATTATTATTATTACACTCTTTTGGGCCCCGAAACAGCCAACAGAGTTAGCTCTTGCCTGGGAGGTGAGAGGGCACTGCATAAAAATGCGGCTGGGTCAGGGGCTCCCAAATGTTTTTTGGGCCCCTGCCGCCTTCAGTTCCAGGAACTCACCCCCAGGGCTCCCTACCCTAACCCACAAAAGGCATTATTTAGAACAGCGGTTTGGATGACCCACAAAGAAAGATAATAATCCAACCAAAAAAATTCAAAGCAGTAACAATTAGTTGTACATTCCTTCCACTTTAAGTCCAATTAAAACTATTTAGTTTGGTTCAGTGAAACAGACTCGATCCAGTGAGACCAGCTTTTCAAAATCTGGAAGTCACTAGCACCTCCAGTGCCCCCCACCCGCTGCCCCCCCGCCTCTTGGGAATCCCACCGCTTCCAGCAGGTGCTGCCACCCAGTGGCGGAGGAAGCCGCTTGGGCGCCTGGGGCGACACACCCAGGGGTGGGGCGAGTTGCCCATAGGGGGGCGGGGCACACCACGGGGCTTCTGGAGTCTGCCTGCCTCCTCCCACTCAGCCGCCCTACAGCTGGGGGGGGGGGACCGTCTGGGCAGCGCGGAGCTTGCATGCACCCAAGCCACCGCGCCTCTTCTAGGAGTGATGTGTGGCTCGGGTGCACTGCATTTTGTCACCCTCCTCAGTGGTGACACCCGGGGCGGCCTGCACCCACTGCACCCCCCTTCCTCCGCGCCTGCTGCTACCCACTTGGCGCCCACTGCGCATGGAAGGCCTGATCCCTTTGGCTCAGGGGGGTGACCCCCACTCTGCCCCCAGGAAGGCAACGTTTGACACCTTCCTGCCAGGTGCCCTTGCACTATGGGAATGGGCGGGCGAGGGGCTGCAATGGTGCGGCCACAGGGGGGGGGGCATCCCAAAGTGGTCCTTGGAGTCCCTTATCGGCATTTGCACCGAGATCCCATTATGCATTCAGCCTCTGCCGTCCTGTTCTATCTTTATTCATGATCTCCCTTTGATTTCTCCTTCCTCCGATTGCGCCTCCTTCTCTTTCTTCCGATTATCTTTCTCCTTCCCGTATCTCAAGCTCTCTGTTGCTTTCTGCTATTCTCCCGGTAATTGTATTCTTTCTCTCTTCTCCCTCCCTGCCTCGACTTGCCCCTTGCCGCCTGCCAGGCACCGTCTCCCCCCTTCCTCCTCCTTCCCTCTCGCCTCGTCCAACAGGCGCCTTTTCGCTTTCCACTTTCCACCGCAAACAAACCCACAACAACCCCCCCAAATCCCCAGAGAAATGGACCCCAGCAGCTGGAGGACTGTTTGCTCACGCCAGGGACTTCTGTGTTTGCTTGTCTCGTAAAATTTACTCACCGCTTGATTGTAAATAAACAGACAAACAAACCTTAAAGCTGTTGGCGGAAAGATGCTGCAAGAAAACCAAACTTAAAATCACAATGAAACACTTTAAAAACATGCCAAAGTTAAAATACCAAAACAGATTAAAATTACCTCCACGTTTTTTGCAGGTGCAGAAATCTCAATAGGCAGGGAGTTCCACAGGGTAGATAGAGGCTGCCACACTAAACAACCGAGTCCTTACCAGCGCAGAAAGGGGGTTATGTGGCACCTGTAAACATGGTCCCTGAGACCTCTGAAATGCCCAAGGGGGGGGGGGGTGACTGGTGTGGGCAGAGTTATTTGGGAATATTTCTGGATCAATCCTTCTCCGCAAGCAGAATTTCACAGAGCCAGCTCAGAGGAGCCTCGTTGTATCAGGCCAGCGACCCATCTCAAGGTGGGGCATGTGGTTCTCCCTCTCCTCGCAGCAACCCTGCGAGGTAGGTCAGCCTGAGAGGCAGTGACTAGCTCCCAAGGTTGCCTGGAGGATTCGAACCCCGGTCTCCAGGGTCCTAGTCCTCATTTAACGTCCACAACAACCTTGCGAGGTAGGTTGCTCTGAGAGGCAGCGACTGAGCCCCCAGGTCACACCCAGCGAGCTTCGTGACTGAGCGGAGGATCCGAACCCTTGTCTCCCAGGCCCCTAGTGCAATGCTCTAATTCTTACACTACACTTGCTCTCTACTTTATGCTATTTTATACAAAAGCCAATAAAAATTATTTTTTAAAATGAACGACAAAGTACCTCCTCAAAAACAGGCGAAACCAACCACAGCAAATGAGGCAACTTGTAAGGTGGCAGGCGCTGAGCTCCCAAGAGCATGAAAATATCCCTGTGGCTGCGGCTGGGTCAAAGGAGCCTGTTCCCACATGGGAAGAAGCCCACCAGCAGGACCTGAGAGCAGCAGGGAAGGCGCACATTCCCACTGCCCCCCCCCCAAGGCCTTTGCTTCTGGCAGGGCTCAGCCATAGTGTTATGTACTGAGCTGAATCCTAGAACAATAGGATTCAGAATCAGCGGGAGCTACCCAATCCAACTCCAGGTGGAAGTGAATCCGCAACCTGATTGGCCTGCTGGAGCAGCCAATCAGGCGGCTGGCAGAAGTGAATCTGCTACCTGATTGGCCTGTAGGAGCAGCCAATCAGGCTGCAGGCAGAAGTCAATCCACAATATAATTGGCCCACAGGTGTAGCCCTGAAGTAGCCAATCACGCAAGGCCCATTGTGTAAATAATGTATATAAGCAGATGGTTTTGGGAAAAGAGCCATTTTCGTCTTCTCTTCTTCTCCTTGATGAATATGAGCTGAATAAAGAGCATGAAATTCACTCTCGACTCCGAGTATATTTCACTGGCGACGAAGGTGGGATCCTGCTGAGCTGACCGCCACCACGCACTGCACCGCAGCACCGCCACCTGCTGCACCGCTGCATCGCACCGTGCATCCAGGCTTCAGCTCCAGGACCCAAGGAACCCAGAATGGCAACCGACAGCAGCTTCTTGCCATTCAAACCAGCATCAGGAGACTGGGAAGGGTACGCCGCCCGTTTCAACTTCCTCCTGCAAGCGAAAGAAGTCACCAACGATGCCATGAAGAGGGCGACATTCTTCAGCGTCTGTGGAGAGGAGACGTTTGAAATCGCCCGGGCTCTCCTTGCACCTAGAGATGTCGCTACCGTCTCTTACAAAACAATAATGGAACGGCTGAAGGAGCACTTTTCACCACAGCCCTCGGTGGTAGCTTGCCGAAATGCCTTCTACGCAAAGCGGCAAGCCCCGGGGGAAACCATAACTGGGTTTGTGACCTCCCTCCGCCAAGCCGCCCGGTTATGCAACTTCTCAGAGTTGGAGAACATGCTTCGTGACCGCCTCGTCGGTGGCCTGAGGGACGAGATGTTGCAACGACGCCTCTACGCCAAAAAAGACCTCACGTTCCAGATTGCTCTGGAGGAAGCCCTGGCAACCGAAGCCGCCGAGAGGTCAACGCAAGAGGCACGACCGGCCCCGCCATCCCAACCGAGGGTCTACCACGAAGACCTCACCGACGAATCCGAATCTGACAGGGAGGAAGTACACCGAGTACAGCGGCGCACTCAAGCAGCACACACACCACAGCAGCCTCGACGAGAAGGAGGGAACTGTGCAAGCTGCGGGGAGAACCACGAGAGGAGGACCTGTCGTTTCCGCAACGCAGAGTGCAGGCAGTGCAGAAAATTGGGACACATCGCCCGGGTGTGTCGGGCTCGACTCACCCGTCGACAAGCATCAGATGACCGACCCAGGAGCCCCAGGTCACACGGCACCATGCACCAAGGCAACTCGACGGAGATCACGGACTACCAGGTATTCCAGTTGCCCCATCCCAGCACAGAGAAAATTTATATAGAGGTACAGATAGAGGGAGCCCCATGCCGCATGGAGCTGGACACGGGTTCAACTCTATCCATAATCTCGGCCCGAACATTAAGGGAACTGTGCCCTAATGGGGGTCCCAAACTAAGGCCGGCCCCATTCACCCTCCGGGACTTCCAGAAACGTAAGGTCCCTACAATGGGGGTGGGGACCTTCAGGGTGCAATATCGAGGGCGAAAGCAACAATTGGACTTGCTGGTAGTTAAGGGCCCCTACGTTAGCTTACTGGGACTGGCATGGTTTGGACCTCTGGGGCTAGCCGTTACCGGGGTGAACCGCACTAGCTTACAAGTGGACGTGGACGCCATATGCAAAGAGTTTCCAGGGGTTTTCGATGGGGCATTGGGACGATATACAGGACCCCCCATTGCCCTACAGCTAGACCCCGCTGTACGACCCATCAGGCACAAGGCCCGCCGGGTCCCGTTCGCCCTGAAACCCCGCATAGACGAGGAATTGGACCGGCTCGTGGAGCAAGGAGTGCTGGAGCCGGTGCCCAACGCCCCCTGGGAAACTCCAATTGTCACACCCGTCAAGCCTAACGGTTCGGTCCGCATCTGTGCAGACTACAAATGCACCATAAACAAGGCTCTCACGGCCCATGCATACCCAGTGCCAGTGGTCAGCCATGTCCTCGCCACCCTGGCTGGGTCAAAAATCTTTGGCAAACTGGACTTGGCCCAAGCGTATCAACAGTTGCCTGTGGACGAAGCCACAGCAGAGGCTCAGACGATTGTGATGCACAGAGGGGCATTCAGAGTAAAGCGGCTGCAATTTGGCGTTAGCGTGGCACCAGGCATATTCCAGAATCTAATGGACTCTCTCCTTAAAGGGATTCCTGGCGTCACCCCCTTCTTCGATGATGTACTGATCGCCGGGCCCACACCAGAGGAATTTGAGGACCGCCTCCGCTCCGTCCTGCACCGTTTCCAGACGGCGGGCCTCAAGGTGAAGCGGGAAAAGTGTTTACTGGGAGTGCCGCAGGTGGACTTTCTGGGATTTAAGGTGGACGCAGAAGGGGTCCATCCAACCGGTGACAAGGTACGGGCCATTTGTGAGGCCCCAGCGCCCAAGAGCAAGCCCGAACTTCAGTCATTCTTGGGACTATTGAACTTTTACCATGCCTTCCTTCCCCATAAGGCAGCGGTAGCGGAGCCCCTACACAGACTCCTAGATAAAAGGGCCCCTTGGGTGTGGGGCCAGCGACAAAGGGCCGCATTCCAGGCAGTCAAGGACTTGCTCGTCTCGAACTCGGTCTTGGCACACTTCGACGAGAGGCTGCCAGTGGTGCTGGCATGCGACGCCTCTCCCTATGGCATCGGCGCTGTCCTGGGACACCAACTCCCGGATGGAAGAGAGGTGCCGGTGGCATACTTCTCCCAGACGCTTGCTGCAGCCGAACGAAACTACTCACAGATTGACAAGGAGGGTCTGGCAATCGTGAAGGGCGTAAAAAAATTCCATGATTTCTTGTACGGGCGGCCCTTTACCATAGTGACTGACCACAAGCCGTTGCTTGGCCTGTTTGCCCCCGAGAAGCAGACCCCCCAAGTGTTGTCTCCACGTGTCCTCAGGTGGTCAATTTTCCTTGCCGGCTACCAGTATGCACTAATCCACCGCCCTGGGAAGGCGATGGGCCACGCAGACGCACTCAGCAGGCTACCACTACCAGAAACAGGCCCCGACCCAGCGCCTGCGCAAGAGGTTATGACCCTGGAGCTGCTTCCCGACCGACCCATTCAGGCACAAGAAGTTGCGCACCATTCCACAAAAGATAGGGTCATCTCCCGGGTCCTGGACTGGGTGTGGCGAGGATGGCCCAGCAGCAGCCCCGGGCCAGAATTCGCTGGCTACACAAACCGCAAACATGAACTGTCGGCCCACAAGGGGTGCCTGTTATGGGGAAGCAGGGTTGTTGTTCCCCAGCCCCTCCGCAAAAGGGTCCTCACAGCCCTACACGAGACACACCCAGGGGTAGTGAGGATGAAGGCCCTTGCCAGGAGTTATGTGTGGTGGCCGGGGATTGACAGAGAGATAGAGGCCTGGGTCCAAAACTGCCAGACCTGCCAAGAATCCCGCCCGGATCCCCCAAGGGCCCCAGTCCAGCCCTGGGAGTCCGCCCGACATCCATGGTCACGCTTGCACGTGGACTTCGCTGGCCCCTTCCAGGGAAAAACATTCTTCATAGTGGTGGATTCCTACACCAAATGGCTGGAGGTCGCACTGGTACCGTCCACTTCTACGGCGGCAGCCATCCGGGTACTACGTAAGCTGTTTGCAACCCACGGGCTCCCTGACACCCTCGTCTCGGACAATGGAACCGCATTCACGTCAGAGGAGTTCCAGACCTTCACAGCGCAGAACGCCATCCGCCACATCCGCTCAGCACCATTCCACCCTGCCACCAATGGCCATGCGGAGCGCATGGTGCGGACCACCAAGGACAGCCTCCGCCGCATAACACAAGGGGACTGGGAATACCGCCTTGCCGCATTTCTTCTAGCACAGCACAGCACCCCAAGCACAACGACGGGCCGGAGCCCAGCTGAACTACTCATGGGCCGGCGCCTTGCAACTAGACTGGACCGACTTCACCCCGACAGAGCTCAGGATGAGGTAGTGGTGGGGAAAGGCAGGAACCCCCGGACATTTGTGGCCCAGGACCCAGTGTATGCAAAGGATTTTGGGGCAGGCCCAGCATGGGTACCCGCCACAGTCACCAAGGTGACCGGTCCCGTGTCGTACGAGGTACTAACGGAAGGGGGGCAATGTTGGCGCCGCCACTGCGACCAGCTACGGCGACGATTCCCAGGAGGAACCCGGGAGGAGAGCGGGACAGAGGGGTCCCAAGGGGAAAGCAGGGCAGTGAGGCCTGTAGAGCGAGAGGGGTGGGCAGGGGAAGCAGAAGCAGTAGGCACAGAGGGGCGCCCCGAGGCTGGAAGGACACCGGAACCAGAGTCACAACCTAGTGGTTCAGTGGCGCCAGACCAGACAGCCCCGGCACAGCCAGCAGCCTCGGAACACGAGCCAGAACCAGAACCCCTGACCAAGGAACACCCCAGGCCACAACGCACACGGAGGCGGCCAGCAGACCTTGGGGACTACGAATGCAACTTCCCGGGCAGGACTGGAACTTAGAGGGGAGGGGTGTTATGTACTGAGCTGAATCCTAGAACAATAGGATTCAGAATCAGCGGGAGCTACCCAATCCAACTCCAGGTGGAAGTGAATCCGCAACCTGATTGGCCTGCTGGAGCAGCCAATCAGGCGGCTGGCAGAAGTGAATCTGCTACCTGATTGGCCTGTAGGAGCAGCCAATCAGGCTGCAGGCAGAAGTCAATCCACAATATAATTGGCCCACAGGTGTAGCCCTGAAGTAGCCAATCACGCAAGGCCCATTGTGTAAATAATGTATATAAGCAGATGGTTTTGGGAAAAGAGCCATTTTCGTCTTCTCTTCTTCTCCTTGATGAATATGAGCTGAATAAAGAGCATGAGCGGAGGATCCGAACCCTTGTCTCCCAGGCCCCTAGTGCAATGCTCTAATTCTTACACTACACTTGCTCTCTACTTTATGCTATTTTATACAAAAGCCAATAAAAATTATTTTTTAAAATGAACGACAAAGTACCTCCTCAAAAACAGGCGAAACCAACCACAGCAAATGAGGCAACTTGTAAGGTGGCAGGCGCTGAGCTCCCAAGAGCATGAAAATATCCCTGTGGCTGCGGCTGGGTCAAAGGAGCCTGTTCCCACATGGGAAGAAGCCCACCAGCAGGACCTGAGAGCAGCAGGGAAGGCGCACATTCCCACTGCCCCCCCCCAAGGCCTTTGCTTCTGGCAGGGCTCAGCCATAGAATCATAGAACTGCAGATCTGGGAGGGACCCCCGAGGGTCATCCAGTCCTGCAATGCAGGGATCTCAGCTGAAGCATCCATGAGAGAGACACAGGCTGAGAGGGCTGTGGCCGAGGGGTCCACATCTGCCTGGCACGCAGAAGGCCCCGGGTTCAATCCTTGAACCCTGGGCAGCTGCTGCCTGTCCGTGTAGTAGACATCCCAGAGCTGAGATGGACCAGCGGCCTCCTGAGGCTCAAGGCGGCTTTCTCTGGACGGCAGCCAGAAGCATTGGTGCAAGAGGCCCTGCAGTGCTCCCGGGCATGCTCAGCCCTCGCCCGCCCATGCGCCGGAGCCACTCTCCTCGGCTCATCGGAGAGTGTTCCTTGCTCCCGCAATGTTGCTACTTCCTTGGCGAGAGCTTCTTACCTGAGGCTGTTGCTCAACTGATTTGTAGTCTGCAAAGTGGCATCTCCAAGTGCTAATTGGATCGTTATCCTTTCCTGGCTTTCTTTGCACCAGATGGCGGAGGGTTGTGCGCCGCCGCCTGTGCCTGCCTCCTCATTGTCTTTTTATATTCTCCGCGGAAGCGTTGCCTTAACTCTTTCGAGGAGGCCTGTTCCGAGAACAATCGGTGCCCACGTTTTCCTGGACTGGTCCCCGTCCCTGGCACTGGCCAGGCAACAGAAGAAGAGGAAGAACTCAAGGAGCGGAGGAGTCTTTTCATGCCACCCTGTCATGTCTGCTTGAACCAGAATACATCCCCCTGTATGTTGAAGGGAGCTAGCTGGTAGATTTGTTTGAATCTCTTGAGTTAAGCGAGTCAGTCTGGCTTGCCCAGAATGGATCGTTCCTGGTAAATCCCCTTTGTCTCCTCTTAAAAAGAATAAAGGCACAGCAGTCTTCGTTCAAAAGTAATGATAAGAAGTTTACTTACATTCAGTTCGCAGTATGATCCTGAAGGCAGTTACAGAAGAGGGTGTGGATTCATCCCATATGGGGATTGAGCCCATGTGTTGCTGGCTGAGAGCCAGCAGACAGCAAAAGCATCAAGATGGAATAAAACGAAGAAGAAGGGAAGATGGCTGCGTGACCAGCCCTTTTATGGAGTCTCCCAGGGTCAGGCCCATCTACCTGGTCACACGCAGGGGGAGGATGCTCCAGACCAGGTGTGACAGGAAGTCCTCCTGCCTGGAGTAACATCCCCCTGCGTGTCCACTCTGGGCAAACAGGAAATGTTGAACTTGACTGCTATGGTGATGTGGCATCCCACACCTTCCAACCTTATAGTCCTAAATTTCCAAGGCCCAGGAACTCTATTTCCCACCAGAGTCCTAAGATTCACTCCTCAGGGCTGTGGACATAATGCATTTTGATTTCAGTAAGGCTTTTGACAAAGTCCCCCATGATATTCTCGCAAGGAAGCTGGTAGAATGTGGGTTGAACGAGGTAACTGTTAGGTGGATTGGTAGCTGGTTGACTGACCAAACCCAAAGAGGACTCATTAATGGTTCCTCATCACCCTAGAAAAAAATGACTGGTGGGGTGCCACAGGGCTCTGTCCTGGGCCCATTGTCATTCAATGTCTTTATAAATGACTTGGATGAAGGAATTGAGGGGACGATCATCCAATTTGCAGATGACACCAAACTGGGAGGGGTAGCTGATGCCATAGAAGACAGAATCGGGATTCAAGGTGACCTTAACGGATTGGAGAACTGGGCACAAGATAACAAAATGAATTTCAATAGGGACAAATGTCAGGCTCTGCACTTAGGCATTAAGAACCAGATGTGCAAATATAGGATGGAGGACAACTGGCTTACTAGCAGTGCATGTGGAAAGGAACTAGGGCCACAAGCTTAATGTGAGTCAACAGGGTGATGCAGCGGGGGGGGGGGGGATCTACCGCTATTCTAGGCTGCATCCACAGAAGTATTCTGTTCAGTTCAAGGGACCACACGTGGCAGGTGGTAGGAGGCAGGAGAATTGGCAATATGCTGCCAGGGCATCACATGACCTGCCCTGGGCCCCCTGAACTAGACTAGATGACTCCTGAGGTCCCTTCCAACTCTACAGTCCCATGATTCCTGGGCCACCTGCTTTCATGCCTCTGCCTGTCATCCCCCCCACCCCCCACGCCCATCAACCATTTGCACATCCCCTGCAAAGGATTCTGTTTCTTGGTTTCTCTGCAAAAAAACGTGTCAGTCGCCTTTTCACTTTGAGCTCAGGGTGACATACTGGAAATATATGTTAAATCTCTCGAGAGAACACAATGCAGTGAAATCAGTCAGTGTGCCTGAAACCACTAACAAGGAGGCGTAAAATAGGACTAATTAAAATGCCTTGAAACCGGGCAGGTGGGCGGGGAGGGGGGAGGTCACAATCCAGCCAAAGGATAGCTCTCTGCTCCACTTACTTTCCGAATAAGTTTAAGAGAAGCCAGGAGCTCTCCTACTGGGGCTAGAGAATCATAGATGGAGTAGCGTATGGCTGGATCATGTCCATGATTATGTCCGCACCAAAACACCAGCCCATTCTCCTGCCCCCATTTAATCCAGATTTACTCCTTCCACAGAAAATCTGGTGTGTGGGGAGGGGGTGCTATGAGTTTGGGGGTGCGTCCCTTGTAATTTCCGCAACGTTGGATCCAGCAAGGGTTGAAATCCAATGGAGGAGTCTATGGCAGTTTTCTCAGGGGCCACTTGAGTATCACAAAAGAAGTTGCTCTGCGCCAGAAGGTAAATGGATGGGCCTGCCCCCCGCCTCACCTGGCTGGGAGTCGAAAAGAACAGAAGCCATTAAGAAGGTGGTGTGAGAGCGGAGCTAGAAGCAGGCATTAGCGGAGACACAGAGCCATGCTGGATTTCTGCTAGAAGCCATGGCTGGGACGAAGGGAGAAGCAAGACATTTTTGGGGTGCTGATGCTGGGAGCCCCTCCATCCTAGGCTCAGGTTGTCTATATGTGTAGATCAACCACAAAGCCCAAAGCCAGCGCTCTCGGCTGTCCCTCATTCCAAGGAAACCGAGCCCTCCATAAGCGCCTGGAAGCCCTGGAATTTCTCGGCGCTCAGAGGTTGGTGTGGTAACAATATATAGTATTAGGCAACCAGGAGCGTATGTCTGTGTCCCAACCTACTTATTTCATTTATCCATTTTCAACGCTTCTGAAAAGTTGCTGGAAACCAGAGGAGGCGAGGGGACACTTGTGCTCCAATCCTGCTGGCACCTGGTTGGCCACTGGGAGAACAGGCTGCTGGTCTAAATGGGCTGCTGGCCTGATCCTGCAGGCACTTATTACGTTTTTATGACTTGGGGAGGGAAGGACATCGACTCAGGCCTCAAAGTGTACTTTGCTGCCGTGGGACCTCTTTCCACCTTCCCTCCTCTTCCTCCTTCCCTGGCATCTGGGTAAAAAAACCCTCCATTGGGGAAGAACGCCAACCCCTCTTTGTAGTCTGCAACTGCTGCTCTCTTGGCAGGACTCCAGAATGGTGGGTGGGTGGGTGGAACCCCCACCCCCACTCCCCCATCCCCCACCCACCCAGCAACTCCTCCCAAAGTCAGGCCGATATCATCCAGGGTTGCATTTGACTCTGAATTGATCCCACTTTGTTTGCTGAGAGAGAGGGGAGCGTGGAAGGGGTGCAGGTCTCCTTGGTGATGATGTTACCACCACTTAATGCCTTGCCCCTGGGGCCACCAGCTCAGCGTCAGGGTCAGGGCAGGGCCAGCATCAAGGTAGAGGTCCTGAACCTGCCTCTGCCCCCCCCCCCCGCCCTGCCGAAAGCCTCGCCTTCTGCCTGCCCTTGCATGCTGTCAGTTGCCCGCCAGAGCGGCATGCTTCTGCAAGAATTATATTTGCAAGTCTAATTTACCAGGCTGTGTGCGGAGGATGGAGACCTGTTAAGTCAGAGGCAGCTTCTGCATCAAAATGTTTAGCCTGGAGAAGAGGAGATGCAGAAGGGACCCTGAGGGTCATCCATTCCAACCCCCTGCAATGCAGGAATCTCAGCTCAGGCATCCCATGATGCAATGGCCATCTTCAAATATTTACAGGGTTGTCACATGGAAGATATAGTGAATAGGATCCCAGAGGCACCCACTCCAGTCTCTTACTTTCTGGGACCTGTGGGATAGGCCAGTGTGGTGGAGTGGTTAAGAGCGGTAGACTCGTAATCTGGGGAACCGGGTTCATGTCTCCGCTCCTCCACATGCAGCTGCTGGGTAACCTTGGGCTAGTCACACTTCTCTGAAGTCTCTCAGCCCCACTCACCTCACAGAGTGTTTGTTGTGGGCGAGGAAGGGAAAGGAGAACGTTAACCGCTTTGAGACTCCTTCGGGTAGTGATAAAGCGGGACATCAAATCCAAACTCTTCTTCTTCTTCTTCTAGGCCTGGGGGCAGGTAGGGTGGCTGAGAATAGACCAGTTCCATCACTTCCCTTGATCTGGACACTATACTTTTGTTGAAAGGGACGCGGGGGGGCGCTGTGGTCTAAACCACTGTGCCACTTGCACTTGCCGATCAGAAGGTCAGCAGTTCGAATTCCCACGACGGAGTGAGCTCCCGTTGCTCTGACCCAGCTCCTGCCAACCTAGCAGTTCAAAAGCACACCAGTGCAAGTAGATAAATAGGTATCACTGTGGCAGGAAGGTAAAGGGTGTTTCTGTGTGCTCTGGTTTCTGTCACAGTGTCCTGTTGTGCCAGAAGTAGTTTAGTCCTTCTGGCCATATGACCCGGAAAGCTGTCTGCAGACAAACGCTGGCTCCCTTGGCCTGAAAGTGAGATGAGGGCCACACCCCATTGTTGCCTTTGACTGGACTTAACCGTCCAGGGGTCCTTTACCTTTACCTTCTTACCCAGGGGTCTCCAAACTAAGGCCCGAAGGCCGGATGCGGCCCAATCGCCTTCTAAATCTGGCCCGCGGACGGTCCTGGAATCAGCATTTTTTACATGAGTACAATGTGTCCTTTTATTTAAAATGCATCTCTGGGTTATTTGTGGGGCATAGGAATTCGTTCATATTTTTCTTCAAAATATAGTCTGGCCCCCCACAAGGTCTGAGGGACAGTGGACCGGCCCCCTGCTGAAAAAGTTTGCTGACCCCTGTCTATACTTTTGTTGATGCAGTCTAGAATTGCCTTAGCTTTTTTTGCCGCTGCATCACACTGTGGTCGTCGGCTGTTGCAACATCACTTTGGTCATTTGTCGTTGAATATTAACCCAGGCTTGATGAGATGGGGGGGCGGCATTTGACCGCAAGACCAAGGAAGGTGGCGGCGGTGGGTGGGTGGGGGGAGACGCCCCTTGGTGCCCAGGCTTTGCCAGGGAGAATAACAGGCCTCCTCCCCATTAGCACATCAAAGGGATGGCAGGATCTGGAAAGATAAGGAGGAATGCAATGTGCAGACCAGACAGCCCTTTCCCAGCCTGGCTGCACATTGAGAACATAGGAACCTCCAAAGAGCCAGCTGGATCAGACCTGTGGGGGCCCATCCAGTTCTGCCACCTGTACTCACAGTTGCCAACCAGGTGCAAGCGGGATTCAAGCACAGGAGCAGCACTCTCCCCTCCAGAGGTTTCCAGCAGCAGATATTAAAATCACTGCAAGGCGTTGGCATATCCCTGACAGGTCAGCCGAGCACAGCTGGCGCCGGCCATGGCATGTCCCTCGCACGGGGCCTGCCCTTGATGGGGGCTCATCTCTCGCCAGTGGAATGAGAGGTCTCGAACACAGAGCAATGGAAGGGCAGGAAAGAGGCAGGGAGGAGGGCAATGTGGATGCTGCCGGTTGGGGCGAACCCTTTGTCCTCTTTCTGTCCCAGATTCCTCCATTCATCCTGCAAAGGCCTGAGGTGCCCCTCCCAGACTCCAGGGCAGCTTCAAAGAACGCAATCCAAGGGCACAGGAGGATCTTGGGGGGGTCCGTTTGGGAGAGGTCAGCATCAGCCCCTACAGAACGTCCTCAGGAGCTGGACACCTGGCTGCTTCTACCTGCAAAGGTCTCTTGGAAGGCGCCTGTCCGGCCTCCGTGCCATTGGGCACCTTTCTTGGGCACCTTTCTTGGCCGGACTTCTCTGACAGCCAGGAAGGAGTCTTCTGCTCCTCTTGCGCCATCTCCAAACCCGCCTTTGCCGTGCCCTTTCGGCTTGTGCTTCCTCTTTGTTGATTTACGTATATATTGCATTTATATCTCCCGGGATGCTGGGCTAGATGGGCCCCTGGCCGGATCCTGCAGGGGTATTCTTAGGTCCTGACACCCTCCTCCCTGGCCAAAGATGCCACCCAGGTCATTGCGAGGGGCCCTTCCTTCTGGGTCACACACAGAGACTCCGACTGGTCCCTGCTCTCCGCCTGGGCAGGATGATCTGCAGCTCAGCTCAGGGGTGCCTTGTGGTGGGGATGTCTCACTTCCCAAGGACACCTGTGTGAAGAAGCTCCAGGCAGGTGGGTGTTGGGTACCAAGAGGCGAGGAGAGAAGCTTGGGTGGAGAGGATTTCTACGGGGTCGGGTTCAGGGGGGAATCCAAGTTGCAGAGAGAGAGAGAGAGGGAGACGGAGAAAAATGATGGGTGAAAAGTTATCTGCTCCCACTGAGTGATGATCAGAGTGCCAAGGGGTCTGGGGGATGTAGGGAGGACAGAAGGGGGGGCCCTCAATCTCCATCCTTGGCCGGAAGGGTCCTTCTGTAGCAATTTCCCCATGCAAAATACCTGCGCTTCAGTAAACCCCCAGCTTCTTCCGTTCACAAAGGGACGGGGGGGGGGGAGCTGGAGAACAAATGAAGAGTTCAAAATGTGAAACGATTAAAAATAAACTAACCTAAATCGAAGGCGGCCGAGATAAGGCGTCAGAGCCCCGTCTCCCTATTTAACATTCATTGGATTGAATAATCAGGCCTCATTATCTCAAATTGGCTGCCTATTTGCCCTCAAAATGCTAATTTGGAAGTTGGCTGCAAGCGCCGTCCTGCCTATTTTGACTAAAATATGATTTTGCTTTATTGTGCCCCTGCCTGTAGCTCCGGGGGCCTTTCCAGTTTAAAACAAAATAATAATAATATGAAAAAACAGAGAGAAAATTCTATCAAAGTCTTGCCTGGGAAGAAGAGGGAAAAGGCGCTCTGTTCATTGTGGCAGTTTTGTCGTGTCCCCCCCCCCCCTTCCCACCCGCCGGACCTGCTTTGCGTAGAAATGGCATTTCCTAGCCTTGAAGTAAAATTAGAAGTGTTATCAGCATTTTCTTTTAGGGGATGGACAGTTTATCATTAATCTCGCAAAGGGAAATGGAGGAAATATTTTTATTAGTATGATTGTTTCACCAGGGGACAAACGGCGCCTCGGCCCCCTCCTCCCAGTGAAGCTTCCTGCCTGGCTTCTGACCTCGAAAGAGATGGAGGCAGCTCCCTTTCCCTTCTAAACGGCTCTTTAGGGCTTCATGAGGCCTCATTGCATGGATCATGAGCGTCTAATGGGAAGCAAAGAGGAAACAGCTGGGAAGGTGGGCAGAGATACCTGCCAGGCGAGGGCTGGCATGGATGGCTGGGCAGGTGGGCATCCGTGGCAGGTGGCGGGGGGGGGGGCAGGGAGATTGCCAGGCCAGAGGTGGTGGGGAGGGTGGGCATGAGCTGCCTGACCCCTGGGGCGGGAAAAATGCACGTTGGGTTCCTGGTGCGCACCACCACTGACCTTCCAAGCGTCCCCGTTTTCCAGGGACAGTCCCAGATTTACAGAAGCCGTCAAGGTTTCTGATTTGGTCCCGGAATGTCCCCTTTTCCCTTAAAGGTCAAGGTAAAGGGACCCCTGACCATTAGGTCCAGTCGCAACCGACTATGGGGTTGCGGCGCTCATCTCGCGTTATTGGCCAAGGGAGCCGACGGACAGCTTCCAAGTCATGTGGCCAGCATGACAAAGCCGCTTCTGGCAAACCAGAGCAGCGCACGGAAACGCCGTTTACCTTCCCGCTGGAGCGGTCCCCATTTATCTACTTGCACTTTGACGTGCTTTCGAACTGCTAGGTAGGCAGGAGCTGGGACCGAGCAACGGGAGCTCACCCCGTCACGGAGATTTGAACCACCGACCTTCTGATCAGCAAGCCCTAGGCTCTGTGGTTTAACCCACAGCGCCACCCGTGTCCCTTTTCCTTAGGGTGTCCCTATTTTCATGTTGGAGGGGGTGCCACCGCTGCCGCCATGGGTCTGGTGAGTTTCCATAGTTCAGACCCCGCTCAAGGCGGCATATGGCAAGAAAAGATTTGCATCATTGCTTTTTGAATCCGTCCACTCGGGTCCTGCCCTCTGAAGCAGCAGGAAACAAGCCTGCCTTGCAGGAGGCTGGACTACTTGACCCTTGGGGGTCCCTTCCAACTCTATGAAAAGGCACATTGATCAAAAGTGGGGGCATCTCCAGCGAAGGGTGGGCTTGCGGAAACCAGGCCAGCATTTCTGTTTCCTCTTGCCATCAGGCCACCCGCCTGTTCTGCCCAGCAGAGGCACCTGAACCCTGCCCCACTTGGCCTGCCATGGGAGAGCTGGGCAAGGGGTGGCACTGGCCCCCTCTGTGGTTTTCCGGCCGCAGCTGGCCTGGCCAGACTGACAGGAGCCGTAGCCCCTTGGAGGAAAGCAATCAGGCTGGGCGATTCTCCTGCACACAATTCTTATTTACATTCTGACCCTTCCTAACAGTCAATCAATAGAGAATAACGCTGGAATAATATAGAGAGTTAAGGACCCCATTCAGAGCCCAGGATTAGGGATATTGAAGGGCAATTGCTCTGAAAATCGCCTCAATCCTGCTTTAGTGATGCCATCATTCACTCGCCAGATTACCCAGCATTCCTCTGGGTGCCTTTAAATGACCTCTTTCGGATGATGCTGCGCCCAGATCTGTTTGCACAGCAAACTGCAATTGTAGCCAAGATTAAGAGGGGCAATGTAGCGGCAATGTAGGGGGGGGGGCAGCTGTTGAAAAATAAGCCTGGAAATCCCCAGCTCTCAATTCTGAGGGCGTCTCCTCGCCACGTTTGGCAATGACTTTCCAGACCGGACAGATGGACCGGGTGCCCCCTCCCTCCAGCCCCTCCGTGTCCGTCCGGCCCAGCTGGTGTCCCGGGAGCCGTGGAAAGGGCACAAAGGGGAAGGGAGGGGCCCCAGAGGCAGGCAGGGAGGCCCAAGAGCCCTGCTTAGGGGCAGGGGGGCTCATGCAGGAGGACAAAGGTGAGACCCCCCCCATACCCCCTTCCAGGCCTGGGCGAAGCGAACTCATTGAAAGCAATGGCAAGGCTGGAGAGCTTTGAGTGCAAAGAGGATCACGGAATCATACAATTGGGAGGGAACCCTGAGGGTCATCTAGTCCAACCCCCTGCAACGCAGGAATCTCAACTAAAGCATCCAGGGACAGGTGGCCCCACAGGAATGTAAGAAGAGTCCTGCAGAATCAGGCCCATGGCCCACCTAGTCCAGTATCCTGTTCTCACAGGGGCCAAGCAGACGCCCCAAAGGGAGAAGCAGGACCCGAGGAACCCTCTCCCCTCCTGGGGTCTCCAGCAACTGGTGTTCAGAAGCCACGCTCCCTCCCCAGACCCTCTCCTCCAATCCTCTTTCCAAGGCACCCCAGGTGGGAGGGAGCTCCACAGGGAAACTCTGCCCTGCCTGGAGATGGTCTTTCTCGTACCTGCCCTGGATCTTCCAACATTCAGCTCCATTCGATGTTCACGACTTCTTCTTCTTTTATTATTTTCAGTTTATATACATTTTGATAGTTTTACCGTCTTTTCAACATTTCAAACCTCGGCTTCCTTCCTCCTCTTTCTGCAGTTCCTTCAATTCATATTTAGCATTTCCTGCATATTCTAAATCAACTTATTCTTCTATCCATCTGCTTTATTTACTTTTCTGAAGCTGCAGGTTGTTGCAATGATCCTGCCCATGTCTGTTTCCAATTTATTTGTACATATTCAATAAACCATTTCCATTCTTTTATAAAGAGTTTGTTGCCTTGGTTTCTTTTTTCCCTGCTAAGTTCTGCCATTTCTGCATAGCCCATGAGTTTTGGTACCCTTTCTCCTTTCGCCAGGACTCCTGCTTCTAGATGCTCATGACTTCTAGTGTTACGAGAGAGGGAGGAAAACTTCTCTCTGGCCACGCACAACTTTATCAACTTCTGTCATGTTGTCTCTGCCTCGCCTTTTCTGCAAACTAGAAAGACCCAAATACTCCAGCCTTTTGCATGTGGCTCAGAGGACAGGAGCCTCCGACCCCCCAACCCCTGGGGTCTCCTCCCACTTGGCACTGGGTCCCTTGAATCGCGCCAACCTCAATCAGGCTCCCTCGGGATGCTATGAACTACAACTCCCATCAGCCCCAGTGCCATATGGCTCTGCTGTCCGGGGAAGAGGATAATCGTTGTCCTCCAAAACATCTGAAGGTCACCAGATTAAGGGAGGCTGCTTTCATCTTTGTAGCAAATGTTCTGAATTAGCCTATGCAGTTGTATTATTATTATTATTATTATTATTATTATTATTACTTAGGGAGCTGGGTATGTTTAGCCTGGAGAAGAGAAGGTTAAGGGGTGATATGATAGCCAAGTTCAAATATATGAAAGGATGTCATATAGAGGAGGGAGAAAGGTTGTTTTCTGCTGCTCCAGAGAAGCGGACACGGAGCAATGGATTCAAGCTACAAGAAAGAAGATTCCACCTAAACATTAGGAAGAACTTCCTGATACTAAGAGCTGTTCGGCAGTGGAATTTGCTACCAAGGAGTGTGGTGGAGTCTCCTTCTTTGGAGGTCTTTAAGCAGAGGCTTGACAGGCATATGTCAAGAATGCTTTGATGGTGTTTCCTGCTTGGCAGGGGGTTGGACTGGATGGCCCTTGTGGTCTCTTCCAACTCTATGATTCTATGATTCTAATTTGTTTAGTCGTGTCCGACTCTTCGTGACCCCATGGACCATAGCACGCCAGGCACTCCTGTCTTCCACTGCCTCCCGCAGTTTGGTCAAACTCATGTTCATAGCTTCGAGAACACTGTCCAACCATCTCGTCCTCTGTCGTCCCCTTCTCCTAGTGGCCTCCATCTTTCCCAACATCAGGGTCTTTTCCAGGGAGTCTTCTCTTCTCATGAGGTGGCCAAAGTATTGGAGCCTCAGCTTCAGGATCTGTCCTTCCAGTGAGCACTCAAGGCCGATTTCCTTCAGAATAGATAGGTTTGATCTTCTTGCAGTCCATGGGACTCTCAAGAGTCTCCTCCAGCACCATAATTCAAAAGCATCAATTCTTCGGCGATCAGCCTTCTTTATGGTCCAGCTCTCACTTCCATACATCACTACTGGGAAAACCATAGCTTTAACTATACGGACCTTTGTCAGCAAGGTGATGTCTCTGCTTTTTAAGATGCTGTCTAGGTTTGTCATTGCTTTTCTCCCAAGAAGCAGGCGTCTTTTAATTTCGTGACTGCTGTCACCATCTGCAGTGATCAAGGAACCCAAGAAAGTAAAATCTCTCACTGCCTCCATTTCTTCCCCTTCTATTTGCCAGGAGGTGATGGGACCAGTGGCCATGGTCCCATTAGAATTAATGGTCCCATTAGAATTTATATACCTCCCTATACCCGGAGGACTTGCGGCGGTTCACAGAATGAAATCAAAATATAAAACCACAAAAGCCATAATCAAAATAAAAACAACAACCCAATAACCTCCTCGTGGAATGCCCTCCCATCAGATGTCAAGGAAATAAACAACTATCTGCCTTTCAAAAGACATTTGAAGGCAGTCCTGTGTCGGGAAGTTTTTAATGCTTGATGCTTTTGTGATGTTTTAAGATCTGTTGTGAGCTGCCCAGAGTGGTATCATCATCATCATTATTACAGTCATACCTCGGTTTAAGTACGCCTCGGTTTGAGTATTTTCAGTTTAAGTACTCCACGGACCTGTCTGGAACGGATTAATCCACTTTCCATTACTTTCAATGGGAAAATAAAAAAATTCCTTCAGTAGCACCTTAAAGACCAACTAAGTTTATATTTTGGTATGACCAATTGCAGTCATCAGCAGTCGTTAACAGCCATCTACAGGTTTACCACTCCCATCAGCCCATCACCCATTCCCACCCACCCCCACCACCCTCTGTATATACATAAGGGCCTGACTCTTCTGTTTCAAGTGTATCTGAAGAAGTGTGCATGCACACGAAAGCTCATACCAAAATATAAACTTAGTTGGTCTTTAAGGTGCTACTGAAGGAATTTTTTTATTTTGCTTCGACTCAGACCAACACGGCTACCTACCTGTAACTAGAACTTTCAATGGGAAAGTTTGCTTCAGGTTAAGTACGCTTCAGGTTAAGTACAGACTTCCGGAACCAATTGTGTTTGTAAACCGAGGTACCACTGTATTACAAAAAAAAATCCACATTTTAAAAGGGTGTTGGATGTCAATCAAATCAGCCAAAGGCCTGGTTAAAAAGGAACATTTTTGCCTGGTGCCTGCTAAAGGTGTACAATGAACGTGCCAGGCGAACTTCCCTGGGGAGAGCATTCCACAGACGGGGGGCCACTGCAGAGAAGGCCCCGTTCTCGTGTTGCCACCCTCTGGACCTCTCAAGGAGGAGGCACACGAAGGAGAGCCTCAGATGATGATCTCAGGGTCTGAGTAGGTTCATATGGGGAGAGGCCGGCCTTGAGATATTGCGGGTGGTTAGAAAGCCCCCTGAGTGTCAAACACATTTGCCGGCCAGTTCCTAGCCGTGTCCCCCCCCCCTTCCAGAGTTATGGCATCTGTCCTGGTGGAAGCTTGTGGGAGAGGCTATCCAGCTGCAAAGGCTCACTTGCACAGCATTCGCAGGTAAAGAGAGCCCTCTGCTGGTGCCAGCGCGGAACAGAAACATGCCTCGTCTTTCCCAGGAGAGGTCGATCCCCAGCCCAGAGGATTGCAATTTCACTGAACTGGCTATACTTTACCCACAATAAAGTATTTGGCTATGTTAAAGAACAGAGGACAGGGAATTAATGCCACCATCCATGAGGTGGGTAACTGAAATCTGGGACATCGTATGAGAAGCGGAGAGGGCAGACAAGACAGTGGGTTGATTGAGAAATGGATAAGATACTGGAATAATAAGTTACAGCAGTGTAAACCCATTTGGGTTACTTAGAACCTTGCCATATTAATTATTGTGTTTGACCCCCCCCTTTATTTGGCACCTGTTAATTACATTTGTTGCATTCTAAATGAATATATATATGTGTATATTTCAAAAGGGGACCCAGGTGGCACTGTGGTTAAACCACTAAGCCTAGGGCTTGCTGACCAGAAGGTCGGCGGTTCGAATCCCTGTGACGGGGTGAGCTCCCGTTGCTTGGTCCCAGCTCCTGCCAACCTCGCAGTTCGAAAGCACGTCAAAATGCAAGTAGATAAATAGGAACCGCTACAGCGGGAAGGTAAACGGCGTTTCCATGTGCTGCTCTGGTTTGCCAGAAGCGGCTTTGTCATGCTGGCCACATGACCTGGAAGCTATACGCCAGCTCCCTCGGCCAATAATGCGAGATGAGCGCGCAACCCCAGAGTCGGTCACGACTGGACCTAATGGTCAGGGGTCCCTTTACCTTTACATTTCAAAAAGGGAGGGAGAGAGGGAGGGAGGAAAGGGTGAGAGAAAGAGAGAAGGAAGGAAGGGGGAGAGAGAGAGAGAGAGAGAGGAAGGGAGGAAGGGAGGAAGGGAGGAAGGGAGGAAGGAAGGAAGGAAGGAAGGAAGGAAGGAAGGAAGGAAGGAATTTAACTGTCAAGTTATCACTTGTGATGTCTTTGCCATCAAAGCAGAGCAACCAGGGGAGGCTGTGCCTCCTCCACCCTGTTTGTGTTTGCTGTAGCTCCTGCCACACATAGCTTGTGCCACCCTCCCTCAACGGTGCCCCCCACACCTGGCTCCCCATTGGGAAAGGAAAGTGTTGAGTCCTGCCCTATTTTGTCCCCAAGAACAGAATGACACTAGTATCGACTAGTGGGGCGCCACAGGGTTCTGTCTTGGGCCCAGTCTTATTCAACATCTTTATCAATGACTTGGATGATGGGCTTGAGGGCATCCTGAGCAAGTTTGCAGACGACACCAAATTGAGATGGGTGGCTAATACCCCAGAGGACAGGATCACACTTCAAAATGACCTTAACAGATTAGACAACTGGGCCAAAGCCAACAAGATGAATTTTAACAAGGAGAAATGTAAGGTACTACACTTGGGCAGAAAAAATGAAAGGCACAAATACAGGATGGGAGACACCTGGCTTGAGAGTAGTACATGTGAAAAGGATCTAGGAGTCTTGGTAGACCACAGACTTGACATGAGTCTGCAGTGTGATGCAGCAGCTAAAAAAGCCAATGCAATTCTGGGCTGCATCAATAGGAGTATAGCATCTAGATCTAGGGAAGTAATAGTACCACTGTATTCTGCTCTGGTCAGACCTCACCTGGAGTACTGTGTCCAGTTCTGGGCACCACAGTTCAAGAAGGATACTGACAAGCTGGAACGTGTCCAGAAGATGGCAACCAAAATGGTCAAAGGCCTGGAAACGATGCCTTATGAGGAACGGCTTAGGGAGCTGGGTATGTTTAGCCTGGTGAAGAGAAGGTTAAGGGGTGATATGATAGCCATGTTCAAATATATGAAAGGATGTCATATGGAGGAGGGAGAAAGGTTGTTTTCTGCTGCTCCAGAGGAGCGGACACGGAGCGATGGATTCAAGCTACAAGAAAGAAGATTCCACCTAAACATTAGGAAGAACTTCCTGACAGTAAGAGCTGTTCGGCAGTGGAATTTGCTACCAAGGAGTGTGGTGGAGTTTCCTTCTTTGGAGGTCTTTAAGCAGAGGCTTGACAGCCATCTGTCAATAATGCTTTGATGGTGTTTCCTGCTTGGCAGGGGGTTGGACTGGATGGCCCTTGTGGTCTCTTCCAACTCTATGATTCTATGTTCTCAGAGATGCCTGAGGAGCCTGCACTTTCTCCTCCTGGGCCCTCACTCACAGAATCACAGAACTGTAGATATGGAAGGCACCCCAAAGGTCATCTAGTCCAACCCCCTGCAACACAAGTGAAGAAGCCCTGGCAAGTTGGGCATCCACTTGGTTTAAATGGCAACCCCACAGCTCCCTAACCTCTCCCAGCGGGTTCATCATGCCAGCCTGCCTGTCCCAATGATTATTCTCTCTCCCCCCCCCCCCAGCTCTGGGGCTGCCATTTAGGGAGGGCAAGGCTGGCTCCTACCACCATCACCCCACCTCTGCCGTCAAACCAAAGTGCTCCTTCTTCAGGTGAGCTCCCATTTCTGTTCCAGCCAGCACAACGGAGCCACGCTCAGGTAGAATTGTCAGATGGGCCCGAGCGTTAAAGATGGAAGTCCAAAGGCACAAATCCCTGGAGCTTTTTAAAAAATAAATGCACGATCCGAGATGATAACACCGCTCTGGCTATTACGATGCATAAAAAAAAAAATAAACGCCACAGATGCAGTTTTTCAAAATTGCAATTCCGTCTCGGACACCTGAGGGAGGAGATGCAGATAACAGAAGCAGGTGTCTCCACAGCCCAGCCCTCAGACCAGACCGCCTCCTCCTAGCTCTGCGGCTCACATGACGGATGGAAGAGCAGCCAATTGCATGCTGGCTCCGCTGCCAGTCTGCAGGTGAGTTCACCTGAATATTCTGGCAGGAGAAAAGAAATGCACACAGGGCGGGCATGGGTTCCTCATCCTCATTTAGGTGCTCTCAAGATGAAAGATAATTTTATCATGGTTTTGTTTTTGGTATGTTATATGTGTTGCAAGCCGCCTTGCGTGCCATTCTGGAAAAGGGCAGGGTAAAAACAAACGTAAGAATAACAGCATAAGAACACAGGATTATTATGACCATAAACACCCCAAGAGAAAGCAAACGAGTGCGGCTCGAGTGTTAATTGCCAAATATTGCAAAGGGGATTCGATAGTGTGCAAATATGCAGAGTAGGCCAAAATGACAGAAGCAAGAAGAAATCACTCGAACTTAAGGGTTAAAAAAGAATGGGATTGTTTCAAAAATTATGTGTGTAAACACGGTTCCCAAATCAAAACTTGGGTGTGCCTAGAGTAAATTTCACAAAATAAAAGACAATTAGAGGAGGTATCCTATATAAAGAGAAGGTTGAAAGTATACTAGAACACAGTACAAAAGAAATTGAAATAAAGAGAGATAGTGAAGCTGTTAAAAGAGTTAGGGGAAAGTCATTTATTATATTAAGGATATGAACATGTATAGAAAAATAGACTTATGTACGTAAATGTAGGAGAAAAGATATTTATCTGTAAATTTTAAAGTGCAATAAAAATTAATAATACAAAGAACAAAGGAAGAGCCTGATGGCTGGATGAGACCCTCATCCCATTTCCCAGAGGCCAGAGGGAAGCCTTGAGCAGGAGGACCTGAGGGCACTTGCCTGCCCTTGCTGTTCTGCCCCCCAAATGGGCACCTGCACACCGTGGGCATCCTGACCAGTTGCCATGAGCCGGCAGGAGTGTGGGAGGGCAGTGGCTGCAACTGGGACATACTGGGACAAGACACAGGCAGCATGAAAAGTGGAAACAGAGCCACAATTCAAAATACAAGACACCGTAATAATCAGCATGATTTATTCTTACACGTTTCTATCCCACAGTGCCTCCAAGGAGCTCAAAGTGGCAAACATGCCTTCTCCCCCAGGTCTACTCGACCGTCACAACAACCCTGCAAGGTAACTTGGCCTGAGAGATCACCCAGTGGCCTTTGTGGCCAGGTGGCGTTTTGAACTCTGGTCCCCCATTTCATTGAACACCAAGCGTCCCAAAGCACTTAACAAAATCAACAGTGACAACAAAACCGTATAAGAACCATTTCAAACGCAATTCACAACTATTACCCAAAAAACTCCCAAAAATCCTTCTGTTCTGCTCCAGAGGCCTGTCAGAATAAATGCGTCTTCAGCTGCTGCCTGAATGAACACACTGTGGGGAACCGGATCATCTCTGCAGAAAGGAAGTTCCATAGCAGGGGAGTCACCACTGAGAAGGCCCTGCCTCTTGTGGTGCACCTTCCCTGCAGATGGCGAAACTCAGGTTGGCTGGAGATGGGGCTCCTTCAAGTCCTAAGCCAGGGGCCAGCAACCTAAGGCCCATGGGCCACAAGTGGCTCATTTAACCGGCCCATGGACCCCCGCCGCCTGCTCAGAGCTCCTGCAGCCAATGGGAAGCTGTGCACGCCTCCTCCATGCCAGGAGCACCAGAAATAGCATTTGCGCATGCATCCGCGCACACTCTGGCCCACCGCAGCATCTGCAGGACCGTGAACCAGCCCAAGCCACAAAAACTTTGCCAACCCCTGTCCTAAGGTGTTGAGGGGTTCGTAGAGTGGCACCAGCACCTCGAATTGGGCACCGTGCCCCATTGGCAGTCTGCGCATTGCTTTCCAGCTGAGTACCCTGCCTATTGATCCTCAGCACATCACAGGGACAGCCGCAGCATTCTGTGCCAGCTGCAGCTCCCAGACTGTAAAGAAAGGCCCGCACACAGCAGCACATTGCAGGAATGCAGCTGGGAGATGCGCAGCGGAGAGACTCCTGGCGCAAGGTCATCCCAGCCAGGAGTGGGCAGAGGCCTCCTGAGCAGACAATGCACTTAAAACTGCTAAGGGCTAACTTTTTCTTTTTTAAAAAAAATGCCCAACATTTATTTTATGAGAGCCACTTTTGGGATTTCTGATGGGAAGGAGGCACATAAAGGCTTCCCAGGATTCAGTGTTTCCCAAACTTGGATCTCCAGCTGCTTTTGGACTACAACACCCACCATCCCTAGCTAGCAAGACCAGTGGCCAGGGATGATGGGAATTGTAGTCCCAAAGCAGCTGGAGAGCCAACGGTCCATTGAGGTGCAGATGGACAGGAGGCAGAGACATGGCTGTTCCAGGTCCGTGCAGCACCCGGACACCACAACGGGGCAGCAGCTGACTTGGGGCAATGGCTCCCTAGGGCACCCTGGAGGGGCAAAGCCCAAAGGCAGAAGTTGTGTGATGCCTGCCCAAGGTGCAAGCCCCACCACCTCCAGTTAGGGGGTGAAGTAGCAAGAGCTGTGAAAGGTCCCTTCTCTTTCCCAAGAGCTCCTGGAGAGCTCTAATGGTCAGAGAGGCAAAAAATGTGCCTCTTCCTGATTGGGGTGGGTGGGCAGGTGGGACCATTAACTCGGGCGCAGAAGACCTGCTTTGCCTGGTGCCCAGTTCAGTCCCAGGTGGCATGACCAGGTATGTGTCTAGCGGGAGATATAACCTCCATTCATCTTCACATGTTCCAAAGGCTTTGATGCAGCCCGTAAGTCGCACAGAAACCGATGCTTGTTGTGACTTTGGCCCACAGGGGAGAAAGAGCCCTGAGCAACATGGGGCAGTCAGGTCTGGCATGCGGACCTCAGGTCTTGCTGGCGGTGTGTGCAGGACTGCTGCCACGGATCATAGCCATGAGCGCAGCAGACTCCCGTGACATTGCCTCTGGGACAGAACAGGATTTGCATATAGAGTTTTTATTTTTCTGCTTTCCTATAAAACCAGATTTTATCAATGGCACAAACACACACACAAAAACCACAAGAGGAAAAAATAAATTAAATTATATCTTTTTCTACTTTAAAAAGTGCAGCTACTGCTATATAAATAAATACCATGATTTGCAACCAGCCGTTTTAAAATGTCCTGCTTTTTCAAGAAAGGAAGAGGCACAATCAGTTATACCCTGAGATTGCCGAGAAGCTCTGAATCACCAGTCCGAGGAAACGGCGGACTCTGTGGCAAACTTAGCAAGGAAGGGAACGTTTAGGGCTGCGGCTCAGTGGCACAACATCTGCTAGCTTGAAAAGGTCACGGGTTCAACTGGGAATCTTCCCCATCTCAAATCCTTGAAAGCTGCTGCCGGTCAGTGCAGACAAACCTGAGCTACGTAAGGAAAATGGTTGGACCTGGTGTAATGTTAATGGCTACAACTTTGAGATATTAGATTCAGATTTCAAACATTCACCAAGGTTTGCATTAAGCTCCGGGGCCAAATCTACAATTGTTGCCCTGGAGGACAAAGGTCTGCCCTGTTGCCCTCTGCTCTGGCACCGGATTCAGGAGGCTTGGTATATAATTCAAAGCTCTGGGTGAGCAAACCAAATCCAGCCACAAGGCCTGCCCATTCAGAATACCAAACTAAGCTCTTTAAAGCATGTGCTTTCGTGGCGAAAGAACAGCAATATATAACTGACCTATGGAACTCACTGCCACAGGATTAATGTATACATCATTTCATGGATTCATGAAGACGATCCTGACACTGGATATGGGCTGGCTAGTTAAATAGAACCTCCATGCTCCAGTGGGTCCTGCTGACCAGCTCCCTGGTGCCATATTAGTGCCCAGAGGCAGTGAGCAGGACGCAATGGGTGGAATGCAACCAAGAGCTTCCACTAGTGCAAGGACTTCTGGTTGCGCAATGCAAAACCCCCTGCCTCTTCTCCCTGTTGCCCCCACCCAGCTCTGGTCCACAGGGACTGGGGAATCCCCAGAACAGATTTAGGGGTGCAGAGAGAGAGAGAGAAAGTTCTGTCTCACAGCCCAAAGTCCTAGCAGAAGCCCTTCACTGAATGCCACCCGATGGAGCCAGGCAATGAGTGTGCACACGAAGAAAGACCACGCCTTGCATCCAAAGGCCCCCAGGTGGATCAGGCAAGGTGGCTCTGGGGGTGTCCACGGGGGCGCCATCAAGTCCTGGCCTCCCGAGGAGGCAGGTGCCAACTCTGCTGAAATAAAACGAAAGTGGTGTCCTTGGCTGGGGCAGCAACCGCTACACTTCGATGTCCACGTCCCCCTCCTCATTCTCGCCACTGTCCTCCTCCTCTGGCAGCCCCTGGGGGATGGGCTGTGGACCCCCAAACTGTGAGAGCTTGGCAGCCTTCTGCTCCAGGCTCTGTTTTCGCCATTTGATCCTCCTGTTCTGGAACCAGACTTTCACCTGCAAGGCAGAAGGGCAGAAAGTGGAAGGAGGCCAAGCCAGGAACCAATCCTGTCCCGACCCCAACAGCATCAGTGCGCAAGGATGCCCCCTGCCCGTCTGACTTGGGCTCCCTTCCAACTCTACTAAGAGTCTATGATTCCAACTCCCTCAACCGTTCCTCATCAGGCCTGGCTTCCAGGCCCTTGATCACCTGGGTCTGTCCTTGATACAGGATGCCGCTTCTTAAGAGTAGAGCAAGTTTGCAGATGACACCAAATTGGGAGGGGTGGCTAACACCCCAGAGGACAGGATCACACTTCAGAATGACCTTAACAGATTAGACAACTGGGCCAAAGCAAACAAGATGAATTTTAACAAGGAGAAATGTAAAGTACTACACTTGGGCAAAAAAAATGAAAGGCACAAATACAGGATGGGAGACACCTGGCTTGAGAGCAGTACATGTGAAAAGGATCTAGGAGTCTTGGTAGACCACAAACTTGACATGAGTCAGCAGTGTGATGCAGCAGCTAAAAAAGCCAATGCAATTCTGGGCTGCATCAATAGGAGTATAGCATCTAGATCAAGGGAAGTAATAGTACCACTGTATTCTGCTCTGGTCAGACCTCACCTGGAGTACTGTGTCCAGTTCTGGGCACCACAGTTCAAGAAGGATACTGATAAGCTGGAACATGTCCAGAAGAGGGCAACCAAAATGGTCAAAGGCCTGGAAACGATGCCTTATGAGGAACGGCTTAGGGAGCTGGGTATGTTTAGCCTGGAGAAGAGAAGGTTAAGGGGTGATATGATAGCCATGTTCAAATATATAAAAGGATGTCATATAGAGGAGGGAGAAAGGTTGTTTTCTGCTGCTCCTGAGAAGCGGACACGGAGCAACGGATTCAAACTAGAAGAAAGAAAATTCCACCTAAACATTAGGAAGAACTTCCTGACAGTAAGAGCTGTTCGGCAGTGGAATTTGCTGCCAAGGAGTGTGGTGGAGTCTTCTTCTTTGGAGGTCTTTAAGCAGAGGCTTGACAGCCATCTGTCAGGAATGCTTTGATGGTGTTTCCTGCTTGGCAGGGGGTTGGACTGGATGGCCCTTGTGGTCTCTTCCAACTCTATGATTCTATGATTCTAACAATAAAACAAGGAGCAGGGTGGTGATACAATGACTACTGCGGTCGACACAAGATCATATCACCAAGGCAACTATTGGTAAACAAACACTAAACGTCCATAAAAATGGCAAAAGTAGGTTCCAAAATAGGTTTTTTCTTGAATAATTGCAAACACAGTAATAAAGAGTCCTTCTGTGACATATAAGTGGTTCAGAGCTCCAGTAATCCGACGTTTTGTCGCTAAATGTGGGATGTAACCCACTGGAAGCAGTCAAGTACAACATTGCTTGTAATGCCAGAGAAGACATGCAAGGGAATGTTTGGTCCAGCCAGTTGAAACTTCATGTTCCTCCTGGCTAGAGCATCCTTCCTTTGCAGGTGACTAAAGGCGGGCATGTGGGGACCCAGGTGGTGCTGTGGGTTAAACCACAGAGTCTAGGGCTTGCTGATCAGAAGGTCGGCGGTTTGAATCCCTGCAACAGGGTGAGCTCCCGTTGCTCGGTCCCAGCTCCTGCCCACCTAGCAGTTCGAAAGCACGTCAAAGTGCAAGTAGAAAAATAGGGACTGCTCCGGCGGGAAGGTAAACGACGTTTCCGTGCGCTGCTCTGGTTCACCAGAAGCAGCTTTGTCATGCTGGCCACATGACCTGGAAGCTGTCTGCGGACAAACGCCAGCTCCCTTGGCCTATAGAGTGAGATGAGCGCTGCAACCCCAGAGTCGGACACGACTGGACCTGATGGTCAGGGGCCCCTTTACCTTTTTAAAGGTGGACATGACCTTACCTGTGCAGGTAACTAAAGGATGGGTCACACAGCACACCTCCCTCTTTTTTACTTACTTCTTAGAATCATAGAATCATAGAGTTAAGAGAGACCGCAAGGGCCATCCAGTCCAACCCCCTGCCTAGCAGGAAACACCATCAAAGCATTCCTGACAGATGGCTGTCAAGCCTCTGCTTAAAGACCTCCAAAGAAGGAGACTCCACCACACTCCTTGGCAGCAAATTCGACTTCTTCATTGGACCAGCTTTTAGCTAGGACCGCTCTGCTGGCTCTCAGCTAGCAGAAGCACTGGGATTATTCCCCCATATGGGGTAGGTCCACATCCACATATTTGTAACTAAGTCTGCCTTAAGGAATCCAACTGTGAACTGATGTAGGTCAACTTCTTGTATTGACTTTGAAAAAGATGCTGGCGTCTTCATTCTTTTAAGAGGGATTCAAGGGAATTTATAGAAACATACAATTCAATCTGAGACAGATTGAGTTGTGTAATAGCGAGAGGCTCACACGAGCCTGCAACCAGCTATCTGCTGCGCATGTAAAAAAGGGGGAATGTGAAACTCTGCTAAGTAAAGGAACTTGCTAGCGCAAGTTAGGAAGGATATTAATAAACAATATGTCCTCTCCTGCCACCCTGAACATTCCCACACTAAAGAGCTTCGTAGTAAATAATATACAAGAGAAGACAGTATGTACGTAAACGACTTGAGGGAGGGGTATACCTGTCCCCAGCTCCATTGGGAGGAGCACAGAAAGAGGGATGTCCTTCTGTTTGTTAAGATGCTGCGCTTGCTCCTGGCCTTGCTGTGTGAGTTCGGGGTGGGGGTGGGGGGCGGCATTGCTTACCTGGGTTTCTGTGAGGTGCAGGGTAGTGGCCAGGTCCACCCGCTCGTTGCCCACCATGTACTGCTGCTTGAGGAACTCTTTCTCCAGCCGGTCCAGCTGCTCTGGCGTGAAGACGGTCCGCACCCTCTTGGTCTTGCAGGGGACCCCTGATCTCCACGAAAGGGGAGCCCCCAGGGAACCAGCAAGGGCACAGTGAGCAAACTCCAGCTCTGGAACGGCAAAGGGGGAGACATCCTTGTGACACGGGTGTCAAGGGAAAATACACTACAAGCCAGATTAGCGACTAGCCTGGGAGAAGCGTAGGGGGGGGGAGGGAAATAAGGTCATAGAACCACAGACTTGTAGAGCCCTGCAATGAGCCCTGACAGACACTGGACATCCAAGCTGTGGCCCCCCGCAACCCCCCCCCCGCATTCACATGGCAGCAAGGAATTTGCTGCTTTGTTGTAAAATCATTGGCAGGCTAGCTTTCATTTCTAAGCAACACCAAGGCGGCTTGCGGGACAATGAATTGGGCAAGACAGAAGAAAGCATAGCCATGCCCAGAACTCTGCAGAGCTGCTGCCTGTCAGTGCAGGCAATGCTGAGCTAGATGGCCACGGATTTATTCTTGGACCCTCCATTCCACCTGCCAAAGAGGATGCAAATCTGCATATGGGCCCAATCCACATACAGTGTTCTAGAATCCCCCGAGAATCCCTTCGGCACCCCTGAACCTGATTTCTCTCAGATGATCCTAGGGGCTGGAGACTGGCTCCTGTGGGCATACGGGGCATGGAAGGGGGACAGCGTTCAAATAAACTGGTCCCAAACCGTTCAGGGCTTTCGAGGTCTTTAGGGTTTGAGGACCTTTTGAGCCAAGTTTGTCATGGCCTTTTAGAACAATTAAACTCCTTGCCTGACTTACGAGCTTGGGAAGGAATGAGCAGCCAGCACTACTGAAGCAGAATTGGTGCAATTTGATCTGCCTGCCTGGACCCCAACGCCTTGTTCTGCAGTCCAGGAAGGCGGGCCAGAGGCAGAGTCTGCTTTTCCCCAATGAGTCCCAGTTGGGCTTTTGCTAGTCATGGACTCACCTGGGGGAAGCCCCCTTCGGTTCAATACTTTGGAGTAGACACTATCTATTTCCAAAGCAGATTCAAGCACACCAGCAAATGTATGCTACGTAATTATAGAGAGTTGGGGAATATATACAATAATACAGTATATACAACAAAAAATGGGACTCGTATTGGGTTTACCAAACCCAAAAAATTTAAGCAATGTGGACTAAATTTGCTTCTCAGGCCCCCTCCAGGATTGGGGCCCTGACGCTTTATTAGTTTCTGAGTAGATCTGCCCTATACATGGTCCTCCCCCCTCCTTGTTTAATCCCGCCAACAACACTGGAAGGGAGGTTAGGCTGGGAAAATCAAATGTTGCCCTGCAAGCCGGACGTTGAACCCTGGGCTCCCAGGTCCCTGTCTGACACAAACCGCTAAACCATACCTGCACCAGAAACACTTTTCAGAAACACCTGGGCTTTCCCCCTTTCTTGCAATAAGGAAAGTGAGGGGCAATTAATTGCCCTGGGAGAGTCGTTGCTTCCATGCAGCCTTCTCTAACCTCGCTCCAAATCCCTCGTCAGGACGGCTACGCAATAGGCCCTCAGAGGCTACAGGCAGGACGGCTCAATGTTGAGCCTCCAGAGTCAGAGGCAGTCTACACCTGAGCACGGTCCTAAGACGACACCCCGTCGGGAAAGGCGCCCACCCACAAGATGCCCCCGCGAGATGCTCGCTCGCTCTTATGCCTGTTCCCACGTGCACGCCTGACCCCGCCCGCACTCCCGTCGCCCCCCTGCCCGGGTTCCCCGAATCGGCTCTCACCTGGCCTCCTGCAGCCGGTCGGGGCGCACTGGCGGGGCTGCAGCGGGAGCAGCGCAGGGGGCCTCTCGCCCAAGCAGACGGCGGGGACCGGCAGGAACCGGAGGGCGCAGCCAAAGCGCAGCGCGCCCGGAGAGGCGGCGGCGGCGGCCCAGACGCTGGCTCCGGGCGCGCTCCGACGGGGCGGCTCCGGCTTGGCCAGCAGCGACTCGATGTCGAAACGGCTCCGCGGCGGAGGCGGTGGGTCCCGGGTGGCCTCGACGGCCGGCTCTCCCAGCGCCGAGAAGAGCAGCGGCCGGCTCTGCAACATGCTGGCGACGGGGCGGACAAGGGGAGGTAGCCCAGCCGCAGGCGACGGGGGCTTTATAGGGCGTGCCCTGTCCCAACAAGGAGGGCGTGGCCCAGGCCAGGGATGAAGCCTCCGGGGGCCGCGCCGTCGAGGAAAACTCCCCCCCCCGGCTGCTCCCTGCCGCGCCGTCGGGCTTGGCTTCCTCTCTTCGACGGGGCGGCTGGAGAAGACGCCTCTGGCGCGCAAATCCGGCAGCAGCCCGACGCCCCCGACAGACCCCCTTTCTCCGTCCCGAGCGGCTCGCCCGACGGCGGCCCTGCCTGCCTGGGCGTCTCGCTGGGCTTTTGCTTCTCCCGGCCCTCCGCTGCCCCGTCGTTTCCCGGACGGGCACCCGCTAGACTGTAGGCTCCGCGGGGCAGGGACCTGCTTCCCCTTCTCCAGCCCCCCCGGGGGGGGGGGCAGAGCCGAAGCGAGTCAGGAAGGGAGGGCTGTCCTCTGGATGTTGTGGCTGTCGCGTCCCGTGTTGCAAAGCTTGCGCTCACGGCATGCATTTCCATGGGTCTACTCCGAGTAAGCGCTGGCGGAACGCACGCCGGAGTAGTTGCCCTGTAAAGCGCTTTGCGCCCCCGTGGCACCCCCAGAACAAGGGCTGGGACCAGAGCAGTCGGCCTTTGAATGCTAACTGCACCCACCTGGTTGGCACCTGGCACCCTAGTTGCCTTTCCTAGAATCACGGAATTGTAGCGTTGGAAGGGAGCCAGGGGTCATCTAGTCCAACCCCCTGCAGTGCAGGAATCACAACGAAAGCATGCAGGCGCTGCGCTCTAATCCGGATTTTGTAAGGGCCCAACGTGTAGGTGTATGGAGGCTGCTGCGAGGAGATTCATACCTGGGGGGTGGGGTTTACTGTTTTGTTTTTGCTCTTAATTTTTATTATGCATTTTGTGTTTTCTATATTGTAATTTTAGGTTGTGAACCTCCCTGAGATCTATGAATGAAGGGCAGGATAACACATTAAATAAATAATATCCATGTTTCTTGCCATCCTCTTTGTTCTTTGCCACCCCAGTGACGTCCTTGTTGGCAATTTAGGAATATTAGAAAGAAATGAGCCAAAACCAATGAGGTCACAAAAATGGTTATTAAGGTGTCAGCATCCTACAGCTTGTTTTCCACAATCGGCCAGGACATTTTTCCTTGAGGGCAATGTAGCCTTTATGAAAGCCTCTGGCTCAGCTGAATAGGACTTATTCTTAAGTAAATGTGCCCAGAACTGCAAGGCAGGTGGTGAAATGTTGTATCTAGTTATTCAGATTTTTATGTCTCTGCATTCAATGGGGTTTCCTACTCCCGGGAAAATATGCACTGGCTTGCGGCTTTAAATGCTGGTGTGTTCACACCGAAATAAGTTTCATAACCTGGTTGGTTTTTTACACCAGGAATGCTGAAAGAAGCATTCCACTCCCCTGTTAAGACACATAACTAAAGCTTTGCAGTGCATTAGGGGGAAACAAAAACCTGATCTCTGTTTGCCAATTAGCCATTTAACATTTGAGAATTGCAGGCATCAATGGCCTATCAGCAGAATTTCAAGGTTTTAGATCTGCATAGTGATCCTATTAAAGAGTCAGCTTATGGGAAAGGGATTGCAGGAAGATAATGAATGGAGGTTGGATTAAGGAGGGTGGGGGCCCTGGTGCAGCTCCCCAAATAGGGCCCCTGATTCCCACAAAAAGGAACACGTGGAAAACAGCACCACAAAATGAGACCGGCAGTATTTTAAATACTCACAAATTTATTACCATAGTGCACAAGCTTTCATGCGCTGCAAAAATACTGTGCAGTTTCACATTCAAGACTCAATGCATAAGTACTTTTGCTCCCCTGCAGCCTTGGGCCACCCTATCCTACCTCACAGGGCTGTTGGGAAGATAGAGGAAGTTGGTAGAAATGGCTGCAAGCTTCTTCATTCTTTTTTGCTTTTGAGGTCAGTCTTTTTCCTAATCGCTCAGTAACAAAAACTAACCAAAAGAACATCTCCCACTTTTCTGTGTTCTGCCCCAATAGCATAACCACAGAGGGTTTTTTTTAAATGGTTATAGAGTAATCTTACAAAGAAATTAATTGTGTTATGTTGTTTGGTCTTATGCCCCCTTTTTGTCAACATTGTGGGCTGTCTATACTGTATTTAAGTTCAGAACCTTTTTGTCCCTTGACAAGAATGCAAGGCTCCAATCCTGCACAATCCAGATATAATATATTATTATTATTATTATTATTATTATTATTATTATTATTATTACTCAGCTGGGAGTAAGGCCCATTAAACCTCAGGCACCCACATTTGGTACTGCCCTGGGAAGATGCACCAGGCTCCCCCAGGCCTGTTACTAGCCCAGAGAAGTGCTGGATTTTACCCTGCGTTCTGCAGTGTTCCTGGAAAGTAGCAGTAGTAACATTGTGTGGGGTTATTAATTCTTCTTTCTTTATTTATATACAACTTCATACAAGCCACATTTTACAACCAAGCAGTATATATCAACGTTATGATAGTAAATTAAAGGAGCAGAACTTTAGGAACCCCCCCCTTTTGATCTCTCTCACACACAGTTTCCATGCAAAAGCTGCCCCAACTGGAGAAGCAACCTCAGGCGATGGCTTGGAGCACCAATATTTATTTTAGGGGTGCCAGGGACCCTTGTCCCGAGCTGAGATGTGCCCCACATCCCAGCGTCTTCCAGAATGTTTCTTATAGGTCACAAGGTGCAGGTGCTGGGAGGCTGCGGAAATGCCCTGGAAGCTCTCCCCCCCCCTCCCCAACAAACACATCCCCTGCAAGGAAATCTTTCTCCTCCTGGCAGTTGAGGGGACCTGTTCCCTGCCCCTTCTCCGTGGGGAGCCTGGGGGCTGGGAGGATGGAGAGAAAGGAGGGGGGGAAGGCTAGGTGTGAAATTTCTCATGGGCCAAGAAGGTGGATGCCACCAGCTGGGTGCCTCGCTGGGGGGAGGCAAAGGCAAAATCTGGGATGAGGGGGCACATTCTTGGGGAGGTGGACCAAATAGGGCTTTGTAGGCTGGGGATTGTAAAATGCTCTCTTCTCCTTTCCTCAACGGGGGAACAAGACCCCGCTCCATCTAATAGTCATTAGCATCAATTAGAAGCGTTTGAAGTGGCCAAGCATCTTTGTCTTCCTTCAGCAAAACAGCGCTCCTTTCAGGCATCCCATCACCATAACATCTGGAGGCAGGAGAGCCAGCTTCCTTGGTCCTCCCGGCCCTTTCATCTCTTGTCAAGGTGCCTGGAATGTTAATGCGCCCCTATTCTTTCAGCTGAACCACCAGGAAATGCTTTTCACTCCTGGACACTTTGCTTGCGGGGGGGGGGGGGGGGTCCGGCGGTGTTGTTGTTTATAAAAGCGGGACTTGTTGCTTGAAGGTCTCCTCTGCTCCCTTAACCCCCCCCCCACTTCTCCAAATGACGAGAATGAAGGGGCAGGGTCTTGGGGTGGGGGCAAGCCTGGCCCTCCTTCTGCAGCAAGACAAGCCCCCCCCCTGGGTTCCAGCCCCATCTCTCCAGCGCAGGTGGCCCAGCTTGCTGGCTACTGTGAGATTTCCCACATCATTACCAGGGGGTGAAAATCCCCAGCTTTTAAAAAAGGACACATTAGCCAAGCACACAACACTAATTTGAGGGGGGGGGTGGCGGCTCATTAATCAGCCCAGGAGGGAGAACCTTTGGCTTGTATGGAGGGGGGGGGGCAGGAGTCGCTTGCGGCCTCTAGGTATCTCTCCAGCTCAATAAAGCAAAGTTTGAAAGTTTAACAGCAGCGGACCCTCCCCATAAGGTTCCTTTCCCCCAGCTGGCCCAAGACAGCCTTGGGGACTTCGGATGACAGGCAGTATACAAAATTTTAAAAATAATATTAATATCCCAGCTCATTCGTTGAGATCACCTGCAGGAGCCGCCTTAGTTATTGCCTGAGTTGGTGAGGCTCATTTGACAACAATGAAAAGCTGAGCCATTCCTGCTATAGGCCCAGTCCCTAGGAACTCTCTGCCACCAGAGATTCAGCAGGCGCCTTCTGTGCCAACTTTTACAGGCCTGCTGAAAGCTTTTCTAGCCTGCCTAGGCCATTGCAGGTGACTAAGAGGACGTCCTCCACCATGATGAATTGATGTTTGGTTTTACTTTCTTTAATTGTTGTTATTGTGTTGTTTTATGTATTTGTTCTAAACCAGTTTAATCATTTTCTATGACATGGTGGCATGTGAATAGTTTTTAATTAATTTAATTAATCCACCCTTTCAACATTTTCAGCCAATGAATGAAGTCATAACTTTCTTTTTCCTTTTCATGTCATTATAGAATCCTAAGGACAAATGATCAATAGCAAGAACAATTCATAATCTATCAGATCAAAGGCAGGTTGTACAAAACCTATACTTATTAAATAATAGCACCCAAACTAAGATCATGGCATCCATATTTCTCTAGACAGCGCTGGGAGAGAGACCTGTAAATCTGAAACTATATGACATAAAATCTCACCGCACTGAGTAGAAAGGACCAGAATGTATTTATTTAAAAAACAGTATGCAACTGTGCCATTAAAAAAATCAAAGTGGTTAATAATAATAATGCATAGAACCATACAATAAAAACCATAACAAAATTTAAATCAGATATCAGTTGACAATTGTAGGGGGCATGCTCTTAATTGCCAGCAGAGGCCAGGCGGAATAGAGAAGTTGTCAGCAGGCATTTAAAAGGTTGGCTCAGGAGGCGCCTGCTGAATCTCCAGTGACAGGGAGTTCCACAGGACTGGGCCCATGACCCAAAGGCCCGGTTTCTCTTTGTTGCCAACACGGAGAACGATCAGTGATGCTTCTGCAGGTGATCTCGGCAATTGAGCCTGGATATGACAAGGTTTCAGGCACAGCTTAGTTGGTAGAGCATGAGACTTTCAGGGTCATGGGTTCAAGTCCCATGTTCGGTGAAAGATTCCTGGACGTCTGTGGCAGATCACTGGTAGATCACTGGCTCCCCCCCAAAGAAGCTGAACAACTGTGGCTCCCCTAAAAAAAGCTCAACATTTTACCTCCTCCCTGAAAAAAACTCAACAACTTTGACCCCAAATGGGGCTTCCCCTTTTAAAAAGCTCAGCAACTTTGACCTAAACCCCCCAAAAGAGGGTAGATCACTGCCAGTTTTTAACTCTGTGAGTAGATCGCAGTCTCTTGGGAGTTGGCCACCCCTGCTATAAGGATACAGTGGGTTTAAACTGCATTGTAAGAAAAGTGGAGGCTTCTCTCCTCCCCTCCTGCCCCACCTCCCAATTGAATTATTTCACAGGATGCTCTGATTATCAGGTGCTAATGAGACCAGCAGGTGGGAGGGGGGAAAGGAGATCTCCCAGGCCATCCAAAGCCATCAGCCTTGACAATGGATTTCTCAAAGCTGCCTGGTTTGTGTATTGCCTGTCTGGGTCTGTAGGGCTGAAAAACAAGGCCCCCCCCCCCCCGCAATAGCCTGGCCCTTTTCCTCTTGTCCTTTCTTTGCTCTCCTGGGATCCTCTGGGAGCAAGGGTGTGGGTAGCCATTAATTAATTGGTTAATTAAGTTAGCTGGTTAGTTAATTCAAGGCCAGAAATCTCTGACCTCTCCCTCTTCCCTTGGCAGCCTGCCCTGGAATAAAGGAGCTGGCATCTTGGGCCACAGACTTAAATCCATTAACTCTTGAGATGGGATCCCTCCCGCTAGAGATCAGGGTGGAAATGGAATCTTTCTCGCTCTGGTTGACAACTGATACAGATTGATTAATTTAGTGATTGCAGGTTATCACCAAACCCTCAGCATATAAGGCGGCTGTGGGGGCATATTGAAGGAAGCATGAAATAGCTCCTGATTTAATGGGGGGGGGGGTTCCTGCTCACCCACTCAAGTCCCACTGGGGAGAATTCAGTGAAACTCCTAATGCCAGCCAGGCAGGGGCAGAAATGCTAGGAAAAGCTTTCTGAGGGTATGGGGGAACGGGTGGCTTCCTCAACCTCGGCCCTCCAGATGTTTTGAGACTACAATTCCCATCATCCCTGACCACTGGTCCTGCTAGCTAGGAATCATGGGAGTTGTAGGCCAAAAACATCTGGAGGGCTGAGGTTGAGGAAGCCTGGTCTAAACCACTGAGCCTTTTGGGCTTGCCGACCAGAAGGTCGGCAGTTCGAATCCCCGCGACGGGGTGAGCTCCCGTTGCTCGGTCCCAGCTCCTGCCAACCTAGCAGTTTGAAAGCATGTCAAAGTGCAAGTAGATAAATAGGGACTGCTCTGGCGGGAAGGTAAACAGTGTTTCCGTGTGCTGCTCTGGTTCGCCAGAAGCGGCTTTGTCATGCTGGCCACATGACCTGGAAGCTGTACGCCAGCTCCCTCGGCCAATAATGCGAGATGAGCGCCGCAACCCCAGAGTCGGTCATGACTGGACCTAATGGTCAGGGGTCCCTTTACCTTTATGGGGTGCTTGACAGTGGAACTGACTCCCCTTCATCAGAGGTTCTTAAACGGAGGTTGGCTGGTCACCTGTCAGGGATGCTTTAGTTGTGATTCCTGCATTGCAGGGTGCTGGACTAGATGGCCCCTGGGTCCCTCCCAACACTACAATTCTAGGTTTCTAAGTGTTCCGGCCCCTCCCATGCCTGCTTCCTTGCACCTCTACGCTCCAAGGGGGAGCAGCCCTCCCATCAATAAAAATCAATAAAAATGCATAGCAAACTAAGGTTCTGCCCCCCCCCAACAGAAGGCCTGCCCCTCCCCACAACAAAAATCCTGGCTACGCCCATGCTGATGGGACTGTACAAAATTGGGAGATGAGCAGGCCCCTCCTCCGGAACTTACTTGATTAAATTGGGGGGGGGGAATTAATTGGGAATGTCCAACATGGCTGCAGATTTGGCAGGAGTACAGTCGGCTGGTGGGGTGGGGGCGCTAATCCCAGGGCTGCCTTCCATTCTGTCTCCCTCTCCGCATCCCCCCCCCATCTAATTGGGATACTAATGACCAGAGGAAAGTTCCCAAAGGGGTTCCCAGACTCCCCCCTCCCCGGCAAATGAGCGGCCACAATAGGATCACCAATTGCGGGGGGAATCAATCGCATCAGCGGCGGGGCTGTGCAGGGATTTATCTGTGGGCCCCAACAATGACGGTGCGCTCTTAATCGCTGCAGCAAAGGGGCCGCGGGAGAGCAGAGCCGCCCCGGCGCATCTTTGTCGGCCGGGCGAGTCCTTTGTCTGCCTTCCCTTCGTTTAATGCTCTTCCACTGCTAGTCCTCGCCTGCTTATTAAATCAAGAGGTGCAGCTGTGGGGCCGGAGGGGCTGGTCGCTGCCCCATTGTGGCTGGCTTGGGGGCAGAACACCTGTTTGAAATGTAGAAGGTTCCAGGTCCAGTCCCTGCCGGCATCCGCAGAGAGGGTGGATCCTGCCAACTGGGGAACTCGGACAGATGAATCTGGGACCTTCTGAACATGTGTAAAGGATGTGCCCAGCAGCCCCGAGCTCTGGGCCTCCCCTGCGCACACACAGGGGGTTAGAATCATAGACTCATGGAATGGTAAGGGACCCCAAGAGTCATCTAGTCCATCCCCCTTCAGTGCAGGAATCTCAGCGCAAGCATCCATGGCAGATGGCCATCCAACCTGTGCTCAAAAGCCTCCAAGGAAGGAGAGGCCACCATCTCCCGAAGGAGGCCGTTTCACGGTTGAACAGCTCTTGCCCTCAGAAAGTTCTTTCCGACGTTTACCTGGAGACTCTTCCTTGTAACTTGAAGCCCTTGAGATATTTGAAGATGGCTCTTGTCTCATATCACCTCTCAGTCTCCTTTCCCCCAGGCTAAACATACCCAGCTCCTTCAACCATTCCTCATCAGGCTTGGTCTCCAGACCCTTGATCACCTCAGTCGCCCTCCCCTCTCTGCACACCTTCCAGCTTGTCCATATCCTTAAATCGGGGTGCCCAGAAATGGACTCATCACTCCAGGTGTAGTCTGACCAAGGCAGATGAGAGCGGGACTCTGACTTCACTTCCTCTGGACACTAGACTTCCGTTGATGCAGCCTAGAAGAGCGTTAGCTTTTTTGCTGCGGCATCACACTGTGGACTCATGTTCAGCTTGTGGTCCACCTTATATCCTTTTCTGTGGTGGGGGTGGATCCAGCTGTGCTACACTGCCACTCTGCATTACACAAACACTTACTGTTTGTGGAATTCAGGACAGATGGAAAGAAGCCCTTCTTCACGCAGAGCATGGATAACCTGCGGAACTCCCTGCCACAGGAGGCAGCAATGGCCATCAACCTGGATGCCTCTAAAAGAGGACTGGACAAATTCACGGAGGAGGAGAGGGCTATGGATGGCTCCCAGCCAGGATGGCTCTGCTCTGCCTCCAGAGGCAGCGATGCTTCTCAATGCCAGTTGCCAGAAACCCAAGGAGTGAGGAGGAGTCGCTCTCACACTCAAATCCCACTTGCAGGTTTCCCTTTGGGGCATCTGGTTCTCCCTGCTGAGGGCAGGATCCATGGGGCACTGGCCTGATCCAGCAGGCTTTTTTGTATGTTCTCTCCCCTACCGAGGTTTCCGGCAACTGGTATTTGGGGATATAGCGCCTTCTTACAGAGGAGGTAGAAAGTTAGACGCTTGTTGCGCGTCGATGACCCACCACCCGCATGGAGTAAAATAAGACACAAGGAGGGGCTGGCCATGCCCCCCCCCCTGCAGACACGGGAGGCGGAAGGGAGGAAAGTCCTTCTCCCCGTTCAGGCTTGGCAGAGGCTGCTTTTCTGGGTCCTCTCGCCCTTTAGATGGGAGGGGCTGTTGTTCGGGTTTTTCTTCTTCTTGTTTTTATCATGCATTTGGTGGGTTTTTTTATACTGTATTTTTATGTTGTGAACCGCCCTGAGATCAGCAGCTGAGGGGCGGCATAATATAATAATAATAATAATAATAATAATAATAATAATAACAACAACAACAACAATAATAACAACAGGTGTCTGTTTTGAGGAGGGGAGAGGCGGTCACACATGGCAGGAACGAGAACTCTCTCGCCACGTCTTTGCTTTCATTCCCCCACAGCGAAAGGAAAGCTGCACACTATAAAAGAAATCCATGTGGGGAATTGCTCCATTCCCAACATTTTTTTATAGCAGCCAAAGGGACCTTTAAAAGCCCCTCCCCGAGAGATGGAGGGGAGTTCTCTAACTAGCAGGCCCTGACGCTCCTGCCTGACCCAGCAGGAAGACCCCCACTTGCTCAGGACCCCCCTCCACCCCAGAAGTCGCGGGCCGCCTCTGTGGCTCATGCGCACAGCGCTTGGATCTCGCAAAGCATTTTATAGGGGCCTCTGTGGTGTGCTGCGCTTCAAATCGTCTGTGCAAATCCCCTTGTCCAGCGACCCAAAGCGCCAGGGATCCAGAATGGTGCTGGCCTGTGGTTCCCCATGCGAGGCCCAGGCAGTTCCTGCTTTCCTCCTGCCCTTCCTGTCCCCAGCTGAGTTTTATTAAGACATCCGAAGTGGCTTCTCTTCACCCCCGGCTGAGCGCAGTCAATCTCCCGGCACCCCCAAAAACCTCGCTCCCAGAGTGCCATTGGTCCGGCTACCACACCTGAAGACATGTGCGCTGTTTGGGCTCTTTGAGGCCGGAGCTAATCCTGGCTCAGAGGGCAGCAGGAACAAAGGGGCCGCTTCAGCCGGGCTGCCCAAAGATCTCCTCCCTGCACCGGGCTCCCCGCCGCTCACGTAATCCAATTGCGCTGCCTCCGCTCTCCCCTTTGATGAGGGCAGGGGGATTATTTTGCCAGGGCCTTGTTCTGCTCCGCTTGGACACTTCCTCCCGGTTTAATAGAGGAGATTAGCAGCTCCCTACAGGCTCCAGGGTGTAATCTCCAATCATGCCAGTTCCACCAAGGGGTGCACATGCCATGGGGCTCAGACAGTCCCCCAGGGCTGGGTAGCGGCAGCAGGGAACGCCCAGACCACTGGGTGCATCTAGCTCAGGATTGCCTGCTCTGACTGGCAGCAATGGCTCTCTGGGATTTCAGGCAGGCTTGTCTCCCACCAGGAGACGCCAGTGGGGACTGAACCAGGGACCTTCCCCTTCCAAGGAAGATGCTTTGCCACTGAGCTGTGCCTTGAGAGCGGCCTTGGCCAACTAGCCACCCTGCAGACATTGTAGGACTGCAATTGCCACCAGCCCCATCCAGGGAGGGGGGCCAGGTGGATGATGGCTGTTTCAAAGCATCACCAAAGGCTGCTCAAAGGACAACGTAGTGTGTGCACGCTCAGAGGATGACCTCCAAACCATCCTAAATATCTTCGAAGAAGCTTACAAAAGCTTGGCCTATCACTCAACATCCAAAAAACCAAAGTGCTGCACCAACAAGTACAAAATAACCCCTCTGCAGCGTCACAAACCCAACTCAGTGGTGTAACGTTGGAAAATGTCGATCACTTCTCCCACCTGGGCAGTTATCTTTCCACAAGGGCCAACATTAATGCCGAAATCCAGCATTGCCTGAGCTCTGTGAGTGTGGCTTTCTCCCGATTGAAGTGCAGAGTGTTTGAGGACTGGGACATTCGCAGGGAAACCAAAATGCTTGTTTACAAAGCTATTGTCCTACCTGTACAATACTGTATGCTTGTGAAGCATGGACCACTTATAAACGCCATCTCCAACTCCTCGAAAGATTCCATCAACGGTGTCTCTGAAAATTTTCACATCACTTGGGAAGACAGGTGAACTAAAATCAGTGTACTGGAAGAAGCAGAGATCACCAGTGTTGAATCAATGGTTCTTAAACATCAACCTCGTTGGGCTGGTCATGTTGTGCGGATGCCTGATTATCATCTTCCAACACAACTACTCTATTCTGAACTCAAGAATGGAAAGCGAAATACCGGTGGGCAACAAAAGAGGTTTAAAGATGCTCTCAAGGCAATTTTTTAGAAAAATGTAGTATAAGCACTGATAACTGGGAAACACTGGCCTGTAAGTGCTCCAACTGGAGAACAGCCTTGACCAAAGGTGTCATGGGCTTTGAAGACACTCGAACTCAGGACAAAAGGGATAAATGCGCTAAGAGGAAGGCACGCTTGGCAAACCCTCACCGTGATCAACTCCTGCCCGGAAACCAGTGTCCCCACTGTGGAAGGATGAATCCAGAACTGGCCTCCACAGTCACTTACGGATTCACTTCCATAACCGTGTTTATGGAAGACAATCTGACTCGGCTACCAGTGATCGTCAAAGAAGAAGAGGAAACAAAAGCAGAAATGTCTAGCACGATAGATCCGCCACCTCCCACTTTCAGCCACCAATTCACAGTCATGCCACGGACTACCTGGGTGAAACTCACAGAGAGAGAGACCCCTGTCCTAGCCAGTCCTTGGGGTCACAATATCTAGCAGCAATTAAGTAATTAATTAAGATCTTTAGTTGCTCCTTGGGTAATTAAGAAGATCTTTAGTTGCTCCTTGGGGAGGCTTCTCCTTTGAGACGCTGGCTTTCTCTTTCTGAGACACAGGCAGCTCCCCCTGGAAAGAGGTGCTGGGGTTCAACCCCTCCAGCAGCCAGATGGTTCTCACAGGTACGATGCAGCCCCTCTACTCTGCCCTGGGAGAAAGCCCATCCATCCATCCATCCATCCATCCATCCATCCATCCATCAAAACGAAACCCACCCAGCTCTGGCCAGGGTCACTTACGCCACCTTCAGGTGGAAGAAAGGCAGGGTAGAAAATGCCCCAAAGAGATGCATCAATGTGCTCCTCTGATTCCCCCTCCCCCCTCCGTGGTCCTAGGTGTGCTGGCAAAAGCTCCAGGGGAGGCTCAAGCACTCAACGCAGGCCCAGAGGCACTGTTGCCTGGACACTTTTCGCTTGCACTTTTAACACTAGTAGGAGGCTCCCTCTCGGGGGGGGGGCCCTCTCTCTCAGAGCCAGGCTCTGCTTGGGCTCCATCTGGACTCTGTTGTGGGACCCAGACCTCCTCCCCATCACAAAGGGCAGCCCTCTGCACCTCCATGGAGGCCATCAGGATGGGATTCAGGTGGCTGCTCCTTTTCTGCAGCCTTAGAAAAATGTAATGATCTGGGAAAAGTCACACCTCAGCCCCTGAGCCATGGGAGGGAGGGAGGGAGGGAGGGAGGGAGGGAGGGAGGGAGGGAGGGAGAGGGGGGTTGTGTGTATTGAGGGGGGGGAGGAAGTGGGGTGAAGCTCCCTCTGCTGCTCCTGCTCCAGAGTGGTCTCCATTTTATAGGGGAGGGAATATGGGGCTTGAGGGACCAGCCTCCTCAAGCCTACAACATCTGGAAGGCCAGGCTGGATATTGGGGGGAGGGGGAGGACAGCCACATTGAGCCCCACAGTGTCCCCTTGGCTTGGGTTTCACTAGGTCCCAGGGATGAGGGGGACAGGGAAGGAGAAAATGCAGGTGGCAGGGAGAGCGGCAAAGCAAACCATGGAAGGGTCCCCAAGGGTCATCTAGTCCAACCCCCTGCAGTGCAGGAAACCCAAAGCTGAGAGAGCTGTGACGCTGCCCAAGTCTTGTTTCAGTGGCCAGGGGGTCCCCTCTGCTGCTTTTGCTCCTGACCAGGAGGGATTGCTGCCAAAGGTGGTTGGGGGGGGGGGTGCTGGGTTTCAAAAGGAGAATGTCAGTGATTGTCTCACAAAGTACCACAAAGGTGGCAGCCATGGGATGTCAAGCACCCGGAGTTTCCCAGGCCCCCCAGCACTGAGGGGCAGCAACTCCTCCCTGCCTCCACAACAGAGAACCAGGCAAAGGCGGCTAAGTGGTTTTTAGTTAGTTCATACGTTGATTGTTCTAGCCAGAGTTCGCGACAAGCTTGTAGCAACAGCATTTGCACAGTCCAAATGCTGCCTTCGGCAAGAGGCAGGATCCAGATCTGAGTTGTAATGGGTCCAGATCCACAGCACACACACACGCACCCCCTGCCCGCTGCCACCCAGGTCTTCCTCTCACCATGGCAGGTTTGCTGTGGGCTTTTCTTCTCAGTGCATGAAGCTTCACCCGCTGAATTTCCACCTGGCATCAACTGCGTAAGTCACCCAACATCTTTAGGGGCACCAAGGCAACAAATGATAATGATAATGATAATGATAATGATAATGATAATGATAATGATAATGATAATGATAATGATAATGATAATGATAATAATAATATATTATTTATACCCTGCCCATCTGGCCGGGTTCCCCCAGCCACTCTGGGCGGCTTCCAACAAAACACTAAAATACACTAACATGCACGGTTGAGATTACGCCCATGGCAAGGGATCCTGCACTGCGGGTGCCAGGTGACAAGACGCAGGGGGCTTCCGGCTTCATGCGTCTGACAGGCCATTTCTGGATAACACTGAGCGAGCAGCAATATCCAAAGGTGACCTCAAAGAATATAAGGGAAGCTTTGCCGGGTCGCGCCAACGGCCCACCGACTCCTGCATCCTGAAAGTAGCCTTCAGCAGCCTGGCTGCCTCAGACTGTGTGGAGACAGAGCAGAGCACAGCCATCCTGGCTAATAGCCACCAACCGCCCTGCCCTCCACAAATTTGCCTAATCAACTCTCTGTGGTCCCGTTTGTCATGTGGCTTTCGTGTCTTGCAGCCAGGGGCCCATAAAAGTTCAAGGTGGTCCCCCACCAACGTAGGACCATCTCAGCCTCTCTTGCGGCCACCGCTTTGCCTTGTGGAGTGAGCGGAGGGAGGGAGTGCCCACCCCATAGGAGCTTTGGGGTCCACGCAAATAGGTCCTTGTAAAGGGGAGATGAAAGGCTGGGCTTGTAAAAGAGACTTGTCATTAAGAGGCCCGAAAGAGCAGCCCTCCCCATCCCATCCCTGACAAATCCAGGGGGGTCTGGATTGCCTTGCCTGCCCTAGCGGTGACGTTAAGGGCCCCCTTTCAAAGGCGCCTTTGCAAATAAGGAATGCTCCCCCTCCAACAAAGTGGTCAAACATGTTCAAACACTTGTCTGGGGCAATAGCACCCCGTGACTCTTGCACTTCCAAAGAGGTTTTCCCCATGCCGGCCCTGCAGAAGGGAAGGGCAAACACAGATTTGTTTGTCCTGAGGTGGGGGGTGAGCCCCCCAGCTCCTCCCTACAACCCCACACCTATCAAAGGAGCCAGGCAAGGGAGCCTTCAGATGTGTGGGGTTGGGTGGGCATGGGGACAGGGACGGAAGACGCGTCCATCAGGTTTGTTTGCAAAGGACACACACACACAGGCGGGCAGAGGACCCCCCTCCCTGCCTCTTGTTCTGGGGATCCCCAAACATCTGGCCTCTGGCCTGGTGCTGGCAGGAGGGGTGTGTGGAACTGAGGAGGGATTTCAGCTTCTGGCAACTTCCCCCCAACCCCGATACTGGGGTCTTGCCTTGAATCTCTTGCCCCCACTGCTTCCCGGTGGTTGGAAGCCCGAGAAAAATACGCATCTGAACACAGCGCAGATTTAAACTGTGGAACTCCCTCCCACAGGAGGCAACCTGGATGGCTTTCAAAGAGGATGGGACAAATTCCTGGAGGAGGAGGAGGAGGAGAGGGATGGCTCTTCTCTGCCCTCATGGCAGCAGCACTCCTGAATCCCAGGCCAGCGCAGGTGTTACTGAGACAGTTTTTTGGCCAAGCACATAAAGCTGAATTTGCACAAGTGAAATGTGTGTTAGTTGAGAGTCAAGTGTATTCTCACCCAACATCTCCAGACGTGCGCATCCTGAGAGTGTGGCTCCTCCCTCCTCCCAGCGCCTGGCATTCAGTCCTATTCCAGAAGCGGCCTTAAGTGGCCTTAAGCGGAGGTGCTCTCAGCACTTTCAAGGGCTGGGCTGTCATTCCATGTGGTGCCAAGTGCCCTGCTTCTGGTAGGGCACCAGTTCAGCATCTTGGCCTTTACCTTCAAAGCCCTTCCTGGCTTAGGACCAGGTCACCTGAAGGAGCACCTGCAGGGACCCTTCATTGCCTTGAACCTCAAGATCTCCAGGGGAGAAGGGCCTTGGTGGTGTTGGCACCCCAGATAAGTTTGCTCCTTCCTTCCTTCCTTCCTTCCTTCCTTCCTTCCTTCCTTCCTGATATTTACAACTCCCTCTTCATTAAAGTCAACCCCAGAGCATGTTATGATAGACGGCTTAATAATACATCATGAAATTAAGCAACCTGGAAAGACAAACCATAACAAGAATAGATCCAGTGTACATCACAGGCCTGTAACTCCAAAAGAGCAAATGCATCTGCATATATATGTCTGTGTCTTTTCAGCACCAGACTAAGTCCTTTAATATCTTCCTGAGCCTCTTTAGATACAATTTAAACCCTCCAAAAGGCTCTGTTGGGCTTTATTACTGAGCAAAGCTTTGGAGTTCTCCAGAACTCATCATCAGGCTGCTTGTAGCAAGAATCGGCATGTGGGAGGAAATCTTAATTCTGGTGATGGTTTTATGCCGCTGTGATGATTTTATGGCTTTAGACTTGGTATTTTGGTATTTATTTTCTTTCTTTCTGTTTTGTAAACTGCTCTGGGAATATAACTGAAGACAGTATAAAAATACTGCAAATAAATACATTTCCTTATTTTGGTTTCAGAACGTTCCCTCTCTTTCCTAGCAAAAATAATGTGTCACTCTTAAAACATTAAAACCAAAAACCAAAAACCCACACATATTGTGTTCTGCTTTCCTTCAACCTATGATGTCTCTTGCCTGAAGTTTCCTGGATAGTTCTCTCCTCTGTGTAAATGGGCTGACAAATTAGCACACTTAATTGTGCCTTGCCAAGAGCATGACCTGGAAGCTGGGGGAAGCTGGCTCCTTTGCATGTTACTGAGTTGCCCCAAAGGGCGAGGGAGTCTCTCAGGTGCCCCATTGAGGCTGGCCCAAGGAGGAATCCTTGCAGAGATCAAGGACCAATGCCCATTTCTTGCCCAAGGGCCCCTCTGGAGAACACACACCCTCTCCTTAGGCACAGCAGCCTCCTTATTGGGCAATTCCTGCCAAAAATTCCTGCAATTAAGGGGTCAATGAATGAATCCTTAAGCTATTAACGTGTGAGTGAGTGGGGCTTAATCCTTTTGTCCCTTGGCTTGGGTGGGGAAGGTGTGTTGTGTGGTCAGAATCTAATGGGCAGCAATGAGGGTCATTAGCAAATGAATCCCATTGAGGACATGCCTGAGCTTGGCCACTGTCTGGAAGGCATGTGGATTGGCTGTCTGGCTGGATCTGCAGAATCTTCTTGGGGCTCAAAGAACACAAGAGGCTGCCCTATACCCAGCCGGGCCATTGTTCCTACACAAATAATAATAATAATAATAATAATAATAATAATAATAATAATAATATTTATACTCCTCCCATCTAGCTGGGTTTCCCCAGCCACTCTGACAGGCAGCATTGCTTCAGAGATTCAGGCAAAGGACATTCCCAGTCCTAAGAAGAGACTGGCTGCTGGATCTGGCCAAAGGGGGGCCTTCAAGGATCCTGTTCATAGAATCATAGAGTTGGAAGAGACCACAAGGGCCATCCAGTCCAACCCCCTGCCAAGCAGGAAACACCATCAAAGCATTCTTGACGTATGCCTGTCAAGCCTCTGCTTAAAGACCTCCAAAGAAGGAGACTCCACCACACTCCTTGGTAGCAAATTCCACTGCCGAACAGCTCTTACTGTCAGGAAGTTCTTCCTAATGTTTAGGTGGAATCTTCTTTCCTGAAGTTTGAATCCATTGCTCCGTGTCCGCTTCTCCGTGTTCTCACAGTGCTCAACCAGATGCCCATCATAGGAAACCTGCAAGCAGGATCTGAGCACAGGAGGACCCTCTCCACTCCCGTAAGTTATGGACATGCCATGAAGGTGCATGTTGAAAGATTCAGGATACCATCAAGGACTGAAACTGTGGAACACCCTCCCACAGGAGGCAGCAATGGCCTCCGACCCGGAGGGCTCCCAAAGAGGACGGGATAGATTCATGGAGGAGAGGGCGATTCGTGGCTAGAAGCCACAAGGGCTTGGTTATGATTCTATGCGAAGAGAAGACTCCCTGGAAAAGACCCTGGTGTTGGGAAAGATGGAGGGCACAAGGAGAAGGGGATGACAGAGGACGAGATGGTTGGACAGTGTTCTTGAAGCTACCAACATGAGTTTGACCAAACTGCGGGAGGCAGTGGAAGACAGGAGTGCCTGGCGTGGTCTGGTCCATGGGGTCACAAAGAGTCGGACACGACTAAACGACTCAACAACAACAATGATCAATGATGGTTTGTATTGCTTACATAGCTGTATGTTTTTTGACAAGTTTTTTTCTGATTGTATCTCTTTTCTTTCTTTTCATTTCTTCTTTTTTTGTCTGTGTGTGTGGATTTTTTTAATATAACAGTAATTTGTTTCATCATATGTAACGCTTAATGTGCAAATAAAGTTTATTATAACAAAAAACAAAGTGGTCTTAAGAAGCATTGCTGCTTGTAAAGAAGCTGGTAAAATGCGTGCTAGACAATGCTACCATTCAGTGGATTTGTAACTGGCTGACTAACTGAACCCAAAGGGTGCTCATCAATGGCTCCTCCTCATCCTGGAGAGTAGTGACTAGTGGGGTGCCACAGGGTTCTGTCTTGGGCCCAGTCTTATTCAACATCTTTATCAATGACTTGGATGATGGGCTTGAGGACATCCTGAGCAAGTTTGCAGACGACACCAAATTGGGAGGGGTGGCTAATACCCCAGAGGACAGGATCACACTTCAAAATGACCTTAACAGATTAGACAACTGGGCCAAAGCAAACAAGATGAATTTTAACAAGGAGAAATGTAAAGTACTACACTTGGGCAAAAAAATTGAAAGGCACAAATACAGGATGGGAGACACCTGGCTTGAGAGCAGTACATGTGAAAAGGATCTAGGAGTCTTGGTAGACCACAAACTTGACATGAGTCAACAGTGTGATGCAGCAGCTAAAAAAGCCAATGCAATTCTGGGCTGCATCAATAGGAGTATAGCATCTAGATCAAGGGAAGTAATAGTACCACTGTATTCTGCTCTGGTCAGACTTCACCTGGAGTACTGTGTCCAGTTCTGGGCACCACAGTTTAAGAAGGATACTGATAAGCTGGAACGTGTCCAGAAGAGGGCAACCAAAATGGTCAAAAGCCTGGAAACGATGCCTTATGAGGAACGGCTTAGGGAGCTGGGTATGTTTAGCCTGGAGAAGAGAAGGTTAAGGGGTGATATGATAGCCATGCTCAAATATATAAAAGGATGTCATATAGAGGAGGGAGAAAGGTTGTTTTCTGCTGCTCCAGAGAAGCAGACACGGAGCAATGGATTCACGCTACAAGAAAGAAGATTCCACCTAAACATTAGGAAGAACTTCCTGACAGTAAGAGCTGTTCGGCAGTGGAATTTGCTCCCAAGGAGTGTGGTGGAGTCTCCTTCTTTGGAGGTCTTTAAGCAGAGGCTTGACAACCATCTATCAAGAATGCTTTGATGGTGTTTCCTGCTTGGCAGGGGGTTGGACTGGATGACCCTTGTGGTCTCTTCCAACTCTATGATTCTATGGATGGCATGCAATTTTGTTGTACTATGTACAATGACAATCAAGTTTCTATTCTATTCTCTTCTATTCCATCCTATTCTACTAAGAGTCTCCATTCTATACCGAATGTGTTTTTAGTCTTATTCTTCATTTCTTCTTGTCTTATTCAAGCTTGTTGTTTCACAGACGAAACTGAAAGGATGGGGAAGCCAGCACTCGCAAAGCCTGCAGCAGAACAACCACAAACTAAAACTTGTGGTCTGTATACTGCCCAGTCATCTGGGGTGAGGTTTCTCTCAAAGTAGAGGAATGCACGGGAGAGGGAAGTTGATGGGGAGACAGGTGGACAGTGGAACCAGTCATGTTGTGCAAGGAAGGAGTGCAGAGAAAAGCCCACACAGCTCTTTGGGTGCCAGAGGTCCACTAAGCCCCATAGAAACGCCAGGATTCAGCCCCCTCTTTGCTGCTGGCTGTTGTGTTCCTTTAGTGTGTGCAGTCCAGAATGGGTCTACCATTAGGCAGAATGAGGCAGTTGCCTGAGGAAGCAGGTGCTGGGGTGGGTAGGGATGTGTAGACCACACAAGCTGCACTGCACCTCCTCAGTTACTCTGCTGCCCCATCAGCAGCATTGAAAACAGAGCCCATAGCCAGCCCAGGAAAGCTTCTGTATGTGGAATTCTGTGGACGGAGGGAGTATCTTGTCCAGGGGTGTTGGGTATAGGAGGTGCAAGGGGCTCCAGGCATGTCAATATGTACGTTGAGGCAGAGTGTGGAGATAAAGGGTGGAAATATAGTGATATAGTGACACAGTGTGGCCGAAAAAATAATTGCAGGGTCTTTTTTATTTCCTTTTCAAGAATTTCCCTATAATTCGTTGACCGGTAGATTCTTATCTGCTGCAGCCTTCATCCGCCGCTTGTAATCTTCCACCTGTTCTAGCAATGAGCACCTCACCGCTTGGGTGACCCTGCTGGGACTACGAGACTCCTGACGGCTTCACTCAGAAGAGTCAAAGGAACGTGGAAGCCCACTCACCACAACAGTGTGATGATCCAGTCAAGGGCGTACCCACCACGGGGCAAGTTAGGGCAGCTGCCCTACTCTAGAAGCCAGCTGCCCGCCCCCCCCCAAGCTAAAAAGAAAGAAATCTCAATGCAAAAAGTGGGGTGCGCGGCCCCAGCCAGAAAGAAACAGACCAGCCCTCCCCCCTTTCCCCTTTCCATAACCCATCGCACTTTCTCCTCTCCCCCTCCCACTATCGAGCTGCAAAAGCGGTGGGGTGTAAACGTAAGAGACGGAGGGAAACAGCGCACCCGGGGGATGGGGCGAGCTGCCCAGAGGGGCGACCAGTGCCGTGGGCAGGGGGGCAGGAGGGGGCAATTGCCCCCCCCAGAAGCAAAAGGCTAAGGGGCGCAGCGTGGCAGCCCCAGGCTCCGGCTCCCAGCGCAAAGCTCCAGAGGCGCGAGGGGAGCGTAAGCGGAGGAGCGCTAAGCGGGAGCGGGGGGTGTAAGTGGAGGAGGCAGCCACAGGCTCGCGTTCCCCGCGCACCTCTGGAGCTTCGCGCCGGGAACGGGAGCTTGGGGCCGCCTCCTCGGAAGACCTGGGAGGTGCGGAGGAGGCAGCCCCAGGCTTGCGTTCCCCGCGCGCCTCTGGAGCTTCGCGCCGGGAACAAGAGCCTGGGGCTGCCTCCTCAGAAGAGCTGGGAGGACGCAGGCCACGTAGCCCCGCCCATATTCCCACTGTGGCCCCTCCCCTCCCACCCCTTGCCCCCGCCCCTTGCCCCCCCCCTAATTTTGATCCTGGGTATGCCCCTGGATCCAGTGAGTGAGCTATAAATAACACTGAGGAACAACCCCCCCCCATTTTCTCTTGCATGAGATTTTTCAACTGTTCTTATATGTTTTTTCAATGCTGATTTCATACCTGAAGTAGGTTTTGTTCTGTAAGCTTTTTTCCCCTTGCAATTCATGCTTTTCACTTTTCACCATAATATTCGTTTTTCACAATGCAAGAATTAAATATTTTATTAAACACATAACCAAAGTAGTACAATGTGATTATAAATGTAAGTGACTTATATGGCATTGAACATGACATGTATAGCATTGAAAATGACATGTATACAGTATATACAAGCTGTTGCTTAATAAAATTTTTTTTATTGATTTTACAAAATAGAACATACAACACGGGGGACGACGACACAGGATGTACACAAAAACACAAAAACAGATTACAAACACTACAATAAAAATATCAAAACATTCTTCTATCAAAAAATTCTATCTTTGTCGACTTCCTCCAATCCCTCCTCACTACGTTTCATTATATTACTTCCTTAGTACTTCCATATCTTGATTGCAATCTTCTTAATGATTATCTAAACATATTATAACATTTACTATCTTATCAAACTTATGATCTCTTATACTTATCTCAAAATACAATTCTATTCTAATTAAATCTTAAAACTCAATGCAATAACAACACTTAACTAAATCTTAATCTACAGTATATATATAAAAATGTAAAAAATTGTGAAAGTGCGTGTTCCACTTTTCTCTGTAACCGCTTAACCGATCATCCTGAAATTTTGACACAACGATCCAGGCCACTCCCCGAGCATTGTTAGAAACAAAAATCCCTCAAATTTCACACCTGGGCAGGTATAAACCTGCTTTCCCACAAAGTAAAACAGCGCCCTCAAGTGGAATTCCTCCCACAGTACATCCCTCCCTTCCTGTGAAATCTACCCCACACCCACAAACCAAATAATGACATCATCAACCAAGCAACTGAAACCACCAAGGCGGCCATTATCAGACCCCTAGGCCCTGCCAGGCTGCAGATCACAGCACGGCCTTTGCTTTATGTAGGCCCCTGCCAGGCCCCCAGTAGGCCGGGGGGGGGGAAATAACCCACTTGGGGGCACGGCAAGGGGTTTTTACTTTAAAATTTAGCACCACTAACCCCCCACCAAGTAACCACAAGACAAAAATAAATACCATCCTTTAAAACATCATGAGATACACCGGTCACGGAGAGGGGAGGGGGACAAACAGAATAGATCATGGATCAGGACACGTGGGGGCAGTCACAGGGATTAGCCACAACAACATGCCACACCTACAAACCCCGCCTCCGCCACGAGATCCTGTAAAACAGGGGGACTCTGAGGTTCGGGGGGATCTGAAGGGAGCCTATTACCCTCCATTTGACAGACTAACGCACAGTAACGTGTGCAGGGCCAGCTAGTATATAATAATAACTCAACTAATACTCTTCCGCAACCTCTTTATACTTCCAAAACTTTTAGTAAAAACCACTAATCTTACAATTCTTTTCTAAATCAACTTTAGATTTCTTCCAATCTTCTTCCACCGATTCTTCTCCCTGGTCTTGGAGTCTCCCAGTCAGCTCGGACAGTTCCATAAATTCTATCAGCTTCATCTGCCAATCGTCCACCGTAGGTACATCTTCAATTTTCCAATTCTTGGCTACAGTAATACTATTCTAGCTGCTCTTGTGGCATACAGAAAAAACGTACCGTAATATCTTTCTTAGGTAATTCTTCTCTAATTATCCCAAGTAAAAAAGCTTCTGGTTTCTTAACAAACATGTTTTTCAACACTTTCTTCAATTCATTATAAATCTTATCCCAGAAGCTCTTTACTTGGGGGCAAGTCCACCACATATGGGAAAAGGTTCCTTCCACATTCTTACATTTCCAACATTTATTATCCTGTTTATGATAAATATTAGCTAGTTTTACCGGTGTAAGATACCATCTATACATCATCTTCATCATATTTTCTTTCAATACATTACATGCGGTAAACTTCATATTCTTCTTCCACAACCTTTCCCAATCTTCCATCATTATATTTTGCCCAACATCTTTTGCCCAATCAATCATTACCGATTTTGTTTGTTCATCTTTAGTATGCCACTTGAGCAATAGATTATACATCTTTGAAAGATTCTTTGTTTTATACTCTATCAAAACCATTTTCAATTTGGATTTTTCAGTTTCAAAACCTACTTTTTAAAATCTAACTTATACAATTCATTGATTTGATGATACTGCAACCAATCATTCAAATTATTCTTCAAATGTTCATAAGTTCTTAACTTAAATTGGTCTTTCTCTTCCACCAACAACTCCTTGTATGTCAGCCACTTGGTCTCCATATTCAACTTTTTGTTTACTTTAGCCTCTAAAGGTGAAATCCACCTGGGTGTTTTTCTTTCTAACAAATCTTTATATCTATCCCAAACATTAAACAAAAATTTTCTTATAATATGGCATTTAAAACCTTTGTGAACCTTAATCTTGTCATACCACAAATATGCATGCCATCCCAATGCATTATCAAAACCTTCCAAATCTAATACATCAGTATTCTCAAGTAGGAACCATTCTTTCATCCAACAAAACGCTGCAGCTTCAATATATAACTTTAAATCTGGCAGTGAGAAACCTCCTCTTGCTTTCGCATCTGTTAACAATTTATATTTTATTCTAGGTTTTTCCCCCCTGCCAGATAAATCTTGATAGAACTTTCTGCCATTCTTTAAAACGTTCTAACTTTTCAACAATAGGTAATGCTTGAAACAAAAATAACGTTTTTGGCAATACATTCATTTTTATCACTGATATTTGGCCCATCAAAGATAACTTCAAATTAGTCCATATATCTAAATCCCTCTTAATTTCATCCCATAATTTCTCATAGTTATTTTTGAACAAATCTATATTTTTTTCCAGTCATGTATATTCCCAGGTATTTCACCTTTTTAACAAATGTCAACCCTGTGGCCTCCTGCAACCTTTTCACTTCTTCTGGTGCTAAACTCTTCCTCAATACTTTGGTTTTCCACTTGTTCAATTTAAATCCTGCAAACTGTCCGAACTCCTGAATTATCTCCAGTGCTTTAATTACACTGGTCTCTGGATCTTGTAATGTTAAAACTAAGTCATCCGCAAAGGCTTTTAATTTATACTGTTTTGATCCCACTCCTATCCCTTTAACCTCTTTGTCCTTTCTAAATTTGTTCAGCAGAACTTCCAGAACCGTTATAAAAAGAAGAGGGCACCCTTGCCTGGTTGTGTTGTTTAGTCGTTTAGTCGTGTCCGACTCTTCGTGACCCCATGGACCATAGCACCCTTGCCTGGTACCTTTTTCAATTCTAATTTCTTCTGATACCACATTGTTCACAATAATTTTCACTTTTTGCTCTGAATAGATAGCAGTTATTCCATTTATAAACCCTTGCTCAACCTCCATCTTTTCTAAAAAAATTATCATAAAATTCCAAGAAACATTATCAAATGCCTTCTCAGTGTCTATAAAAGTTAAAACTGCACTGGTGTTCTGTGAGGGACAGGGGCTACAGACAACCTCCCCCCATCTTGAGAACCAGTTCTTCCCCGAGTACCAGCGGGAGCGGGGAGGGGGAAGAGTCCAGCGGGGAAGCAGGAAGTAGAGGGCATGGCTCTGGCAGGGTCGCAGAGCCCCTGCTCTGCTTGGGAGAGGAAGGAAGGGAGAGGGAAAGGGGGAGGAAGGAAAACACGGCAAGAAGACCTTTCCCTCCAGTTCCGGAATTGCGCAAAAAGAAACGGGGGAGGAGATTTGGGATTCCCAGACTTCTTTGTTGGGAAAAAAACGCGGGAATCGCCATTCCAGGGTTCTGACCCAGACTGAGAACATGTATCTTGTACAGCTCCAGCACTGTAAATAGTTTGCACACAATAAAAGCATGAAAAGGCGACGTTCTGGAGAGTCGTTACTCTAGAGTAGCTGCAACGCGCCTCCTGTGACAGCAACCCTGGAATCTTTTTGGCTACTCTAGAGCAGGAAGCAAAATGAGCATGCAAGAGGCAGCAGAATGGTGGCAAGCAACGGAGAAGGCTCAGCTGGAACTAAAGACACTTTCAGAGCAAGCCCGGCAACAGCTAGAGTCCGCCAAGGCAGAGGCTGCGCAGACCCAGCAGGAGATGGCTAAACTAGTAGACCAGGTGAGACAGCAAACGCAAACAGAGCAGCAGCTAAGAGCCCTGGTGGGGCGGCTGGAAAGCCAGTTGGAGGACAGAAGGAGGGTGGAAGCGGGGATGCCCCAAATGGGACTTGGAAGAAGGGGGCAATCCCTGGTGACTAAATTTAACGGGGACCCAAGGGAGTACCTGGGCTTTGAGACAGAAATTAAGTACGCCCTCGAGCTGCATGATGCGGAATTCCCAGATGACAGTTACAGAGTCGCCTTTATAGTAGAGCACTTAACGGGCGGGGCGCGCGAATGGGTAAGACCGTTAATCGCGTCAAAAAATCCATGCATGAAGAATGTCAAAATGTTCTTGGAAGGGATGAACGTAATGTATTCCAGCGATTCCCAGATGGAGGCTGTGAAAGAGGAGCTTCATCATTTAACGCAGGGGAAAATGAGCGTGCGAGAATACTGGGCTAAGGTCACCATGTTGGTCCACAAGCTTGGGTGGGATTTGCATTCGGACCCAGTACAATCAGCGTTTTACCTAGGACTGCACACAGAGGTGAAGGATGAGCTCTCTAGGGGTCCTGCACCCAAGAACATGGATCAGCTCTCCAAAGCAGCATTAGCGGTGGGCGTGAGGCAGGAATCCAGATGGAATGACAAGCAGGCAGCGCGCGCAACCCGCCCCTGGTTCCCATGCTCTCAGGAGAAGGCAGCCCCAGCCGCAGCCCAGGCCCCGCCCCGAGCCCTCCCAGATCCGGAACCTATGCAGATTGATGGAGCGCGCGCGCGCGCTTTTCAAACCCCCATGGCGCCAAGACGCAAAGAGGGAAGGGGAGGGAACTGTTTCCTCTGCAACGCCCCAGGCCATCTGGTCAGGAACTGCCCGCATCGCAGGGAATGGCAAGGAAAGGCGGGAACAGTCGTGCCCCCCCCCCCAACGGAGGCTGTTCAGCCGCAGGGAAACGAGACTGCCTGGCTGCAGGAGACAATGGGCAGCAGCCAGGCGCAAACTCCAGACAGCAGCCCCCTCCCACCCTCCCATGCAGCCAGGAGCGGCACCAGCCCACTCCCCCCAGAGCAGGAGTGGTACTTGAAGTGACTCTGACACTGCCCAATGGCTACCCCCTGAACGTTATGGGGCTAATCTATTCAGGAGCATCGGCCAAATTTTTTTATAAGGAGTTTGCGGAAGCACATCAGATCCAACTTCTGCAGCTGGACTTTCCCCTGCATGTCTCCACCATTGACGGCAGGGAGTTGCTGGGGGGGGCATCACCCATCAAACCCCTCCCATGAGAATGACAGTGGGGAGGCACTCAGAGACACTGGCGTTCAACGTCACCACCATCTCAGACCCCCCCCCCATAGTGCTCGGCATGAGCTGGCTTGCGCGCCATGACCCGTCCACCAGTTGGCACCAGAGATGCCTCACGTTTGGGTCCGACTATAGTAAATAGTTTGCACACAATAAAAGCATGAAAAGGCAACGTTCTGGAGAGTCGTTACTCTAGAGTAGCTGCAACGCGCCTCCTGTGACATGTTCTTTTTTTACTTCTAACATTTCTAACACGTCCACAATATTTCTAATATTATCCTTCATATGCCTAGTAAGTAAAAACCCTGCTTGATCTTTATGTATTTGATCTTTTAACACCTTTTTTAATCTTGAAGCCAAAATACTTGCAAAAATGTTGTAATCCACATTCAAGAGAGAAATTGGGCGATAGTTCTTCATCTGTAATCTATCCATCTCAGGTTTGGGGATCAGAGTTGTATGCTTCTCTCCAGGTCTTGGGTGCTTTGTCCCCTCCAAGAATCTTGTTACATACATCCACCAATGGGTCTATTAGCCAGCCCTTTAAAGTCTTATAATATTTTGATGTCAATCCATCTGGTCCTGGTGCCTTGCCGATTTTTAATTGCTTTATAGCTTCTTCCACTTCCTGTCTTGTAACTTTATAATTGAGTGTAGATCTTTTATCTAACGGAATCTTTTGCAATCCATGCTTATCCAGGAATTGTTCAATTTTTCCCTGTTCTTCCTTATCTTTTTTTTATATACAGCTGTTTATAATATTTCTGAAAACATTTCCTTATCTCCATCGGGTTCTCTACAATTTTATCCTCCATCTTGATGCTGGTAATTGTACTCTGTTTCTGTCTTTTTTTCAATTGCCATGCTAGTAATTTTCCACATTTATTTGCAGATTCAAAATTCCTTTGATTCATCATTTTAATCGTCCATTCAATTTCTGAATTTATTACTTGGGTGTACTGTACTTGTAGATATTTAATTTCTTTTTGAATTTGTTTATCCTTAGGTTTACCCCAGGTAGTGTGGTTGCTGACCTTGAGCCAGACATCTTGGAGAGTGAAGTCAAATGGGCCTTAGAAAGCACTGCTAATAACAAGGCCAGTGGAAGTGATGATATTCCAGCTGAACTATTTAAAATTTTAAAAGATGATGCTGTTAAGGTGCTACACCCAATATGCCAGCAAGTTTGGAAAACTCAGCAATGGCCAGAGGATTGGAGAAGATCAGTCTACATCCCAATTCCAAAGAAGGGCAGTGCCAAAGAATGCTCCAACTACCGCACACTTGCACTCATTTCACACGCTAGCAAGGTTATGCTTAAAATTCTACAAGGCAGGCTTAGGCAGTATGTGGACCGAGAACTCCCAGAAGTGCAAGCTGGATTTCGAAGGGGCAGAGGAACCAGAGACCAAATAGCAAACATGCGCTGGATTATGGAGAAAGCTAGAGAGTTCCAGAAAAACATCTACTTCTGCTTCATTGACTATGCAAAAGCCTTTGACTGTGTCGACCACAGCAAACTTTGGCAAGTTCTTAAAGAAATGGGAGTGCCTGATCACCTCATCTGTCTCCTGAGAAATCTCTATGTGGGACAAGAAGCTACAGTTAGAACTGGATATGGAACAACTGATTGGTTCAAAATTGGGAAAGGAGTACGACAAGGTTGTATATTGTCTCCCTGCTTATTTAACTTATATGCAGAATTCATCATGCGAAAGGCTGGACTAGATGAATCCCAAGCCGGAATTAAGATTGCCGGAAGAAATATCAACAACCTCAGGTATGCAGATGACACAACCTTGATGGCAGAAAGTGAGGAGGAATTAAAGAACCTTTTAATGAGGGTGAAAGAGGAGAGCGCAAAGTATGGTCTGAAGCTCAACATCAAAAAAACCAAGATCATGGCCACTGGTCCCATCACCTCCTGGCAAATAGAAGGGGAAGAAATGGAGGCAGTGAGAGATTTTACTTTCTTGGGCTCCTTGATCACTGCAGATGGTGACAGCAGCCACAAAATTAAAAGACGCCTGCTTCTTGGGAGAAAAGCAATGACAAACTTAGACAGCATCTTAAATAGCAGAGACATCACCTTGCCGACAAAGGTCCGTATAGTTAAAGCTATGGTTTTCCCAGTAGTGATGTATGGAAGTGAGAGCTGGACCATAAAGAAGGCTGATCACCGAAGAATTGATGCTTTTGAATTATGGTGCTGGAGGAGACTCTTGAGAGTCCCATGGACTGCTAGAAGTTCAAACCTATCCATTCTTAAGGAAATCAGCCCTGAGTGCTTCACTGGAAGTGAAGCTGAGGCTCCAATACTTTGGCCACCTCATGAGAAGAGAAGAATCCTTGGAAAAGACCCTGATGTTGGGAAAGACTGAGGGCACTAGGAGAAGGGGACGTCAGAGGATGAGATGGTTGGACAGTGTTCTTGAAGCTACCAACATGAGTCTGACCAAACTGCGGGAGGCAGTGGAAGACAGGAGTGCCTGGCATGCTCTGGTCCATGGGGTCACGAAGAGTCGGACACGACTAAACGACTAAACAACAACAACAACAATCCTTAGGTTTACATCTCAATTTCTTTTCCTTCTCCTTCAATTGTATCAATATTTTCTCTTTTTTATCATTTTGTTGTTTCTTTCTAATCACATTCTGTTGTACTAAGAATCCTCTCATGACCGCCTTACTGGCATCCCAAATTATCCTCTTCTCCGTCACTGTACTCAGATTTATTTCAAAATAATCATTTAAAGTCTTTTGCGCTTTTTTTGACAATCTCTTCATTTCTCATCAATGCATCATTCATTCTCCATCTGAAAGAACCCTATAGAGATAACCTTAACTCCACTAACACAGCATTATGATCCGAGCAAGTCCTTGGACAGATTTCTTTCTGTATGACAGTGCCCCCAGGTTTACATCTCAATTTCGTTTCCTTCTCCTTCAATTGTATCAAAATTTTCTTTTTTTATCATTTTGTTGTTTCTTTCTGATCACATTCTGTTGTATTAGGAATCCTCTCATCACCGCCTTACTAGCACCCCAAATTGTCCTCTTCTCCATCTCAATGCTCGAATTTAATTCAAAATAGTCCTTTAAAGTCTTTTGCGCTTTTTTGACAATCTCCTCATTTCTCATCAACGTGATGGAAGAAGCGGACCATTTGGATCCCTTCCAGTCGGGATTCAGGCCTCATCATGGGACTGAAACTGCCTTGGTCGCACTGGTTGATTATCTCCGGCGGGCTAGGGACAAAGGTGAGAGCTGTTTCCTAGTTCTGCTGGATCTCTCAGCGGCTTTTGACACCATCGACCGTAACATCCTTCTGGACCGTCTAGAGGGCTTGGGAGCTGGGGGTACTGTCATACGGTGGTCTCGCTCCTTCCTCCTGGGCCATGTTCAGAAAGTGGTGGGGGGGATGAGTGTTCAGACCCCTGGGCTCTCACTTGTGGGATGCCTCAGGGCTCTGTCCACTCCCCCATGCTTTTTAACATCTACATGCAGCCGCTGGGAGAGATCATCAGGGGGTTTGGGCTGGGTGTTCATCAGTATGCGGATGATACCCAGATCTACCTCTCTTTCAAATCAGAACCAGTAAAGGCGGTGAAGGTCCTGTGTGAGTGCCTGGAGGCGGTTGGAGGATGGATGGCGGCTGAGAGGAGGACCAGGAAAAGCCCAAAATGGAGAATCGACCCCCAAAGGGCTGGCATGAGCATCGTAAACATGAGACTCCAAATCTAAAGGGGAAAGGCATACCTCCACCCGATCTGCAAGGCCCTGAGAGCGAGGGACGGGCCAATTTCTCTGCAGAAGAAAACATCCTAATAAGCAAATTCTGGTCATTCCCGCCCCCAATTCAAGCAGAAATAATAGAAAGACTAGAAACTTTAAGATCCAGACTGGCAGAGGAAGACCTGCATAAAGACACCAGGCAGGACGACCAAAAATGTAGCGAGATCACCTCTAAAATGACATCTACTCTGGAGCTTAACATAGCAGACAGTCGCCCACAAAATCGCCAAATAAAGGCCGAGATAAACCTGCCCTCAATGATGAAAGCACAACAAATAAGGGAGAGAAGCATAAAGCCCCTTAAAAGGAAAACCACCCCCATGGAGACCTCACCAGACTTCTGGGATGAAATAAGATATCTCAATGAGGAGGAATTAGGTCCCAGTCAGATAGTACACCCTCAGGAGGAGGCACCGAAAAACAAGGCTCCCATGATCTCCAACGTGAGTATCTTACTTTTGCCATCTGAAATCTCTGAACTCCCGGGCAGCTCCCCACACAAGGATACCACCAAAATAAAGGGCAGCCAGCTGACACAAAGCACGGCAACCTTAAAAAGCCTGTGGAAAGAAAACTGACAGAGATCAGTCCCCAGCAACGCTAAAGCCAATCTTAGCCCCCTATCAGGGCATTTACCCCTTCCGCTGTTAAACCTTCCCTTAATCGAACGATTAAAGGACCATCAACTGCTGACAGCAGTAAGACATCAAAAACAGATGACTCCGCCCAGTTGCCCAAGGCACCCAAGGCCGGTGAAACTCCCAACCCGACACAGCCTCCCCGAAGCCCAGCGGACCCCCCTACCCTGAAGAACCATCGGTGGATCCTCTCAGAGACCACCCCCCCAAAAAAATCTCGAGACTCAAGCAATACTCTAAATCAGTGATGGGCAACCTTTTGAGCTTGGTGTGTCAAAATTCGCCAAAAAAATGAGCATAACTCGGGTGGTGAGTCACTTTGAGAAAAAACCACAATTTCATGATATTTATAGTTTAAATAACAAAAATGTATAATTGTAATATATAACTGTATTTAATAAACCAAAAACAAATTATTTAACTTTTTTTTAAAAAAAAATTAAAAAAATATTTAAAAAGGGGAAAAAATAAGGCAAAACCCAGAGCTCTTTCCCAGTGGGACTCGGGGCTCAGGCCTGCCTCCAACAGGTTGGGCCTGTGCCTCCTCGTGGCCCTCTTCAGCCCACCTCTCCCCTCACTCCCACTCCTTGAGAGGAGGTTTAAAATGCATTGGGGTTGACCCCCCTCTTCCCCTTGTGCTTTTTTTTTTGCGCCCAGCACGGTCTCCTGCTTCAGTCTCTCAGATTTTTAACAGCTTCCTGGCTTTGTTCCACGCAGCCTTCTGTTGTTGTTTAGTCGTTTAGTCGTGTCCGACTCTTCGTGACCCCATGGACCAGAGCACGCCAGGCACTTCTGTCTTGTGCTGCCTCCCGCAGTTTGGTCAGACTCATGTTGGTAGCTTCAAGAACACTGTCCAACCATCTCATCCTCTGCCGTCCCCTTCTCCTAGTGCCCTCAATCTTTCCCAACATCAGGGTCTTTTCCAAGGATTCTTCTCTTCTCATGAGGTGGCCAAAGTACTGGAGCCTCAGCTTCACGATCTGTCCTTCCAGGGAGCACTCAGGGCTGATTTCCTTAAGAATGGAGAGGTTTGATCTTCTAGCAGTCCATGGGACTCTCAAGAGTCTCCTCCAGCACCATAATTCAAAAGCATCAATTCTTCGGCGATCAGCCTTCTTTATGGTCCAGCTCTCACTTCCACACATCACTACTGGGAAAACCATAGCTTTAACTATACGGACCTTTGTCGGCAAGGTGATGTCTCTGCTTTTTAAGATGCTGTCTAGGTTTGTCATTGCTTTTCTCCCAAGAAGCAGGTGTCTTTAAATTTCGTGACTGCTGTCACCATCTGCAGTGATCAAGGAGCCCAAGAAAGTAAAATCTCTCACTGCCTCCATTTCTTCCCCTTCTATTTGCCAGGAGGTGATGGGACCAGTGGCCATGATCTTGGTTTTTTTGATGTTGAGCTTCAGACCATATTTTGCGCTCTCCTCTTTCACCCTCATTAAAAGGTTCTTTAATTCCTCCTCGCTTTCTGCCATCAAGGTTGTGTCATCTGCATATCTGAGGTTGTTGATATTTCTTCCGGCAATCTTAATTCGGGTTTGGGATTCATCTAGTCCAGCCTTTCGCATGATGAATTCTGCATATAAGTTAAATAGCCTTTTACTGCAGTATTTTATTTTATTTTTTAAAGAAAAGGGGGGAATGGGGAGGGAAAAGGCTGCCCTCTCAAAAACAGTCAGACAAGCAGGTTTCAATTTAAAGGCAGGCCAACCAGCAGTCAAACAACAGTGACAAAAATGGGAGGGGGGTGAGAAGTAGGAAGGTAATAAAGGTAAAGCTAAAGGGACCCCTGACCTTTTAAGTCCAGTCGTGACCGACTCTGGGGTTGCGCGCTCATCTCGCATTATTGGCCGAGGGAGCCGGCGTATAGCTTCCAGGTCATGTGGCCAGCATGACAAAGCCGCTTCTGGTGAACCAGAGCAGCACATGGAAACGCCGTTTACCTTCCCGCTGTAGCGGTTCCTATTTATCTACTTGCACTTTGACGTGCTTTCGAACTGCTAGGTTGGCAGGAGCTGGGACCAATACTAAGCATCAAAACTAGGGCAGGGGGGCAAGAGATGGGAAGAGAGAGAAGGAAGGAAGGAAGGAGGGAAGGAGGAAAGGAAGGGGTGGGTGAGAGAGAGAGAAGGAAGGGGAAAAGGAAGGAAGGAAGGCGAGGGGGAGAGAGAGAGAGAGAGAGAGAGAGAGCAAAGCAAGCGGAGGGAAAGCGCTCAAACAACTGATGTCAGAGGCAGGCAGCAGCAGAAGCAGGGAGAGGCGCCGCTCCTAACCGCGGCTAGCAAGCCTGTCCCACTTACTTTGCTGTGAGCCGGGCGGTGGGTGAAGAAAGTGTTAACTTTCAGGGAAGTAAATCAATTGTCCCCTCCCCCCCCACACAATAAAGCTCCTTGAAATTAACCCACTGCTGTGAGGTGCTTTTGCTTGTTCTCCGCTTTTGCTTGCTTTGGGAGAGCCAGTGGGTTAATTTCAAGGAGCTTTATTGTGTGTGTGTGGGGGGAGACAATTGATTTCCTTCCCTGAAAGTTAACCCTTTCTTCACCCACCACCCGGCTCGCAGCAAAGCAAACCCCTCAATGTGCTCTTTTCAAAAGATGACAATTTCATGGTTCCTTTTGGGTAACAACAAATTCTGGACAGGGCAATAAGGGAGTACCACTGTCTATTTTATTACAGCCTCTGAAGTGTTTGCTTTGTCCACTCCTCCAATACCCCCAAACCAGAGCCACCTTCAGCTCCTCTCATCATCCCCTGTTTCTGCCATGACAGGCAGCCTGGCGGGCCACCAACTCCTTGGTGGGCCGCCAACTCTGCCCCACAGCGTTCCGTTTGGACGACGGAGTCACCCCCCAGATGTGCTCTGCAACACGGGCACGGAGGGTTGTAAAAGCACACTCCAAATCTGTGTAGAAGATAGACATTGCCCTCAAAATGTGTACGCATTCCTTTTCCATCCTTTTTTCTTCCAATTATTCCAAATTTCTGCCCCCCCATCTGTCCCCCAGTTGCATCCCACTATCCCCCTTTTTCTCCTGAGGTTCAAAAGTACCCCACGTCCTCACAATGTCAGGTCTGCTAATGTAGTTGCTGCTGCCAAAAGCCCCACCTTGCCCATCCCCAACATCCCATTCTTCACTTGCCACCCTCATTTCTCATTACATAAACCTTCATTAACATTCCTCAACCGTACTCTGTTCACATATTCACCGATCATTGGGGGCCAGGCTCCTAAGCCAGTGATTGGGAGGCTCCCCCTGAGGCCCCCCTTCCACCCTCTTGCTTAGAATGTTGTGCAAGAGGGTCTTATGACAAACCAATATCCTTCCTCCATTCTTTTCCTAGCCCATTTCAAAATTCATCCACTGCCTGCACACCACTCTTCCCCCACAAAATGTGAAAATGTGTAAAAAAAAATGAAATACAGGGTGCAGGAAAATTCAGTTCAGCCAGATGTAAAGGCAAGGTCAGAACTGCTGAAAACCTGAATAAAACTTGAACTCGTGTTAAAACAGGGTGCAGATGTGCTGTGAGAAACTACACTTCAGCCAGGTGTAAAGGCAAGGTCTGAAATGCAGAAAACCTTAACTGTCACAGTGACCGGATAGGGCTACTTCAGAGTAACGACTCTGCACCGCTTTGCATTTTATCTTTTTATTTGTGTTACGTATTTACAGTGCTAAAGGTGGAGCTACCGTGTTTCCCCCTTTTTAAGGCGTAGTCATAAAATAAGCCATAGCAGCATTTCTAAGCATTTGAGAAATATAAACCGTACCCGGAAAATAAGCCATAGTGATAGGCGCTGTGCGGAAGAGAGCACTGAGCTCCCCGAGTCAGCAGCAGCAACGCCGGCCGCAGCAGTGTTTGCTGAGTCCTTTCTTGCTTTTGGGACTTGGTTACTGTGCTGGCTTGGGATGGTGTGTGTGCAATTGCTGTTGCTGCTTCGTGTTTTTCAGCTGGATTCTCTGGGTTCTAAGCACTTTCCCCCGTTTGTTTGCGAAGCAGCACTCGGCTGCAGCCCCTGCCTCTCCCGGCTGCTGCATGAATGCGAGGCTGGTTGATCGCTATCTCCTTTTCCATTTCTTTTGTCTTTGAGCACCCGGCCCCGCCCCCTCTCCCCTTCGTGGAATGAAGAACGGGAGTTTTAGCAGCATTTCCTCATTATAAAAAAAAGGTCAGGAACTTTTACTTTAACCTCAAAAATGGGATATTTCCTCTCTCTAAAAACAACTCTGACCTGAACACCAATAAAACGGGGGTAGATCACCTCCAGTTTATAAATCCGCAAGTAGATCGCAGTCTCCTGGAAGTTGGGCTCTATACTTTGGCTGATTGCAAGCCTTTGCATCTTTAAAAAACAAAAACCATGCGCTTCTCAGTCTTAATTTTCCTTTAATTCATCCCCCTATACCCTCCTCCAACCATTGCCTCCTTCCTTTCCTTACCCCCCTCCCTCTCTCCCCACTTCCCTCACTCCTGTGCGATCTCATTTAGTCATATACTTGCTTTTTCTGTTGTGTTGTCTATTTTATATTTAATATTATTACCCTTTATGATGTTATTTTTTCCCTTGCGATAATTATTTATTTTTTATCTTTAACTAACTTTCCTTTCCATATTTTTCCATATATAACTCAACACTTTCCCATTCCTTCTTAACTCTTTGGATAGAGTGCCCCCCCATTATTGTTGTTAATTTTACAATTCCTGGATTTTTTATGGAACCGAACAGCTCGGGTGCTTCAGAATATGCCTTCTGTTGCTACAGGGCTATGGGGCTTCACTATTTGACCCCCCCCCCTCAGGTTGGGATTTTTAAAGTAGTTCTGTGGGTCCCAGGGCGCAGAATCACCCCCGATCCTTTCCTTTGTCTAAACAGACCTCTTCCCCCCTGACTTTGGAAGGCTGTGCTTCAAGGGTGATACCAGGGGTTTTTTAAGACCTGCGCCTCTTAAGGATTGTTACGGTCCATAACTTCCATTGCTTTCTACAGGGTTGGGGGTTTAAAGCACTGCCACCCCCACCCCACCCTGCAGGCGCTCGGAACTGGCAGCGCCAACAACGCGCCCAGCAGCGCGCAGAAGAGAGCACTGAGCGTCCTGAGCCAGTGGGTCCCAGTTGTACCAGCACTTTTTTTAAAAAAAGACACCCCCTGAAAATAAGCCACTGTGTGTTTTTTTGAGGGAAAAAAGTTATAAGACGGTGTCTTAAAAAAGGGGAAACACGGTATTTACAGAGACACATCTTCTCAGCTTGAATCAGTACCTCCGAATGGCGTTTGGCGCGTCTTGCGCCAGCATAACAACTTGGGGAGCCCCATCCTCTTCCCCCGACGCTTTCTGCGAAGTTCCGGAGTTGGGGGGATGGGTCTGCCCCCCTTTCTTCCTCCTTCCTGTCCCACCTGGGACGCTGGCTCTTCTACCCTGCCAGAGCCTTGGACCCCACTTCCTGTTTCCCCACTTGAGCTGGAGCTTTCCCTGCTCTCAGTCGTGCTCTGGGCTGGGCTGGAACTCAGGAGGGGAGGGGCTTCGCGATACCCCTTGCCCCTCACATCCATCCCCCTCCCAGGCCCCCCTTCCTCCCTCCCGAGAGGCTGCACGGGTGTCGGTGGTGACTGAAAGCCTAAAAACTCCGTGCTGTCCGAGCCGGTTGGTGTGAACACCTCCCCCCAGCCCCCTTGGCCCCCTCCTTCCTCCTGGGAAGAGGGAAAGCCCAAAAAGTCCGTGGCCTCAGAGCTGGTGGGGGTGAAAATCTGCTGCCAGTCCACCTCTTCTCCTGACTGAGTGGACCTCGGAGATACCCACATCTCCTCCTCCGTGTCCTCAAACTCTGCTTCCCATCTCCATGGTGAACTGCTTTCCCCCTCCTGTGCTTCCTCCTCCTCCCCCTCCCTTTCCATGTGCCAGGGCTTGGGCCTGTGTGGGAAGAGGGCGTGGAATTCTTCCACTAAGAATTCCTCCTGTATCTGGGTGGCTGGGACCCATTCATTTTGGGATGGCGGGGCGTCCTCCCATGCCATAAGGTACTCCAGGCCCCCCACCCCCCTTCGTGAATCAAGGATGGCCGTTGCTTCATTGAGTGGCTCCCTGCCTCCTCTCTCCCCCCCTCCCTCGGGGGTCTGTGCGCTGCCTCGGAACCTGCTACTTTCCCTGTACGGAGACAGCAGCGATCTATGAAACACTGGGTGCACCCTCATGTCCTCTGGCAGTGCCAGCCTGAATGCCACCGGGTTAACCTGCTGCGTGACCGTGAAGGGGCCCAACCTTCTGGGTGCCAGCTTCTTGCACCTCCCTCTGGTGGGAAGGCCCTCCGAGGACAACCAAACCTTGTCCCCCACCCTGATGACCTCCCCCGGTCGCCTGTGGCGATCTGCCCCCTTCTTGTACGCTTCCATGGCCCTCTCCAAGTGTTCTCTGAGCTGCTGGTGCACCGTCTCCAGCTCCTCTGCCCAATCCTCTGCCTGCGGGCCCTCCTCCTCCTCCTCCCTCTCCCTCTCCGGGAAAGATCGGAGGTCGTGCCCGTAGTTGGCCTTAAAGGGCGACACCCCTGTGGAGACGTGCACCGCATTGTTGTAGGCAAATTCTGCCAGTGGCAGGCGATCCACCCAGTCCGTTTGCCTCTGGCTGACGTAGCATCTCAGGTACTGCTGCAGAATGGCGTTGACCCTCTCCGCCTGTCCATTGGTCTGCGGGTGCCGAGCCGTCGACAAGCTGACCTCCACCTGCAGGAGGTTCATGAGCCGCCTCCAGAACCTGGAAACAAATTGGCGGCCTCTATCCGAAATAACTCTTAAAGGTAATCCATGCAGTCTGAATACGTGGTCAACAAACAGTTTGGCTGTCTCTTCTGCAGAGCCCGCCCTGGCACACGGTATAAAATGGCACATTTTGGACATAAGGTCCACCACCACCAACACTGCGGTCTTGCCCCTGGACGACGGCAGGTCTGTGATGAAGTCCATGGACACTACTTCCCACGGCCTGTGCGGGGTGGCTAATGGCTCCAGCAACCCTGCTGGTGCTGCTCTGACTACCTTTGCTCGCTGGCAGGTGTCACAGCCCCTTACATAGTCCCGCAGCAAAGTGTCTCATGACTAGGTGAGTGGTTTTGTCCCTTCCAAAATGACCCGCCGTCGGGTTGTCGTGCATCTGCTTGAGGACCTTACCTCTGAGCTGGTTGGTGGGCAGGTACAGGGCTCCTCTGTAAAAAAGCAACCCCCTCCTTTCCGCAAAGTCTTTTGCCTGCTCCCTCCCCCCTCGCAGCTCTCTGAAGATGCGGGTGGCAAACTCATCTGCTGCCGTCAGTGCTGTGAGTTCTGCCTCGCTCACCACTGCTGCTCCGCAGGACCATGCTGATGGGGGGGAAATGTGTCGGGGTGCTGGTGGCAACTCCTCCTCCATGTACTCTGGCTTGCGGGAGAGGGCATCCGCCCTGACGTTCTGCTCCCCCGGTATGTAGTGGATGGAGAAGTTGAAGTGCGAGAAGAACTCTGCCCACCGTATCTGCCGCTGGTTGAGCACCCTGGCCGTTCTTCAGAACTCCAGGTTCTTGTGGTCCGTGCACACCTGAATAGGGTGCTTGGCGCCCACTAGGAAGTGTCTCCAATGCTGGAACGCAGCGTGGATCGTGAGAAGTTCCTTATCAAACACTGTGTAGTTGCGTTCTGGCTGTGTCAGCTTTCTGGAGAAGAAGGCACAGGGTCTCCACTCTCTGTTGGCATCCAGTTGCAGCAAAATGGCGCCCAAAGCCCTGTCTGAAGCATCTGTCTCCACGCGTAGGGGCGCATCCTGCACCACGTGGAACAAGTTCTGGTCAGAGGCGAACACCCTCTTGAGGCTTTCGAACGCTGCTTGCGCCTCTGGTGTCCATCTGAACTTCTGCTTGCCTCTCAGGCAGTCCGTGATGGGAGCCGTAACGCGAGAGAAGTTCTTGATGAACTTCCTGTAGAAGTTGGCGAAGCCCAGTAGGCGTTGGGCATCCTTGCGCGTCCTGGGGCTGTGCCAGTCCAGGATGGCCTGCACCTTGTCCTTGTCCATCGCTAGCCCCTTGTCTGACAGCTTGTAGCCCAGGAAGTCCACCTCTTTGGTGTGAAACTTGCACTTCTCTAGCTTCACATACAGGTGGTTCTCCTTTAGGCGCTGCAACACCTCCCTGACATCCTTCACATGCTGCTCGGGGTCATTGGAGTATATAAGGATGTCATCTAGGAAGACCAAGCAGTTCTTGAAGAGGAGGGACCCCAGGACGTGGTGCATGAAGGCCTGGAAGCATGCTGAGCCCCCTTGCAAACCGAAGGGCATCACCAGATATTCAAAAGAGCCCAGAGGCGTGAACATCGTGGTCTTCCACTCATCGCCTTCCCGGATCCTGATCAAGTTGTACGCCCCCCTCAGGTCGAGCTTGGTGAAGATCTTGCCCCTGCGTGCCGCTGTCAGCAGATCATCCACTCTGGGCATAGGGAAAGCCACCGGTTCCGTCATGCTGTTGAGGCGTCTGAAATCCACCACCAGGCGGCGCTGTTGCGTGTCTTTCTTGTCAACCCAGAAGACCGGGCTGCCCCCTGCTGCCTTGCTTTCTCTGATGAACCCCCGCTTGAGGTTCTTGTCGATGAACGCCCGCAGGTCCTCCAGTTCCTGATCTGACATGGAGTACAGCTTGGCTGGGGGTAGCGCGGCCCCTGGCACCAGGTTGATCTGACAGTCAAACGACCTGTGCGGGGGTAGGTGGTCGGATTCCGCTTCACTGAAGACCTCCTGCAGGTCCCAGTACGGCTTGGGTATCGCCTCACCCCCCTTGACGTGCATGGTGGCCACCGTGGCTATTGGAGGCCCCTCCCCTGGTTGGTGCTGCATGCAATGTTTGTGACGGGTATAGGGCTCCGTTGAGTTGTTTATGACTCAATTAGGAGCCACTAATCTGCCCAGCGCGCTTCCTCTAGCGCTTCTCTGCTTCCGTAGATCCGGGCTGGCAGTAAAACACACACAGCAGAGTTCTTCTTCTTCTTCTCACACAGCGAAAGCTTGTATAGCCGTTGGATAAAAAGCCTCTTAAGAACACACAGAGTCCAAAGTGTTCTTAATAACTACTTAAGTTTATTCTAGAGAGAAAAATAACAAACAACCTGGTGAGAGCGCAGACATCTTGCGACCGTCTCCCAGGCAGAAACGAAACCAACTGACACATACAGAAACACTTCTGGTACATTCTGTAACATGATATTCCTCAGTGATCAGGTGCTATACAGAACACAGTTAACTCTTTGGTTACTTGTTACTCATCACACCCCCTCTCACCTGAACACTGGGGATAGCGGGTATCCAAACTTACCCCAAAACCAACCCTTCACAGAATTCCCCATGCCGTTGGAAACTCAAGGGTTTTGTGAACCCATCTGCTAGGTTCTCTTGGCTTGGACAATACTTCACCTTCACCAAGCCTACCTGTATGCTCTGACATACGTTTCGGAAGCGGATGTCTAAGTGTTTGGTTCTGGCCTTGAACTGTCCAGACTCCGCCAGTCTCAAAGATGGTTGATTGTCGCCCCAAACAGTGATGGGTTGGCTACAATCACCCCAGATTTCCTGGACCAAACATCTGTAGTACTCCAATTCAGTGCATGTCGCAGACAACGCACAGAATTCGGCTTCCGTGGAAGACATTGCTATTAGGCTTTGCCTGCGCGACCGCCAACCAATCAGGGCATTTCCAAACTTGACTACCAAACCAGTCACTGACTTCCTGTCCTCCTGATTGGCCCAATCAGCATCTGCAAAACAAGTGAGTTGTGGCTCACCTTGTGCTGACATCTCCAAACAATACTCTTTGGTCTCCTGCAAATACCTAAGCACTCTCTTAATGCCATTCCAAGCATGCACGCTAGGTTTCGATGCTTCTCTACTGAGCAAATTGACTGCAAAAGCAATATCTGGTCTGCTCCATTGTGACAAATACAACAGACTCCCTAGCGCTGACTGAAACACTTCAGGACTCTCAAACGCTACTTTGTCCTTCACTTGTGACTCTTTCACAAAGTTTGTCTCCATGGGTGTTCTGACCCCTTTACAATCAGACATTCTGAACTTCTCCAGCAAATGTTCAATCTTGCCTTTCTGACTGAGCAAAAAACTTCCATCCTCAGTTCTGTCTATCTGCACACCTAGATAAACATTCACTGCACCTAGATTCTTGAGTTTGAACCGCTTGCCTAGCTCTTTTGCAAACTTCTGCACTTGCATCTGGCTCTTTGCTAAGCTGATCAAGTCATCAACATAGACAAGCAACAGTTCTTGCTGTTCTCCTTCACCTCTGAGATACAGACAACTGTCAGCTAGACTCTTCCTGAAACCGAGGCTCTTCAAAACAGAATCAAGACATGAATTCCAATTTTTAGCGGATTGCTTCAGACCGTAGATCGACTTGTGTAGCTTCCACACCTGACCTGGCACGTCACTCTCAAACCCTGGAGGAGGCAACATGTACAACTCCTCCTGGAGGTCAGAGTTCAAATAAGCGGTGTCCACATCAAAGTGGTTGACCACTAGGCCTCTCTGCGCTGCAGTCGCTAAAAGCATCCTGAAAGATTCCGCTCTCGAAGTCGGACTAAAGACATCTGTGTAGTGGATTCCTTTCTTCTGAGTAAAACCTCTAGCCACTAATCTAGCCTTGTACTGAGGCTCTCCAGTCACTGTGGGTTTCAGCCTGTAGACCCACCTACAACTGACTGCTTTCTTGCCTTCTGGCAACTGTGTTAGGCTATACACACCAAGAGATTGCATGGAGTTCAACTCTTTCTCCATTGCAACTTTCCACTTCCTAGCTTCCTCCACTGACAACTGTTGCACCTCTTCAAAACTTTCAGGCTCACACACTGCTAGGTTCGCCCATACACTGACAGCTAAAAACCTTTCAGGCGGTTTACCTTTCGTGGTGCGTTTTGAACGCCTTGGTCCCACATCTTCCCCCTCTAAATCCGAACTGCTTGTCTCTGACTGTGGCTCTCTCGGACTAGCAGCACTGTCAAGAGACCTACTACGCTTTGCAGCCCCCTCTGGGCTTGCTTTGGGTGAAGTGGGTGACCTACCACGTTTGCTGTACTTCCCAGGCTTGACCTGGGGTGAAGTCGGTGCGCTTCTGACTACTTGCTTCACTTCCCTAGGAGCTACACCACTTGGACCAGCTGCCTGACCTGGATCTGGTCCTGCAGCACCTGGAACTCCAGCATCAGCCACCTGAGTTTCGTCTTCCTGGTCAAAACCTGAAGACCAGTCAAGAAGAACTTCGGGGTTAGCATGAATGCGTCTCCAGCCCTCTTGTTCACAGAACGTAGCACTCCTGCTAATGTGAACGCGGGTTTGGTCCCCCTCTGCTGGTACAAACCTCCAAGCCTTTGAGTTTGGTTCGTAACCACAGAAGATCATTTTCCTGGATCTTGATCCTCCCTTTCTGCGCTTCTGCTTTGGAATTAGAACCCAAGCCTCACACCCAAAAGTTCTGAAATAGTGCACCTTCGGAACTTTGCCATACAACATGTAGTAGGGTGTGTTGTCCACAACTGAATTAAAAGCGCGGTTTGAACAATAATTCACAAATTTATAGCATTCCCCCCAAAACTTCTGGGGTAGTCCTGCATCAAACAACGTTGCCTCCACCAGTTCAGACAGCGTTCTAAATTTCCTTTCAGCTAAACCATTCTCCTGTGGACTAAAAGGAGCGCTTTTCCTGTGCCTAATTCCCTTGCTGCGGAAAAACCCTTGTAGTTCTGCACTCAAAAACTCTCCCGCCCTGTCACTCTGGAAACACTGGACAGTGACGGAGAACTGTAGTTCTACTTCGGCTACCCACTCCTGTATCACTCTGGCAGCCTCCCCCTTCTCTTTCAGTGTTATGACCCAGGAAAAATGGCTGAAATCATCCAGAAGACACAAAACATATTTTGAACCACCTAAACTTAACGTTGACATAGGCCCAGAAATATCCAAATGCACTAACTGAAATGGCTTTGTGCTCTTCCTCTCAGACCTAGGATAAGAGCATCTCTTCGTCTTCGCTTTCGCACATGCGCGGCATTGCAGGTGTTTTTGACATGGCTTGAACCTGCAACCTTTGACAAAATCAGGGGCTTTTTGCACATAAGGAAAAGACATATGACAATATTTTCTGTGCCAAGCATGAATACAATCCTTATGGATAGCGCCCTCTGTGCCCTTTGGGGTATTGGCACTTTTAGCCTGAGCATCACCAGTGTTACTTCCACCTGCTTGCCCCCTCCCATCTAGGACAAACAGACCATCAGACCCAACAGTAACACTTACCAGCTCAGCCCCATCTCTGGCAATTTTGCAAACACCATTGGCAAAACTTATTTCAAAGCCTTCACGCAATAAGCAAGACACACTTAAAAGACCATTTTCCATGCCTGGTACAACATAAACATCAAGGTTAGTGTCTAAGCATTGCATATAATAAACACCCTTGCTTTTAATTGTTCCAGAAGAACCATCAGCAAGATGCAGGCTTTTTTCATCTTCAAGTGGCCTGCAGTTCAGGATCTGTCCTGAAGGTGGTACAAGATGATGGGTGCTGCCTGAGTCGATAATAAAAGTGAAACTGTCCTGTCCTCTGTTTCTGACCGTTGCTAAGGCAGCAGAAAGATGGCTGACAGGCTTATCTGGAGTTTTCCCACGTCCTCTGCCTCGGCGTTGCTGGCTGGTCCCACGACCACGTCCGCTGGGTTGCCTGGCACCTGGCTGAGTGACCTTGGCTGCTTCCGGAGCTGGGCAAAATCTCGCTACGTGCCCAGGCTGCTGGCACCGATAACAAAGCCTTGTTGCGCACGCACTCACAGTGGATTCCTCAGTGCTTTTCACTGCACCCCCACTGGCTTCTCTGCGCCCACGGCCCCCCTTCTCAGCCGATTCTTTCTGGCTTCTCAGTCTCAACTCAAAGAGATGCCTCATAGCATGCAGCTTAGCTCCAGCCGTTTTTCTCTGATGGACCCTTTCCAAACTGTCCCAGGCTTCCTTGGCATTTTCAGCATTTTGCACATAGGGAAGTTGCGTAGCATCGCAGCTCATGGCAATGGCACATAGAGCCTTATTGTCTTTCCTGGTTTCTGCTGCAAACCTCTGTGCTTCAGCTGCTGAATTATCAGCGACAGGGGTTGGAGGATTTAACACACAAGTCCATAAATCCTTTCCCAGCAACCACATTCTGGCCCTTTCTCTCCACTCTGCATAGTTGTCGCCATTCAACCTCTGGAACGGCACGACAAATGACTCCTGTAGCTGCTCCGCCATCTTGTCCACCCCCGGGCTCCGTGTCTGTGTACTCACTCAGAATAGCTGACGTTGCTCCTCCGGGTAGACTGCGGATCCCAGCCTTCTGGTACAGGGTCTTTCTGCTAGCGAGTGCATCTATTGATTGCCGACTGCAAAACAACAGGTTTCTCCCAGCTAGCTCTTTACACCGGCTTTCTCCACGGCTTTTACAGCTGCAATCACCTTTTATTGCTTTGGTGATTGATTAGGTTCTATGACCCATAACCTGTGACGGGTATAGGGCTCCGTTGAGTTGTTTATGACTCAATTAGGAGCCACTAATCTGCCCAGCGCGCTTCCTCTAGCGCTTCTCTGCTTCCGTAGATCCGGGCTGGCAGTAAAACACACACAGCAGAGTTCTTCTTCTTCTTCTCACACAGCGAAAGCTTGTATAGCCGTTGGATAAAAAGCCTCTTAAGAACACACAGAGTCCAAAGTGTTCTAATAACTACTTAAGTTTATTCTAGAGAGAAAAATAACAAACAACCTGGTGAGAGCGCAGACATCTTGCGACCGTCTCCCAGGCAGAAACGAAACCAACTGACACATACAGAAACACTTCTGGTACATTCTGTAACATGATATTCCTCAGTGATCAGGTGCTATACAGAACACAGTTAACTCTTTGGTTACTTGTTACTCATCACAATGTTCCAGACAAAAGTCTGATCCAAACGTGATGCATCTCTGGTGCCAACTGATGGAGGGGTCATGGCGCGCCAGCCAGCTCATGCCCAAGACGATGGGGGGGGTCTGAAATGGTGGTGACGTTGAATGCCAGTGTCTCAGAGTGCCGTCCCACCGTCATTCTCATGGGGGGGGTCTGGTGGGTGATGGCCCCTCCCAGCAACTCCCTGCCATCAATGGTGGAGACGTGCAGGGGAAAATCCAGCTGCAGAAGTTGGATCTGGTGTGCTTCTGCAAAGTTTCTCGAAAAGAAGTTGGCCGACGCCCCCGAATCGATTAACGCGACGACCGTCAGGGGATACCCATTAGGGAGTGTTAGCGTCACTTCTAGAACCACCCCTGCTCTGGGGGGGGGGGTGGGCTGGCGCTGCTCCTCGCTGTGCGGGTGGGTGGGCTGGGGCTGTTGTTTGCCGATTGCGCCTGGCTGCTGCCCCTTGTCTCCTGCAGCCAGGCTGTCTCGTTTCCCTGCTGTGGTGCTGCGTCAGTGGGGGAGGGCACAACCGTTCCCGCCTTTCCTTGCCACTCCCTGCGATGTGGGCAGTCTCTGACGAGATGCTGAGGGGAGTTGCAGAGAAAGCAATTCCCGCCTCTTCTCTCCTTGCGTCTTGGCGCCACTGGGGTTTGAAAAGCCCGCGCGCGCGCTATCAATTTGCATGGGTTCCTGGTCTTGGCTGGCCCCTGGCATGGCGTGAGATGGCTGTTGGGGGAGTGGCTTCTCCTGCGACCGTGGGAACCAAGCCCGCTTTGCGCGCGTTGCTTGCTTGTCGTTCCACCGGGATTCCTGTCTCACCCCCACCGCCAGAGCCGCTTTGCTCAGCTGATCCATATTACTGGGCTTTGGACCTCTCGAGAGCTCATCTTTCACATCCTCATTCAACCCCAGGTAGAATGCCGCTTCCATCGGAGGCGAGTGCAGTTCCCACCCCAGTCTGTGCACCAGCATGGTGAATCTTGACCAATATTCGCGAACTGTCATTGTTCTTTGTCTTAAATTATGCAGTTCCTCTTTGGTCTGGTCCAAATGGCTATCAGCCGCATACATGGTTTTTAAAGCCTCCAAAAATAGTTTGACATCCTTCATGCAAGGATTTTTTGTCGCGATTAACGGTCTCAGCCACTCCCTGGCTCCCCCGGTAAGGTGTTCCACAATAAACGCTACTCTGTGCGCATCATCAGGGAACTCATTATTGTGCAGCTCAAGAGCATACACGATCTCAGTCTCAAAGCCATGATATTCCCTCGGGTCTCCATTGAACTTGCTTACTAGGGTCCCTGCTCTCCTTCCCGGCAGCACTTGGAGCTGGGCACCCCCTCCTCCCTTGGCTTTCTCTGCATCCAACTTGTTTTGGAGGTCCACCGCTACTGCCCTTAACTGCTGCTCTTTCTCCTGAAGCGCTCTCACCTGTTCAGCAAGGTTGTGCCTGTCCTCTTTGACTTTCTCCGTTTCTTGTTTAGCCGCCTTTAATTCCCCCTGTGCCTGCAACGCCAGTGCCTGCAGGTCCTGCTGGGCTTTCTCCGCGATCTGCCGCCATTTCTCTGCTTCTGGCGCTGTCATCCCGGCAACTCCAAAGTAGCCCCAAAAAGGATTCGGAGGTAGCTGTCACAGTGACCGGATAGGGCTACTTCAGAGTAACGACTCTGCACCGCTTTGCATTTTATCTTTTTATTTGTGTTACGTATTTACAGTGCTAAAGGTGGAGCTATTTACAGAGACACATCTTCTCAGCTTGAATCAGTACCTCCAAATGGCGTTTGGCGCGTCTTGCGCCAGCATAACAACTTGGGGAGCCCCATCCTCTTCCCCCGACGCTTTCTGCGAAGTTCCGGAGTTGGGGGGATGGGTCTGCCCCCCTTTCTTCCTCCTTCCTGTCCCACCTGGGACGCTGGCTCTTCTACCCTGCCAGAGCCTTGGACCCCACTTCCTGTTTCCCCACTTGAGCTGGAGCTTTCCCTGCTCTCAGTCGTGCTCTGGGCTGGGCTGGAACTCAGGAGGGGAGGGGCTTCGCGATACCCCTTGCCCCTCACATTAACAAAACGTAAAATTGGGTTAAAATAATGAAATACAGGGTGCAGGAAAATGCAGTTCAGCCAGGTGTAAAGGCAAGGTCTGAAATGCAGAAAACCTTAACAAAACGTGAAATTGGGTTAAAAAAATGAAATACAGGGTGCAGGAAAATGCAGTTCAGCCAGGTGTAAAGGCAAGGTCAGAACTGCTGAAAACCTGAATAAAACTTGAACTCGTGTTAAAACAGGGTGCAGATGTGCTGTGAGAAACTACAGGTCAGCCTGGTGCCAAAAGCAAGCAAGGTGATATTAGAAAGCAATGTAACTACACACACACTTCCCTTGCCCCCCACCTTCCCAGGCCGAAAGGCGACAAGCAGTGGAAGAGAACAAAATATGATACAATTCATACTGCTAGTCAGAGAACAAGGGGATTACTCACTCACACACACACACACACACACACACACACACTAAGGACGCCCCCTCCATTTACTCCCAGAAGGGAGGGGAGGGTGGATGGAGAAGAGAAGGGGGGGAGTGCTACCCTGCACCCCCTCTCTGCGCGCGCGCACACACGCACACAGTACAAAGGCCCACCACTGTAGAGACCTTTTTAGGAACAGGCTCACTCAGAAATCACACAGAGCTGACTCACTGAACAGGCTCGGATTCACATAAGCGCACAAACACATTCATAATTCACAGAAGAGAGGCCCGAAAGCCAGGACCAGTTCAGGGAGGCCCGCTTTAAAAGCCAGGACCAGTTCAGGGAGGCCCGCTTTAAAAGCCAGGACCAGTTCAGGGAGGCCCGCTTTAAAAGCCAGGACCAGTTCAGGACCCTGTCACACAAGCACACACCCAGTAGAAGGCCATCACACAAGCACACACCCAGTAGAAGGAACCCATAGAAGGACCCCGGCACACAAGCACACACCCAGTCACACAAAAAATGTTTTAGAACTTCAAAGCATAAACACACAGAGTACTGGAAGATTATTTCAAATCTCAAGTTTTTACACAGCAACAAAGTTTCAAATTCTTACTTCGGCTAAATCTAGTTAGCCCCGCAACCCTCAATTTCCCTCTTGGTTTACTATTCGGCCCACTAGCAGTACCTTACTGCCCTCTGTGACCTTTCCAAGGTGGATCAGACCTTGCTTCCCCTTTTTAAAAAGGAGGTTCCCATACACCAAGAATTTCATACCTTTCTTATCTGTTGGCCGTTTGTTGCCAGGACTCCGTCTCCTCCTCAGTTAGTTGAAACGCAGGTTGGGCCGTGTTTGTCCTCCACTGCTTCCCCGGTTTTCCAGGATTCTTCATTGGCACGCGCTTTGAAGAAAAATCCTCTGACTCGGCCGAAGTAGTAGAAGAGAAAAATGTCCCAAATCGTCCTGCTTCAACCTTGGTACATCCGAGAATTCACGGCACCAAATGTTGTAAGCCAAAAATGGCTTATCTTCTGAGTTAGCCAATAAAACTCAGAGACAAGAGGAGTTAGGAGTCCGTTTTGTTTATTGCAAAGCAATAAGGTTACAGTCGAATCTTTTCGGAATACTGCAACCCCGCCCAAGGGTCGGGCAGGAATTTATAACATTTCAGACAAAGGATTCTGATTTAACCAATCACATAAAGCATTACATCATTTAATATTTAATATTCATCACCTCATTTCATATTTAATACGTATGTCATTACCTAATCTAATACGCATGCGCAATAAGCATTGCTAACTAATCTTTGATTCTTACCATGATCTGTTACATATTGTTAGTTTGCATGTATGGGAACCTGTGTTACATGTGGATGTAACAATTTATGTTCTAGTTTATGAATTGCTTCTTTGTGATTTACGTATTAGCTGACCTTCTATCTATCCCAGTAGGGACGGCTTCTTGCTGAATCATCGGTTTCTTTAAAGCAACAGGTTACCATAATTCACTAATATAAGCATATTCCAGGATTTATAGGGAATTACATTATTACCTTAATTGGGGCCCTTTGGGCCCCTGCTACAAGACTACTGCTGGACCTGTGCAAGTCCACAAACGCAAGATCTACAAGTGAAAATTCTTACCTGAATAACAGCTTGTATATACAGTACTGTATCCCAAGGGAAAACATTTTTTTGCATACCTCCAACTGTACATAGATATGCATGTCATATCTGTACATAGATATGCATGTTCAATGCTATATAACAGATCCATTAACAGATCCAGACCCTATTTCCAGGGTCTCTGCCTCAGAGTTCGAACTGGAACTAACAGTCTGTGCCCCCCCGTCAGCTTCTCCTCTTCCTGCTCTTTGTTCTGTGAGATCAGGTTCCTACTGCAGCTTGCCGTGTTTCTCCGAAAATAAGACACCGTCTGTAACGGTCACTCTCAATCAGGCATGGTATAGAAGGAGTTAACAAGGGATGTCAGTTGGAACCTAGGGGGCGGAGTCAGGAGGCCTATAAAAGCCCACCCCTGAGAGGAGTTGAGGAGGAGGGCGGTTGGTTGTTTGAGTGGAGAGCTGGGAGTTAGAGCTGAGTTGGAGTGGCTGAGAGAGAGATATCGTGGCTTAGAGTCTGAAGGGAGGCATAGGTGGTTAATTAGCAGAAAGGATAGAGTGTTTGAAAGAATCATTAGTGGATTTTAGAGGTAATAGGCTGGTAATATATTTAGAGGTAATAGGCCGGTATAGGAACAACTTTTAAAGGAGTATTTTATGACTTTACTATATTGAAACCACATGCGTATGTACCTTTAATAAAGAAACATCTTTTATTCCAAACCTCATCCTTGTCTGGAGTAGTGTACATTTACCAGTCTGTTGTTGGTTTTTAAATATATTTTTATTGATTTTATAACAAAAACAGAAAAAAGGTTCAAAGTATGAAGAAGAAGAAAAACAAAAAGCAAAAAGCGAAAAAACAATAAGAAAAAACAAAAAACATTTCTTTAACAATATCCAGAATATTTCTTAATCTGTCGACTTCCTCCCCCCTTCCACGCTTCTATTTATAACTAATATAGCACTCTCTACTTCTTAAATAATTTCTTCTTCTAAGATACTCATTATAATTTTCTTGATCCATTTTAACCACACATTCCCAATATTTCAAAATATCCTGATCTAGAAATCTTAATAGTTGTTTTACATTTAAACTTATTCCCTTTATTATATCTAATTGCTTCCTCATCCTCTTTGTACTTCCACTTCCCTTATTATCTATTTTTAATCTTATAATTCTTCTCCAAATAGGTCTTAAATTTCTTCCAATCTTCTTCCACCAACTCCTTTACAGTTAGTTACCAGTCTGATTACTGGTTGGTGGTAGCGGGACAAAAAGTCGTTTGGCAGGCATCAACAGACCGTGAAACGTCTGGGGGTCCTGCACACGTCTAGGCGGCTGCAACACCGTCTTATGTTTATTTTCCCCCTGAAAAACACACTATTGCTTATTTTCAGGGGATGTCTTATTTTTTCCCTCCTCTTCCTGCTGCGGCCGGCATTGCTGCTGCGCCTATCACTATGTCTTATTTTCGGGGTATGGCTTATATTCCGCGAATGCCTAAAAATCCTGCTAGTTCTTATTTTATGGCTACGTCTTATTTTCAGAGAAACAGGGTAGCTGCTCCTCCTCCGCTTCACATTCCAAGCTAATGACATCTCTTGCATTCTCAGGCTCTGTCAGCGGAGGCACGAGAGACTTGAGATTCACGGAGCTGACGTTCAATGTGTTTGTTGCCCAATGATTAGCTCTGTATGATAGTAAGGGCACCAGAATTTCCCAGTGATGAATCCAAAGTTGTACAGTATTTGTGATGAGTCTGCTAGAAGGGGACAGCAGGCGCTGGGTGGCCCCCATTCACATTGCCTGGCATGCATGGTTGTCCTTCTGTGCCTTAGTTACAGGTAGGTAGCCGTGTTGGTCTGAGTCGAAGCAAAATAAAAAAATTCCTTCAGTAGCACCTTAAAGACCAACTAAGTTTATATTTTGGTATGAGCTTTCGTGTGCATGCACACTTCTTCAGATACACTAGAAACAGAAGTGTCAGACCCTATATATAGAGAGAGGGTGGTGGGGGTGGGTGGGAATGGGTGATGGGAGTGGTAAACCTGTAGATGGCTGTTAATGGCTGCTGATGGCTGCAATTAGTCCTGGGGGGGGGGGAAGCAAGGGCTGAGGTGCTAAAGAAAGCTTGATCATGCATAATGAGATAAGAATCCGATGTCTCTATTCATCCCAGGTGCTTCCATGGTTTTAAGCTTGGTAATGATTTCCAATTCAGCAACTTCTCTTTCCAGTCTGTTCCTGAAATTTCTCTGTAATAAAACAGCTGCTTTGAGATCTTGTATAGAATGTCCTGGAAGATTGAAGTGTTCTCCTACTGGTTTTTCAGTCTTATGGTTCCTGATGTCAGATTTATGTCCATTTATCCTTTGGCGTAGGGTTTGGCCTGTTTGTCCAATATAGAGAGCTGAAGGGCACTGTTGGCATTTGATGGCATACACAATGTTAGAAGATGAGCAATTAAATAGTCCTGAGATGGTATGTTGGATGTTGTTGGGGCCAGTAATGATGTTGTCCGGGTGTATGTGGCAGCAAAGTTGGCATCTGGGTTTATTGCAGGCTCTGGTACCAGTGTCCATGTTAAGTCTGGTGGTTGTATTATTGTGGGTGAGGAGTTGTTTAAGATTGGGTGGCTGTCTGTAGGCAATGAAAGGTCTTCCTCCCAGAGCTTGAGAAAGGGAGCTGTCATTGTCCAGGAGAGGCTGTAGATCTCTGATGATGCGTTGTACTGTTTTAACTTGGGAGCTGTATGTGATGACTAGTGGTGTTCTGTTATTTTCTTTTTTGGGGTCTGTCTTGCAGCAGGTTCTCCCTAGGTATCAGTCTGGCTCTGTTGATCTGTTGTTTAACTTCATCAGGTGGATATCTTAGTTCTAAAAAGGTTTGCTGTAGATCTCTTAGGTGAGATTCTCTGTCTGTAGAGTTGGAACAGATACGGTTGTAACATAGGGCCTGGCTGTATACGATGGATTGTTTGGTATGTTTGGGATGGTAGCTAGAAGCATGTAGATATGTTTGTCGGTCAGTTGGTTTTCTGTACAAGGTGGTGTCTATACGTCCATCCTGTATTTTTATAGTAGTGTCCAAAAAATGTATTTCTTGCATAGATTGGTTCATTGTTAGGTTGATGGTGGGGTGAAAGTCATTGAATGTTTGGTGGAAGGTTTCCAGGGTCTGTTGTCCATGTGTCCAGATAATAAAAATATCGTCAATGTATCGTAGGTACAAGAGAGGTTAAACCTCTCTTGTACCTACGATACCACTCAAACATTTTTTGGACACTACTATAAAAATACAGGATGGACGTATAGACACCACCTTATACAGAAAACCAACTGACCGGGACTTCCGGCGAGGCAAGATGGCGGCGGGCACGCTGGCGCGGAGCTCTTAGAGACGACCAACGTGCCAACGCCGCCAAAACAGCCCCCCGGACAGCGGAAGGCCACCGGAACCGCAGCCGCTGCAGCGCGGGAGCCCAGTGGTCCCGAAGGACCACCCGGAGAGCCGCCGACACCCCTCCCCGGCGACCACGCCGGATCGGCGCTGGGGAAACCCGACCATCGGCGGAGCAAAGCTCCGCGAAGCTCCGTGGCCCTGAGACTTAAGGAGGGCTGCCCTGCGAAGCGCCGACGCTCTGGCGGAGACGAAGAGCCCCCAAGCGCGCTGAAGCCTGCGTCTCGGAGTGCTGACGCTCCGGTGACGGGGGAGAGCCCCCGAGCGCGCAGCCGTTGCCGCCACCACTCTCTCCCCCCTGGGACATAGGGAGGAGAGAGAACGTGCCAAAGGAGAGGGGGAGCCGAGCCCCCGAGTGCGCTGCCGCGGCCGCGGCTGCAGCCGCTCTCTCCCCCACCGAGAGGAAGAAAAAAGAGGGGGAAAAGAGAAAGAACCCGTTGAGGGAGAAAGAACCCCATCGTCCCCACCATCGCAACCGAGCCTAGCAGCCCTGCCGAAGGACCACCGTCATTAACGAGGCTGAAGAGGCGAGGCAGGAGGACAAAGGCCGTGGGGGAAACACGAGGCCAAAACCAGGCCCAAGCCCACCTCTCAACCCCACCAACGAGGCCCGTTGAAAAAGACATCGCTTTCGCAATTTTTTGAAATTTTTAAAATAATTTTCATCTAATTTTTTTTATATTATTATTATTGCTATTATTTTATTTTTTCTATTTTTTCTATATATATATATTTTTCTCTTTCTATTTCCCCCTTTCTTATTTTCCTTTTTTTTGTTTTTGTTTCTTTCTCTTTTTCTTTCTTTCTTTCTTTCTTTTTTTTACATATATACATATACTGTACTACTTGCTGCTCTGAACGGGCGAGATCCAGAGAGAGGCAACGCGAGGGAGGACTCCTGACGCTGCTTGAGATCACCTAAAGGAGATCTCTGTTTATTTTTTGACTTTGTTTTTGTCTTGTATTGCTTCTCCTATTTTTATCTTTTCATCCCTTCAATTTTTATATTACTTTCATTTTTCAATCCCTATTGTTATTATTAGCCCCCCCCCCGCACCCTCCAGTCCTTCTAATTTGGAAAACAAAATAAAAACAGGAAAGGCCTCCCCCCCCCAATTTCCCCCCTTCCTTTTTCTTTCCTTTTTTCCTTTTTTTCCCTTCTCTTTTTCTTCTTTTTTCTTTTTGAATATCTCCCTTTTTAAGGGGGGGCGCTGCCATTGTAGCCACCTCCTCCACACAATTTTGCTTTTTACACCTCATTTTTGACTCTATCTCGTGTGTGTGTGTGTGTGTGTGTGTGTGTGTGTGTGTGTATGCGTATACACATATATCAATCACCTATATCTCTATCCCCATATCCCCCATCTTACTTTTTAAGCCCCCTTTGCTCTTCTCCCCCCCCCCACCAGCATCTTTACACCACCAATAACATCCCACTCCCACCCTTAACATACAGAACCCCCCTTAGTTACTAACACCCAACCCCCCTTTTTTACGCATCTCCCTCTCACTACCCTACCCACCCCATTTCCCGCCCCCCATGCTTGTTTGACCACCTTACTTTATTCTATTTCTTAAATCCACCACATACCTAATCCCAGCACCTCTCTGTCCAAAAGGGGACCACTGTTGCTGCAGTCATCCCTACTTTGATTTACTGCTAATACCCCCATCCCTCACTGTTCCAAATACACTGCTCTCCACCCCAGCCCCAGCCCCCAATTTATACCTCACTTTAAGTTTGTCAGTTCCCTGCTCCCTCCCCCCCTTAACCCCTAAAACTACATACCTATACCCCCCCACTTTCATCAACAACCCCCCCACATCAAACTTAAAAGCACCAATACAATATACCATCACTGCTGCTACTTTCCTTCCTTCCTTCCTTCCTTCCTTCCTTCCTTCCTTCCTTCCTTCCTTCCTTCCTTCCTTCCTTCCTTCCTTCCTTCCTTCCTTCCTCTCTCTCTCTCTATCTCCCTCTCTCTCTACCTCCCTTTCACTCCTTCCTTCCCCCCCTCTCCCCCCTCACTCCCCTCCTTCCCTCCAACTCCCATTTACTTTCCAATCTCCCATCCTTCCCTCCTCCCCCCCTTTTCCCCTCCTCCTAGACCCCCTCTCCCCCCTCTTTCCCACCCTCTGACACTATACAGTTCTGCTTAAATCTACCTGAAAACAACCCTGCCAAACTTAAATCCTTTTACTACCTGTGGTGGATCCACAACCCCACCTTCCACCCTCAACTGGACCCTAACACACACACCCTGAACGCACTGAGGAGAACGTGAGAATTCCAGAAAAGCCTGCAAAGCACAACTCAGACGGCACATAAATGACCGCCTAATTCAAACGCTCTGAATAGCCACCAATCAACAAAGCCTGATCTACCCAACAACCTAACAACACGACTTCCAACCACACACTCTACCCCAAGAAGTCACCAAACAGACCCCAAACCAAAAACCCCAGGGAAATCACGACAACACCAACCAGGAAAATGGCACACAGTGCTGAGAACGCAACGCCTCTTCAAGAAGACGACTACCCGATGACCAAAAGAGATCAGAGGGACCTGGAAACAAGACTAATAGAGAAAATAACAAAAGAACTAACAAGACAATTCACAAAACAACTGGAGGACACAGTAGCCCCCCTACAGGCACAAATCAATGAACTAACATCCAAACTGGTAACTCTGGAGAACGAAAACCAAACACAAAAAAGGACACTAGAGCAACACCAGGAGGAAAACACACATATAAGAAAGAAACTGAACGAATTGGAAACAGAGAATGAAGAACTGAAAATCAAGCAAGCGGACCTAGAAGATCGGAACAGACGTTGCAACATCCGCTTCCGCAACTTTCCGGAAAAAGCGGAAGAGAAAAGCCCAGCGAACCTAATAGTAAGCTGGCTAAGAGACACAGTGCCAAACCTGAAAATCGAGATAGACGACCTGGAGCGGGCGCACAGAGCTCTAAGACCCATGCCAAAACCCGGCGACCCCCCAAGGGACATCATCGTGTGCTTTGCACGCTACAAAAAGAAAGAAGAAATTTGGAACTACCTTAGAAATTCGACCAACCTTCAATACAAAAACAACCACATACTGGCCTTACAAGATCTGTCCCAAGATACCCTAAACCGGAGGAAAATCTTACGCCCATGCACCCGAAGTCTCCAAGAAACAGGGATCAATTACCGATGGGGCTTCCCCTTCCGCCTCATTGCAACAAAAAACGCAAAACAATACACAGCTACCAACAAAACGGAAGCCAAGCAACTACTGAAGGACCTCGGACTCAGCATCCCACCGGAATGGCTTCAAGACGACCCACCAAGCAACAGCCAAGACCAAGACAACGAAACAGAAACAACAGCAAATGGCTGGACGAAAGTCCAGAACAACAAGAAGAAAAAGGCAAAGAATCAAGAGAAACACAAAGCACGCCAATACAACCAGACAACACCATCACACACGAAACCATCCGGCCGACCATACGACACAAGAAGCCTGACCAAGACCGACGAAACCAACACAGCACAGAGGAACGACCTTACTGCAACAACAACCACAGCAAAATGAAGCAGCCGGGAAACATCGCAAGCTGAAGGACTGGTGACTCTCCCCTCCCTCCCCCCTCCCCTCTCCCCCCTAGGCTATGAACAAAACTAACACCAGCAACATTCCCCCCCCCCGCCCCACATCCCCACAGAAACCGCCACTCCAACACCAGTCCAAACAACCACATCCCACATCCCCCATAACCCAACAACTCACAACACACACCCTCAACACCCCCCCCCCCGAATCCACTCTAAGGAAAAATAACAAATGCAACCCACACCCCCCAACCTACGATCAGGCTAAAAGATATTACCTAATTAGCACAATGGTGGCACCAGAGAGCGCACCAACACTCACACCTACACCCCAACACAAAAATGATGTTGCTATTAATACTGGCAACATTGTTCCCAAACCTTAAACCCGACATCCATGTCGCAAGGACGCTTTACATTGTCTCGCTGAACACCCCCCATCGTAAACGACAAGGGGGAAGGCCTGTCTCTGAACACGGCCCTCCACATCAGCTGAGACCCAGGGCCAACCGGCCAAGGGCCGGACGGCCCAAAATACCCCAAATGAACACCTATAAGACTACACATAGGAAACTCTATACAACTTACTCCCTACTCTCTAACCCAAATCTAACTCTAACCCCACTAGCCCCCTACCCACCACACCCTAGGTCAGCGAAACCCCAATGGTTCAGTAAACAACACATAGTGAGAGACACAGGACAACCTGGACGGGTTGGCAAGGAATCGCCTTACACAACAGATAGACGTGATGGCTAGCTTAAAAGCGATTACACTAAATGTGAGGGGGTTGGGAAACCCCATTAAAAGAAAACGCATTACCTCATACATAAACACCATGAAACCACACATCACCTTCCTACAAGAAGTACACAACCCCCCCAAAGGGAACAAACTTCTGAGCGACCCCCGCTTCAGTCAACAATGGGTGGCACAAGGCTCAGGAAAGGCCCGCGGAGTAGCTGTAATACTTAATAAAGACCTAAACTTCAAAGCCACAACAGTCCTGAAGGACAAAAAGGGCAGATTCATTTTCATCAAAGGAACACTAGATGGCAAAATTAAACTGACAATCGGCTCTATATATGCCCCAAATTCAAAACAACTAGAATTCTTCCAGAAGACACTGAACAAACTTCTCTCCTTCATGGAAGGGGAAGCAATCCTAGGAGGCGACCTCAACCTAAACATGAAAGGCATATCCCTAAAAAACATCCAATCTACAACCCCATGGGCAACTTTCCTTCGTGGAAAACCCCCAATAACTAGGGACTCTTACAAGTTAATAAAACTGCTAAAAGACAGGGGTCTCTACGACATTTGGAGTGAACAAAACCCGGGAGACACTACCCACACATTCCAATCTGGACGGCATGGCACAACGTCCAGATTGGACAGCATTCTGCTCACACAGAGTCTAATCCCTTGGGTAGAATCATCAAACATAGGCAACATTAAAATCACAGATCATGCCCCAGTAGAAGTCACTATTAAAATAGGAGAGAGAACACATAATACCCCATCATGGTCCTTTAACCCCATCCTAACCACAAACAAACAAATTAGAGAAAGTCTCACAAAAACCCTCCAAAATTACTTCAAAGAAAATGATGTAGACAACATAACAACCCCCCTCCTATGGGACGCAATGAAAGCAGTCACCAGAGGAGCTTGCATAAAAGAGAAAACACTCCTTAAAAAACAAACCACCACAAAGATTAGTAAACTGGAACAAGAAATTACAACCCTCTCATCACGCTACAAACAAACAGGATCCAAAAAACTTCTTAAACTTATAGAACAAAAGAGAAGAGAAATAGATTCCCTAGAAATTAATAAAACAATGATCAACATTCTATATTCTAAACAACGCTTCTACGAATATGGAGGGAAGAACTCCAGACTATTAGCGAATAGATGCAGGAAAAGAACACTCAAAACAAGAATACACTGTATCACCAAAAAAGACGGCAACACAACATTCTCCCCCAAAGAAATAACTTCAGAATTTGCAGAATTTTACTCTAGTCTATACACATCCCACAACCCACCTGAGAAGGGAATAAAAGAATTCATAGCAGGACTGACCATGCCTACCTTAACAGATGAAGAACAGGAATACATGGACAGGCCCATCACCCCAGAGGAAATAGACATGGTCCTAAAAAACCTGAAACCAAACAAAGCCCCAGGCCCAGACGGCTTCACAGCAGAATTCTATAAGAAATTCAAAGAACCCCTAATGCCACACATGACTCGCCTATTTAACGACATCATGAAAGGGGGGCCCATCCCCCAAACCTGGACCCACTCCAAAATAGTCTCCATCCCAAAACCACTGAAGGACAATCTCAAAGTCGAATCATATCGCCCAATCTCATTAATAAACCAAGACTACAAGATATTCACATCAATCCTGGCCAACCGCTTAAAAAACTTCTTATGCAATTTAGTAGCCCCAGATCAGACTGGCTTCGTCCCTGGTCGCAATATCACAGACCCCATCAGGAAACTGCTGAACCTAATCGAACACAGCAAGGCAACCAAAACCCCACTGACAATCATGTCTCTAGACATCCTCAAGGCCTTTGATTGCCTAGAATGGAAATACCTGTTAGCAGTATTAACTAGCATGAAATTTGGCCCAAACTTTCTACAAGTCCTCAAACAAATATACTCCCAAGCCTCAGCAAAATGCAGAATCAACAACATAGACTCCAATAGCATAAAAATCCAAAGGGGCACAAAACAAGGATGCCCACTATCCCCCTTCCTATTTATACTGGCCCTAGAACCGCTAGCAATCCGAATCCGTGCAGCCACAGACATCAAAGGAGTGGAAATAAAAGGCAGAACATATAAAATAGGGCTCTTTGCAGATGACCTAATGGTCACAACATCAGACCCCTTAAACACAGCAATCTCCCTAACCAGAGAACTCAACACATTCGCAACGGTGTCAGGCCTGCGAGTAAACTTTGCAAAATCAGAAGCCATGTGCTTCAACACTCCTCCCCACACCCAGAAAGAACTCACTAATATCACCAAAATAAAACTCTGCCACACCAAGTTCAGATACCTAGGGGTACAAATAACCAAAAATCTCAACAAATTATACCTACACAACTATAAACCCTTGTGGCGACAAATAAACAAAGACCTGAAGAGATGGGACAACATGAATTTCACCCTCTCAGATAAAATGGCAATGATCAAAATGATCACCCTCCCAAAATTAACCTACTTATTCCAAACCCTCCCAGTCTGGATCCCCCCAATTCAACTCCGCAGATGGCAGAGAAAACTGCACTCCTTCATCTTCTCACATAAAAAAACAAGAATAAGCACCAAATACCTACACCTCCCCACCTCACAAGGAGGATGGGGAATCCCTAACATAGAAACATATTACAGGGCCAATCAAATACGACATATAATCCCGTATATACTGGAAGATGAGACAAAACAATGGATACACTTAGAGAGAGACACAATTGAGAATATCAGCACCACAGCATACCCATTCCTCCCAAACAAACTAAGAAGGATCCCCACAACACTTAATAGGTACACACAAACCATGTTCAAAGCATGGAAAACAGAAACGGACAAACTAACCCCAACCACATCCCCACTACTCCCCCTGGTCTACCATCCATTATTCCACCAGGCAGCACAAAACATCCAAACTAAAACTTGGCAAACCAAAGGCCTATATCGCCTAACAGACTTCTATAAAAATAACATACCTCTGACAACACGAGAAATACAGGATAAACTAGAAGAAACCCAAATACCCTGGTTAGCACAACACCAATTACATGCCCTCTTAAACAAGCCAGTAATAAAATCAGCAGCAACAAGACCCCTGACACCTTTTGAAAACCTCCTTCTAACGACAAAGGGTCACGGCAAAGGGATGGTATCTGCAATATATAAAATACTGCTCCAAAATTCCACAAACTCCCCAGACGCAATAAAAAAACAATGGGAAGAAGATATAGGCTATGAAATCAACCCCACTCAATGGACCAGAATGTGGTCTAAACCCCCATTTAAATCCATATCAGCAAAAAGGAAAGAACTCACTCTGAAAACCATCTACAGGTGGTACCTAACACCACGAAAACTAGCACTAATACGCCCAGGAACCTCATCAAAATGCTGGAGAGGATGCACATCAACAGGCACATATTTCCACATGTGGTGGGAATGCCCCAAAGCCCAACAATTCTGGAGAACAACCGTAAGAGAAGTAGGTAAAATAACCCAACAAACATTAGAACTTACCCCAGAACTGGCCTTGCTAAACATCTTCCAGGACAATAATGCCCACCTACATCACAAAGAACTCATAACCCACTTACTCTCAGCTACCAGAAACACCATAACCAGACACTGGAAAGACCTGGCAGGAGTAAACATGGACCAATGGTACCAGACGGTATGGGAAATAGCCCTATTAGAAAAATTAACCAATAAGTTGAAATTGACACGGGGTCAAATAGAAGAAGACGGCTTCACCCCAGTATGGTTCCCCTTTATCACATACACAGCGCAACAAGACAACGACAGAAATCCACCAACAGCATACAAATCAATATGGCTAACCTGACCCGCCCACCCTACTCACATAAAACAGACCACCACAGCCAACCACAAAAGAAAACTATATCCTAGGCCAACCCCAACAACTCTCACCATCAAAGGAAAACAAATGCACAACAAAGAACCTGCACAACCGATGCTGACAACCCCCCCCAACACACTTTAAGTAAACTAGAAACATTGTCACACTACCCCCACCCCCTTCCCTTATCTACCGCTCTCCCCCTTTTCCTCCCCAATGTCTCAACAATTGAAACTGATCTGTAAAAATGCTATGAGAGACACTGCCCATGTCTTTGTAAACTGAGAAAACCTTTAATAAAAATAATTTAAAAAAAAAAAAAGAAAACCAACTGACCGACAAACATATCTACATGCTTCTAGCTACCATCCCAAACATACCAAACAATCCATCGTATACAGCCAGGCCCTATGTTACAACCGTATCTGTTCCAACTCTACAGACAGAGAATCTCACCTAAGAGATCTACAGCAAACCTTTTTAGAACTAAGATATCCACCTGATGAAGTTAAACAACAGATCAACAGAGCCAGACTGATACCTAGGGAGAACCTGCTGCAAGACAGACCCCAAAAAAGAAAATAACAGAACACCACTAGTCATCACATACAGCTCCCAAGTTAAAACAGTACAACGCATCATCAGAGATCTACAGCCTCTCCTGGACAATGACAGCTCCCTTTCTCAAGCTCTGGGAGGAAGACCTTTCATTGCCTACAGACAGCCACCCAATCTTAAACAACTCCTCACCCACAATAATACAACCACCAGACTTAACATGGACACTGGTACCAGAGCCTGCAATAAACCCAGATGTCAACTTTGCTGCCACATACACCCGGACAACATCATTACTGGCCCAAAACAGCATCCAACATACCATCTCAGGACTATTTAATTGCTCATCTTCTAACATTGTGTATGCCATCAAATGCCAACGGTGCCCTTCAGCTCTCTATATTGGACAAACAGGCCAAACCCTACGCCAAAGGATAAATGGACATAAATCTGACATCAGGAACCATAAGACTGAAAAACCAGTAGGAGAACACTTCAATCTTCCAGGACATTCTATACAAGATCTCAAAGCAGCTGTTTTATTACAGAGAAATTTCAGGAACAGACTGGAAAGAGAAGTTGCTGAATTGGAAATCATTACCAAGCTTAAAACCATGGAAGCACCTGGGATGAATAGAGACATCGGATTCTTATCTCATTATGCATGATCAAGCTTTCTTTAGCACCTCAGCCCTTCCTTCCCCCCCCCAGGACTAATTGCAGCCATCAGCAGCCATTAACAGCCATCTACAGGTTTACCACTCCCATCACCCATTCCCACCCAACCCCACCCCCCTCTCTCTATATATAGGGTCTGACACTTCTGTTTCTAGTGTATCTGAAGAAGTGTGCATGCACACGAAAGCTCATACCAAAATATAAACTTAGTTGGTCTTTAAGGTGCTACTGAAGGAATTTTTTTATTTTGCTTCTGTGCCTTGTAAAGTAGCGACCATGGAGATCAGAAGGGGCAATGGGGCATCAAACACACAGAGTAGGGAAACAAATATTGGTATATGTAAGGGGGTGGGCTTACAGGGAGCAGCCACCCCCCATCAAATCCAGCTCCTCCGAAAGGTCAGACTGCAGCGGAAGGACAGGAGACAGGAAGCAGGAAGTGAGAGGAAGGGGCCAGGGCTCAGGCAACATACAAGAACCCTTCCTGCAGCCTGGGATATCAGCAAGGAAGGAGGGGCCAGTGGAAAGTTCAAGCGGGGAAACAACAGAGGAGCGTCCTTTCAAATTCATCCCGGAACTGAGGAGATCAACGGCTCGCAAATGCAGGGGGAGGAGATTTGGGGTCCCCAAACTACTCTGCTGGGGGAGGAGCTGAAAAGTGCCATTGGGAGAATCTGATAGCAATGAGTAGACATGTTTTTCTGAAGCTCTTGCTTTGTAAATAGCTTGCATAATAAAAGCATTAAAGACAAGATGGTTTGGAGTGTCGTTGCTTGAGGGTAGCCAGCAACTTCCATGACAGTATGCCTTGCAAATAAATACATTGAACAGAAAACAGGCTATGACTGGACCCTTCCATTCTTTATTTTTGTAGCCATCTACGTTTGAGCTTTCAGAATAAGGTCTTCTCAAGGTGTTTCTCAGGGCTGATGCCAGAGAGTCCCATAATCTAGATGGCAGAGAATGGGTTGTGCATTAAAACATTGGGGTGGGGTGATCTCTTGGTTTTGTTTTTGATTAGTGATCATGAGATCCAGTTTCGTTCATCTTAAAGTGTCTTCTTAGAGCCAGTTATCATCAGGCACCTTTTTACAAACGTACCCTAAGCGTTCCTCACAGTGTAATGCTATCCAGCATCTGGTGTCGCAGTTAGGCCCTATTGCAGCACAGTGGTTTTTCTTTGGCTCCTTAGGCTCATTATCGTCCTCATTCCAATACCTGAAAGAAAAGAAAGACCAGCACTGATCCATCAAGATTGGATGTCTACTTCCTCACCCGCTCCCTGTGCCTTCTACCATTAAAAAGATGTTCAGCTCTTTCTCTCTTAACACCCACGTACAATTGTGATGGATTTTTCTCCCCAGGTTTTAGCATTCTAACCATGTAAGGAAAACAACAACAACAACTGTGGGTCAAGACTGTCTATTTTCTTTTCACATCAAGTGATTTCTCATAGGAAACTACAAAAAGGTGATGATGTCACTTTGGAAGGCTCAGTGGTGCACACAAGAACTTTCAGTCAATTTAGTTTGGGCAGTATCCAATGCAGTACTTCTGCTATTGCCAGGATCAGGGCCGGCCCTATGGCAAAGCTGGGTGGCGCAGGGCGCCAGGGGGGTGTCATGCGGCTGTGCCTGCAGCAGCCGCGCAACATGCACTATAAAACGGGCCCGGGGGAGGGCACCAGAGGGATCTTCGCACCATGGTGCCAGGGCGCCAGATATGCTTAAGATGGCCCTGGCCAGGATTTCCATTTCTGCAACAGAACTGCCCCTTTCTCCTTTCCATATGCACCCACATCCTCCTCAGATCTCCTCTGTATCATTGTGGGTGTTGGAGAGAGAGTGTTGAAAGAGAGATCCTTACTCTCTCATAGCAGAGTTAGCACAGGAGTGATTGTTCTGAGCAAATTAAAACCTCCTTAGATGTGCATCCACCTTTATCCACCTCATCTCACATCCATCACCCACCTCATGCATGAGGATAGCAATGAAACTATTACAGAAAGAAAAATAACTATGTCCTCAAATGAATTACAAAATATAAGAAAGGTAAAGGGACCCCTGACCATTAGGTCCAGTCGTGACCGACTCTGGGGTTGCGCGCTCATCTCACATTATTGGCCGAGGGAGCCGGCGTACAGCTTCCAGGTCATGTGGCCAGCATGACAAAGCCGCTTCTGGCAAACCAGAGCAGCACATGGAAACGCCGTTTACCTTCCCACTGTAGCGGTTCCTATTTATCTACTTGCATTTTGACGTGCTTTCGAACTGCTAGGTAGGCAGGAGCTGGGACCGAGCAACGGGAGCTCACCCCGTCACAGGGATTCGAACCGCCGACCTTCTGATCAGCAAGCCCTAGGCTTAGTGGTTTAACCCACAGAGCCACCTGGGTCCCTTCACAAAATATAATATATAACCACAAAGCCATTATAGGGCTGATTGAAATGATATGATCTCTCTCACATATATATCTTATCTAAATCTAACATGATGGATCTAAGTTTACTTTAATCAATTATCCATAGTTGACAGAGGTATCACCCTAGCCTCACTCTTATTGGCACTTGCATTCTCCAGTGTCCACTGTACAGTGGTGCCTCGCTAGACGAATTTAATTCGTTCCACGGGTTTTTTCTTATAATGAAAAATTCGTCTAGCGAATCCCATAGGAATGCATTGAATTTTTTTTGAATTTTTTTTTGCCCATAGGAACGCATTAATTGAATTTCAATGCATTCCTATGGGAAACTGCGATTCGCTAGACGAATTTTTCGTAAAACGAATTCGTCTAGCAAGGCAACCTCCGCTAGAAAAAACCTTTCGTTAAGCGGAAATTTCGTTAAGCGGGGCATTCGTTAAGCGAGGCACCACTATATACTAAATCAAGTCCCACTACACAGCACTAAAATTCTGTGATAAATGTATTCTGTAACTCCCTCATTTTTAGCTCTCTGTGAATCTATTAAATTGATATTACTAGTAATGGTGCAGTAGGTGTTTTTTTACTCCCATGAGATGTTTGGGTGAGATCTGTTCAAAGGTAGGGTGGCCCATGGCTTGGCTTTTGAAAAACAAGGGGTCTGCAGTACTTAGCTAACTGGGAACCACTGGCATACAGGGCTTAAGTTCCCAGCTAGTATTATACAACCCCACGGCCCGTTTGTAATGTTTACACAATACCTTTGCCCAAAAGGAGAAGTGGTTGGTATTGGGTGCAACAATGGAGATGAATGTCATTGGATTTTGTTCCAGGAGACCTTGCAAAATTGAAAGCCTGTTAATCCAGTCTTAGTAATAAATGCCAGACCAGTTCTCTGTTCTACTACCAAGCTGTGATGAGTGAGATCTTACTCTGACCTTGTACATTCATCAACAAAAGCTGAAAAGAGTTGTTAGATACTTAAAGGAAACCATGAACTGTCTTACCGTAACTGCCAGCTGACAGTGTTGCTCAGCTTTAGGTTCCTGCAAGTCCTTTTGAAGCTGAACTAAGCAGCACAAACCATTCAAAAGCAGCCTCTTCCAAATCACTACATTCATTAGGTCAGAGAAGGAGGAAGAGTAGCCTAGTGAGAAGCAGCAATCACTCACCTGGACAATGATGTGGAGGAGTACATATGTAGATCTTTGGTAGTAGAGAAAATTCCATGGCAAAATATATTTGGAAAGGGAAAGGATCAATTATGTAAATAGAATCTGCAACTTTATGGAACGCATACCATTAACAAATGTTTCTGCAGAAACTTACTGAACATTAGCATCTATTCCAATGAGCCATTTCCATTGGTCCTTTTCTTTAAAGACTCCAAGCCAAAAATTCTTATTGCGCTTTTTTACTTCGCTGTCTATATGAAGCTAGGGTAGGGGTGGTGAGAAAGAACAAATAAAATATTTTAAGACAGTGTCCCTTTCTCTGGGAGACTTATAGCTCTTTACAAAAATTCAACAGGCATAAAACAAACACATTTTAAAAGGAGCAAGTGTCACATTTGAAGACCCAATCCAAATTTTGGGGGGAAGCAGAGATCAAATCTATACATTGTATTCCCATCACCAATAATAATTTCGTACAGTGGATGTGATATTGTCCCCCTGATCAAAGTTACGATGGTGATGGTGATGGATGATGACGATGATGGAATCAAGGAAGCACCCAAAGAGGATATATTGCAGTGAAGGGTAACTTCGCCTGCCCTCACCGAGACTGGCTGGATATGTGTTCCAGTCATGACACAGAGTTCACATTTCCAGATACTGTAAATGTCTGTGCCATAGAACAGTCGGTCTTGGAACCACCTAGGAGGACAGTGACCTGTGTGGAAAATACTCCAATTTCTGCATTCATGTTTGTTGGTTGGTTCCAGAGACACTGGAATCGGTCTGGTTGTGGTATGCTTGATGGCGTGATGATGAGGTCTTATACATGTCTGGGCCCTGCAGCACCCCACTAGCCCCTCTGCCAGGGCTAAGGGCCTGGGAGAGGGATATACCTTGCAAGCTTCTCTAGAGTCAACTCCATGAATCTCTCCTGCCAGAAGGTTAGCATGGTGAGGGAAGCAGTCTCAAGCATGTCGGGCGCCCTCGCCCCGCCCCGTTTCTTGCCGCGGCTGGTGGGCATCCGCACGGCGCCCCCCTGCCGGCCCGGTGCCCCGCGCCACCCAGCCTAACCCTAGAGCCGGCCCTGGAGGGAAGCCATTTTTTCTAAGCACTCAATACATCTCAAAGAGCAGAGGAAGAATTTACAGAGAATCCAAGAGATAGATGCCTCTGAAGTATCATCTCCTCCTCCTCCTCCTCGACCTCCTTCCTGACTGCCAGCTTCATTCTATTAGAGCTCAGCAGCTCCAAGAAACCTTATTGAGTTCCAGATGGTAGCAGCTGCTCCCCGCCCCTCCCACCCCTTGGCTTGACTGAGGGAATTGCTGTCTTGGCTGCATACAAGTAGATGTAACATTCTTAAACGGATAGTGATCTTCTCAAGAAGATCCGCTACCTTTCCTATACTTAGCTTTGATGCTCACCTGTTCTTCCCTTGTTTCTACAGACATGAGCTGGGCGCCTTCCTCCTGGCATCTTTTAATGGAATCCGACCATGAGGCTTGGTCACGAGAAAGGTAATACATTGCCCTTGAATATATAAACCAACCTTCGTTCAAGTTTTCAATAATGCGGTCTTTGAGTCAAGCCAGATATGGAGGAAGAAGAGAAAAAGAAAACAAGGTAGGGAATTTAAGGAGAACCACTTTGTATGTCTGTGCAAATGTCAACTATTTTTTGTTAAGTTCATTTCTGTGGCCACATGATAACCATAGCTGCCAAGTTTTCACTTTTCTCGCGAGGAAGCCTATTCAGCATAAGGGAAAATCCCTATAAAAAAGGGATAACTTGGCAGCTATGATGATAACATATATCCATCTAGGAAGCTCAGAAAGATTAAAACAAGAACAACATTAACTCTTCAACCCCTTCATGATGCTGCAGGAAATACCTGGGGGGACATAGCTGGAACAGGGAGCACAGTCAAGAACCTTTTATTTCAGGGAATAGATGCAAGTCCCTCACAGGCCTTATCTGAACCCCAGGGGCCTCACCCACTTGTTTCCACCTGGATACTTAGGGCACAATTAGGGTAGACTTGAAGGTTGGGGAGGGGGAGTAGCTGTGGTTTATCAAAAAATTCTCTCTCTCTCTTCAGGCTCTCTGCTCAGCTGTGGAGGGAATCTAGAGTGTGTGTTGCTGGCATTGGGCAACTGGGACAGATGAGGGATTCTGCTGGTTTACCACCCGGTTTGCTGCCCAGCAGTCTCCCTGTCTGAGCTGACAGGATGGATCCAGTGGGCTTCCAAATGGCTCTTGGGGATTTTCTAGCTGATCTGACTGGTGCTCCTCCTGAGCTTTGGCTGACCTCTGGAACAACCGAATAACAACAACTACTAAAAGGTAAAGGTAAAGGTAACCCTGACCATTAGGTCCAGTCGTGACCGACTCTGGGGTTGCGCGCTCATCTCGCATTATTGGCCGAGGGAGCCGGCGTATAGCTTCCAAGTCATGTGGCCAGCATGACAAAGCTGCTTCTGGCGATCCAGAGCAGCACATGGAAACGCCGTTTACCTTCCCGCTGTAGCGGTTCCTATTTATCTACTTGCATTTTGACGTGCTTTCGAACTGCTAGGTTGGCAGGAGCTGGGACCAAGCAACGGGAGCTCACCCCGTCACAGGGATTCGAACCGCCGACCTTCTGATCAGCAAGCCCTAGGCTCAGTGGTTTAACCACAGCGCCACCTGGGTCCCTCCTGAGCTTTGGCTGACCTCTGGAACAACCGAATAACAACAACTACTACTATAATGATAATACTACTACTAATAATACAGTGGTACCTCTACTTATGAATGACTCGACTTACGAATGTTTCTACTTACGAATGGAGCTCCGTCCGCCATCTTGGATGCTGTTTAGATAGGATTTTTTCTACTTATGAATTTTTAGATAGGGTTGCTTCGACTTACAAAATTTTTCTCCCAATGCATTCCTATGGGATTCAACTTACAAATTTTTGCGACTTACAAATGTGCGTTCGGAATGCATTAAATTCATAAGTAGAGGTGCCACTGTAATAATAAGTAGCAGTCTTAGTAGTAGGCTGCCCATTTGACTTGGTTCCCCCCCCAACCACTCTGGGCAACTTCCAAAAAATTAAAACACAATTGAACACCAACCATTAAAAACTTCCCTGAACACGGCTGCCTTCAGATGTCTTCTGAGAGTCAGAGAGTAGTTTTTTCCCTTGACATCTGGTGGGAGGGAGTGCCACAAGGTGGGCGCAACTACCCAGAGAGCCCTCTGCCTTGGCTTGGGCCATTGACACAATTGGCCCTGAGCGCCCTCTCCCACTTCATGCAGCCTGTTTGGCCCCCTGGTATACCACAGAGGTGAGGGCGAAAAAAGAAGTGGAGAGATGGCTTGAACGCAAGTGGAGGGAAAATCTGGTTGAATGCTATCAACTACTGGTGAGGGCTCATCATCAAGCCGACCAAGTGGCAGTGAAGGATACAAAGAAGCCTTGCTTTGCTTCCTCCATTGTGCAATCCAGCAGAGCTTTCCTTCCCAGATAGTGTGGGGCCTGCTACAGTCTGGCCCGAAGGAGATGACAGAAATGAAAGCAGCTTTCTGTGACTTGCTTGCAAAGCATTTTGTGGATAAAATTGCTAGCACCCCCTGGCATCTTTAACCCCCCCCCTGCTATTACAGCAGACAAATCTCAAAGAATGTCCATAGCAGAGTCTGTTTCCATTGTGTTGGGTGTGTTTCAGTCGGTAAGGTTCAAGAATGCGGACAAGGTGCTTGGATCGGTCAGGACAACCACTTGCGCACTGGATCCTGCCCCTTGTCGCCGATACAAGCTAGCAGGGAACGGACAGCTGACTGACCTAGAAAGGTGATTACTGGTCCTGGCCAGCTTGAAGGAGGCAGTGGTAACAGCACTCCTTAAGAAACCTTCCCTGGGCTCAGAAAATCTACGTAACTGCCTGTCAGTTGCTAATCTCCCCTTCCTGGGCAAGGTTCTTGAGTGGGTGGTTGTGGACCCGATCCAGGTGCTCTTGGAGGAAACTGATTTTCTAGATCCATGTCAATCAGGATTTAGACCTGGTTTTGGAACAATGTCTTTAAAGGCAATCATATTCCCCAAGGTCAAAGAGAAAGAGGGGAAATGGCATTATACGACTCTCACAAAATGTGTGTTTTGGTGCTGAAAATCTTTAGCTTGCTTTTTATGTACAAGTGACGTAATATGCATTCATTCCCATTCTTTGCTTTCGCATCTAAAGCTTTATAGACAATTTCATAATCACTTTACCTATCATGTATTCAGTGGCTAATGTGAGTGGGCTTGAGGGCTTCTTTCTGACGATGGGCTTGTGAAACAGGAGAGAGATTTTGCTGTTGCACCAATCACCCCACTGCCCAGCAGTCTCTCTGACCAAGTTGGCGGAAGTTGCCTTTGAAGTGCTGCTCAAGAATCTCTCTCTTTCAGGTGACCTCTTTTGATTGTCTCTGCAGAGGCGGGGCTCTCATGGGTGAAAATAATAAAGGACAGGTCTTTTAGCTGACCTGTTTTGATTGTCTCTGCTATAGCAAAGAATGGCAAAGTCTTTTCTTTCCTAACCATAGAGGCTAAATCAATTCAAAAGTTCAGGAGATAGCAGAATATCAGAATATCTCTGATGTTTCTCTAGGGTGGCCCCATGCAAAGGAGGGCAGCACTCTGCTCTGGCTCTAAGAGTTTTCAGCTAGAGGAGGGCCTTTCAGCTGGTGCAGACTCAGGGCAGGTTCCCACTGCACTACAATTCTTCAGCATCGTAGGGTAGCTTACCAATTTCTTTTTGCAGTTGATCATTTCTGTTGGCAAGATACCGCAATTCCTCTGATACGTTTTGAGCTACAGCGAGTATACCGAAGTCTAAAAGATTTGAAATAGTTCAAGGCAAAAGAGTATCTGAAATAACAATCTGCAAATATTAAGAAAGCATTTCCAAACATTTTGGAACACTCAAGCCTGAAACAAGAAGCAGAGCTCAAGGATCGGGTTCTCATAAATATGAGGGCAGACTTGATTCTCTGTGGCTGAGATTACCAATGAAAAGCCTCAGAAGAATCCTGCAGCTGGATCAGACCAAAGACCCATGCAATCCACTATCCTATTCTCATATTAAAAGTGGCTCGTGAAGTATCTCCAATATTCCCTTCCTATGTCCTCCTTTTCTGCTGGGAATCACAGGGCCACAAACCAATGCCCCACTGAGTCACACAGTAAAGCCAAACATACAAAGAATACTTTGAAGTTTTCTATTACGCTTTGTGAGATCTAAGACAATAGAGGCGCCAAATCTCTTTTTCCTGGTGAATACTGGGTTGCATTCCACATAATTCTAAGGAGGACATAATGTCAGTGCAGGAATTTCTCCGTGTGCAATGCCAATCTCCAGCCCCTTTCCCTCCAATCTGTCCCCCCCCCCGAGTCCCCCCCCCCGGGAGAGCAGCTTTGGTGCAATGCTGTCAACCTTCCCTTTTTTAACGGGAAATTCCCTTATTCCAGCGCCCTTATTTCCATATCCGAAAGTTGACAGCACAATAAGATCCCTTATTTTCAAATCCGAAGGTTGACAGCTATGCTTTGGGGATGGCATGCAGGGAGAAGTGGGGGCAAAGTTCCCTTGTGCTACGGCTAAGATCTTGCAGTGGCACAAATCTTGCACTAGCACAAACATTGTGAATTACAGTTTGATGGGGAAGGACAGCATTTCTAGTGGGGAGATGTGAGAATGGCGACCATCTGCTTTTCTTCCTGCTGAGCAATGAAACAGTGATAAACTCTATTGGGTGATGAGTTTCATTGAATATATGTATCGCTCACAAATATGAATCCCAAAGTGAACTACAGGAATTGAAGCCTGTTTAAATTAAACAGGGCCCAGCAAAAGTGAGGATGTGCATTAAAAATGCTTACCATCCTTGTCTTCGTGGATTGAATCAGTCCCAACAACAAAGGTCCGAATTGAATCCATTGCCTCTTTAAACTGTTGTCTTTTTGTCATTTCCTTATTATCTAAGGAAGACGTAGGTAGAAAAGAAATGATTAAATTGTCTGATTATCGGGGGGAGGGGATACTTGGTTTCAAACTGTTTTTAATATTGAATTTAAATTGCTGACTTGTAACGCAGATAAGAAATCAAATCAACAAAACCATGAAGATGACTTTTTAAAATATTTTCTGCTCTCAGCCCTTGATAGAGGCTGCCCTGCTGGTCTGAAGTCCTGTTTCAATTTGGCCTGTTACTCCTGCCTGTCATCAAATGGTTGGCCTTCCTTAGAGAGCTGTAAATGTTAGGGTGTCTCCTTACACCTGTCCTCTTTGTCCTATGGACTTACATTTTCCAGGCTGCCTCATGCTCTGCCACATGCTTAAAAGATGCAAATTTTTGGATCATTTGATCCCCTCCCCCCTCCTCGAGCTTTGTTTACTTTTGAGTGCCCTTTCAAAATGAATTAGGTGTGCAAATAGGTCAAGGGCTCATCGATCCAGTACTATTATTCTAGAAAAGGAGGTGCTGGAACTCAGCATGAATGTCTCCCTTGTTCTCTTACAATGGCACTGGCGCCCACCTGATAGGGGCCAGAACAGAGTCCTGATGAATTTCGGCTGAAAAAAGCCCTGCATATATCTCAATAGTTAGATAGGCTGTGGACCCACCCACTTTGGCCATGGCCTTATCCTCTGCAGCCTGTTTCCCCCAAGCACTTTCTTTCCTTCAGGGGACTGGAGCCCTAGCAGAGGGCAGGGTGGCGAGGATCAGGAATGGGGGCTCTCCCACAGCAAATGGGGATTAGTTGGGAAAGGAGGAGAGAATTGCAAGCTGGGAAAGGGAATTGCCCAGGGAGTCCCAAGGACTTGTGTTAGCCTGTGCTTCAGTTCCAAGTGCTGGAACTCACTTATTAGGGAGAACAAAACAGTGCCATTGCTCTCAATGGGTGACAGCTGCAAGTCATCCTCGGAAATGAAAGGGGTAAATGGAAGTGGATCGAGCCGTCTCTTTTTGGAAATGCTATTGGCATTCAAGCAAAGCCCAAGACAGTAGTAGCAAAGTATGCCAATTATGTACTTACATAGCAGGAAAAGCAGCAGCGTCAAGGCAATGAGGGTGATCATCCCAAATACGATAACGTATTCACCCATGGGAGATTTTATGAAGGTTACAAACTTCTTAAAACCAGATACTTGAAGAAAGAAAATTCTGCTTTAGCCATCAGTAGCCAACATATCATCGCCACCCCAGAAAACAGGATCCTCATACGCTGTGGCAGCCATCAGCCAAAGACATTCAGTGGTTCAGGGGGCGGGCCCTTGGGAAGGTAAGCCGATGGAGGAAGCAAGGCAAGATGGCCTGCTGCTTGAGGAAACTTTTCTATCTTTTTTCTTTTAAAAAAAGTTTTAATCTATACTTTTCACGTTTATAGATTTCATTAGTTTTACAATCATTTTAACATTTCTAGGTTTGACTTCCTTCCCCCTCTTTCTGTGGTTCCTTAAATTTATATTTTAAATATCTTCTGCATATCCCAATTCATTTAACTTGCTCATTTAATTATCTATTTTAAATATATACTCTTATGAAACTGCAGATTACAATAATCCTCCTAATGTTTTTATCTGGTTTCAATTTATCTGTAACTATTCAATAAACCCCCCTTCATGGATCAATGCCTTGTCGTGGCGAAGGGGCTTCAATAACTCAGAGAAGCTATGAGCTATGCCATGCAGGGCCACCCAAGATGGACAGGTCATAGTGGAGAGTTTTGACTAAACGTGATCCACCTGGAGAAGGAACTGGCAAGCCACTCCAGTATCCCTGCCAAGAAAACTCCATGGACAAAGACAACAGGCATATAAAAGTTATGACGCTGGAAGATGAGCCCCTCAGGTCGGAAGGCGTCCAACATGCTACTGAGGAAGAGCGGAGGACAAGTACAAGTAGATTCAGAGCTGATGAAGCGGCTGGGCCAAAGCCGAAAGGACGCTCAGTTGCGGATATGCCTGGAAGTGAAAGGAAAGTCCGATGCTGTAAAGAAAAATATTGCATAGGAACCTGGAATGTAAGAACCATGAATAGAGGTAAGCTGGATGTGGTCAAAAATGAGATGACAAGAATAAATATCGACATCCTGGGCATCAGTGAACTAAAATGGAAGGGAATGGGTGAATTCAGTTCGGGTGACTATCATATCTACTACTGTGGGCAAGAATCCTGTAGAAGAAATGGAGTGGCCCTCATAGTCAACAAAAGAGTGGCAAAAGCTGTAATGGGATGCAATCTCAAAAATGACAGAATGATCTCGATACGAATCCAAGGCAGACCTTTTAACATCACAGTAATCCAAGTTTATGCACCAACTACCGGTGCTGAAGAAAGTGAAATTGACCAATTCTATGAAGACCTACAACACCTTCTAGAAATGACATCAAAGAAGGATGTTCTTCTCATTACAGGGGATTGGAATGCTAAAGTAGGGAATCAAGAGATAAAAGGAACAACTGGCAAGTTTGGCCTTGGAGTTCAAAATGAAGCAGGGCAAAGGCTAATAGAGTTCTGTCAAGAGAACAAGCTGGTCATCACAAACACTCTCTTCCAACAACACAAGAGACGACTCTACACATGGATATCACCAAATGGGCAGCATCGAAATCAGATTGATTATATTCTCTGCAGCCAAAGATGGAGAATCTCTATACAGTCAGCAAAAACAAGACCTGGAGCTGACTGTAACTCAGATCATCAGCTTCTTATAGCAAAATTCCAGCTTAAACTGAAGAAAGTAGGAAAAACCACTGGGCCAGTAAGATACAATCTGAATCAAATCCCTTATGAATACACAGTGGAAGTGAGGAACAGGTTTAAGGATTTAGATTTGGTGGACAGAGTGCCTGAAGAACTATGGATGGAGGCTCGTAACATTATACAGGAGGCAGCAACGAAAACCATCCCAAGGAAAAGGAAATGCAATAAGGCAAAATGGCTGTCCAACGAGGCCTTACGAATAGCGGAGGAGAGGAGGCAAGCAAAATGCAAGGGAGATAGGGAAAGATACAGGAAACTGAATGCAGATTTCCAAAAAACAGCAAGGAGAGATGAGAGGGTCTTCTTAAATGAGCAATGCAAAGAAATAGAGGAAAACAATAGAATGGGGAAAACCAGAGATCTGTTCAAGAAAATTGGAGATATGAAAGGAACATTTCGTACAAAGATTACCATAATCAAGGATAAAAGTGGTAAGGACCTAACAGAAGCAGAAGACATCAAGAAGAGGTGGCAAGAATACACAGAGGAATTATACCAGAAAGATATGGAGGTCTCGTACACCCCAGGTAGTGTGGTTGCTGACCTTGAGCCAGACATCTTGGAGAGTGAAGTCAAATGGGCCTTAGAAAGCACTGCTAATAACAAGGCCAGTGGAAGTGATGATATTCCAGCTGAACTATTTAAAATTTTAAAAGATGATGCTGTTAAGGTGCTACACCCAATATGCCAGCAAGTTTGGAAAACTCAGCAATGGCCAGAGGATTAGAGAAGCTCAGTCTACATCCCAATTCCAAAGAAGGGCAGTGCCAAAGAATGCTCCAACTACCGCACAATTGCGCTCATTTCACACGCTAGCAAGGTTATGCTTAAAATTCTACAAGGCAGGCTTAGGCAGTATGTGGACCGAGAACTCCCAGAAGTGCAAGCTGGATTTCGAAAGGGCAGAGGAACCAGAGACCAAATAGCAAACATGCGCTGGATTATGGAGAAAGCTAGAGAGTTCCAGAAAAACGTCTACTTCTGCTTCATTGACTATGCAAAAGCCTTTGACTGTGTCGACCACAGCAAACTATGGCAAGTTCTTAAAGAAATGGGAGTGCCTGATCACCTCATCTGTCTCCTGAGAAATCTCTATGTGGGACAAGAAGCTACAGTTAGAACTGGATATGGAACAGCTGAGTGGTTCAAAATTGGGAAAGGAGTACGACAAGGTTGTATATTGTCTCCCTGCTTATTTAACTTATATGCAGAATTCATCATGCGAAAGGCTGGACTAGATGAATCCCAAGCAGGAATTAAGATTGCCGGAAGAAATATCAACAACCTCAGATATGCAGATGACACAACCTTGATGGCAGAAAGTGAGGAGGAATTAAAGAACCTTTTAATGAGGGTGAAAGAGGAGAGCGCAAAATATGGTCTGAAGCTCAACATCAAAAAAACCAAGATCATGGCCACTGGTCCCATCACCTCCTGGCAAATAGAAGGGGAAGAAATGGAGGCAGTGAGAGATTTTACTTTCTTGGGCTCCTTGATCACTGCAGACGGTGACAGCAGTCACGAAATTAAAAGACGCCTGCTTCTTGGGAGAAAAGCAATGACAAACCTAGACAGCATCTTAAAAAGCAGAGACATCACCTTGCCGACAAAGGTCCGTATAGTTAAAGCTATGGTTTTCCCAGTAGTGATGTATGGAAGTGAGAGCTGGACCATAAAGAAGGCTGATCGCCGAAGAATTGATGCTTTTGAATTATGGTGCTGGAGGAGACTCTTGAGAGTCCCATGGACTGCTAGAAGATCAAACCTATCCATTCTTAAGGAAATCAGCCCTGAGTGCTCACTGGAAGGACAGATCGTGAAGCTGAGGCTCCAATACTTTGGCCACCTCATGAGAAGAGAAGAATCCTTGGAAAAGACTCTGATGTTGGGAAAGATTGAGGGCACTAGGAGAAGGGGACGACAGAGGACGAGATGGTTGGACAGTGTTCTCGAAGCTATGAACATGAGTTTGACCAAACTACGGGAGGCAGTGCAAGACAGGAGTGCCTGGCGTGCTATGGTCCATGGGGTCACGAAGAGTCGGACACGACTAAACGACTAAACAACAACAATTCAATAAACCATTTCCACTCCTTTATAAAAAGTTTGTTATCTCGATTTCTTATTTTTCCCATAGGTTTCGCCATTTCTGCATATTCCATGAGTTTTTGTAGCCGTTTTTCCTTTGCTGGGACTTCTGCTTCTTTCTGTAGTAGCATACATAAATAAATTGCCATACAATTCAGGTAGCTCTGTCCCTATAATTCCCAAAAGAAAAGCTTCTGGTGAAGCATTGCCACCTGACCCCACCCCACCCCAGTCACCATTCCCTCTCCACCTCTTCCCCCCTTTCTTCCTAATGCAACACTAATGTCTCAAGAAATGAAACGGATCTGTAGAAAATGTATCTTGAAAAATAAGAGACATTGCATATACTTTTGTAAACCAACCAATCTTTAATAAAATATATATCTAAAAAGAAAGAAAGAAAAGCTTATACTTTTTTTAAAAACAAAAGTTATTTTGAACATCCTTTTCAATTAATTGTAGATCATTTCCCAGTAAGCTTTAACCTTACTACAATACCACCACAAATGATAAAAAGAACCTTCTTCTCGCCACATTTCCAACACTTGATTTAGATTTATACATTTTTGCCAGTTTACTTGCTGTTAGATACCAACAATATTTCATTTTCATATATTTTTCTCTTAAACCATAGCATGCTGTGAATTTTATCTCCATACTCCACAATCTTTCCCATGCTTCCATGTCTATATTATGACTGATATCTGTTGCCCAGTGATCACTGAGGATTTCACTTGCTCATCCTTTTTACTTGCTCATCCAATCTGTTACCTCCGAGGATGTGGACAGGCTGCTTGGACGAGTGAAACCAACCACCTGTCTCCTTGATCCTTGCCCATCCTGGCTCATAAAAGCGAGCCAGGACGGGCTGGGCGATGGGCTCCGCGGGGTGGTGAATGCTTCTCTCTGTGAGGGAGCCTTTCCAGACCCGCTGAAAGAGATGGTTATTAAACTGCTTCTTAAAGAAAAACCATCTTTAGACTGCTTTACTTGCATCCCATACCACTTTCAAATTGTCTCCTGATTCAAATTGATTTCAAAATTATCTCTTAATATCTCCCCCTTTCTAATATCTATTGATCATTTAAGAAATTCTCATTTCGTCTGAATCGGCAATTTTGCTCTGTTCTTAATTCCATAATAATCAAGTTGTGTGGAGATAGAGGCTTCCTGTCGTGCCGCGCAGCCATTCAGTCGGGTTTCAGTTCAGCTGAGCTGAAACCGATGCGTCAAGGACTGGGCGCCCTGCTCCGGCGAAGCGGGCGCCCTTAGAAATCTCAAGAGGGGCTTCTTGAGAACATGGACGGTCCGGCAGCGCAGTTTTGCGGGCTCCCCCTTCCCCGGAAAGGCTTAATTTTGAGCCCCCGAGAGCGAGGGGGTCGGAGCTGCAGCGCTATGGTGGACACAGCACTCTCCTTGACAGCGTGAAGCCGCAGGACTGAATGGCAACAGCGGGCGATTCTTCCTAACAAAAGGCTAAAGAATGGACCGTGAGTACTTAGGATATTAATCTGACTTAATTTGGAATAAATTGGCCACGGATAAGGGGTTTAAAAGAAGGAAGCCAGCCCCTTTCTACTGATTGAAACGGCAGCAGCAAAAGTTACTGAAGCCGCAAAGACTTTTTTTTTTTTTCTAAGACTCTTTCTGGAGAGCTGTCAAACCTCCCCCATAGAGAGGGGGGGGGGAGACGATTTAGGTGTACTTAGAGAGCAATTAAGCAATTAAGCAATAAAGATCTAAAGGGAGTCATTTGCTGGAAACGGAGGACCTGTCAGCTCAGCCAGAGAATAGAGGCTTTGTTAGTGTAACAATGCCTCAAAAGAACTGAAAAAGAGCTGTTGAAGTCTGCCTCTTTTTAACTATTTGTAAAATTGGAGACAGTGTTATTTGAGAGTTAAGGACTTGCCACATTGTTGGAACTAAGTTATATTAAGAAGACTGCAATAGACTTTGTTGGATTTTGACTATACCCTTATGGACAGAAAGAAAGTACTTGCCGCCTGTGAGAAAGGAGCCTGATTTCCAGCACCTACCCAGTTGTTTGGGTTACAAGAAGGTTTGATGACCTTGGGAGCCAGCTGGGGAAAAGTGAGTGTTTTCCAGCATTGCAGCCTCTGTTGGTAATACAGGGGTGTTTCGAACTAAGAGGAAACGAAAGTAAATTCCAGCACGTTGGCTGCTGTGTGGATTACAAAATATTTTGGGTTTTGGAGAAAGAGAAAGTGTGTTCCAGCACATCAGCTGCTGTGTGGATTACAAATGATTCTTGGTTTGGTTGTGGAAGAACTTATGTGATTTCCAGCACGTTGGCTGCTGTGTGGATTACAAAATAATTTTAAGGGCAGGAATCCCACTGGTCTAGCACGCTAGCTGCTAAGTGGATTATAAAATTGGGGACTCTGCAAAGAAGACATCTCTTTGGAATTAGAGACATAATAATTGCATTGTGGATTACAGTTTTCTGGCTTGGAAAGGCACATTAGCTGCCTGGTGGATTACAAATTATTTGGCAATCATAAAGGTGGAATATATAAATAAAAAATGTCGGGCACCGACAAAAAAATGCAATTGAGAAGGGATTCTAAAGATCAAGCTATTCAAGAGCAAATTTTGGAATTTATGAAAGAAAATAAGCAGAGTCTACAAAGTTTAACTAAAGAGGTAAAAGCCACCACAAAGTGTCTCCAGGAATTTAAAGAAGAATTTGGTGTGATGAAAAAAGATCTTCAGGAAGTTAAAACACAGGTCTCTGGTTTAAATGTGAGAGTAACAGACATTGAAACAACTAAGCTAACAGACTTAGAAAAGTTGCAGGAAGAAACACAAATTAGGCTTGCTTTTATTGAACTACGGGATAAGGAGAATCAATTAAGACTCAGGAATTTGCCGGAGCTGGAGAAGGGAAAAGGAGATTTGGGAGATTTAATCGCACAAGAATTTTCTGATTGGTGGGGCCTGGACAAAGAAGAGATAAAAGCCACTATTTTGAGGGCTTACAGAGTAGGCCCAAAAAAGAAAAAGGATTCCAATTTCTTGAATGACTGTATAGTGGTTTTTCAAACAAAGGAGCAAAGAGATAAGATACTAGGTCACCACTACCAGAAAAAATTGGAAGTTCTCCAGCATACGGTAATTTTGTTTAAAGAAACTCCTAAATTCTTTTTGGCTAAAAGAAATAAATATTTAGACCTGACAACGATTCTGACGAGGAAAAATATTTTCTTTAAATGGAAATTTCCAGAAGGCCTGGCATTTAAATACAAACAAAAAGAATATAAGATCCGATCGGTTGAGGATAAAAGAAGATTTTTGGAAAGCCACGCAGAGGATTTTAAACCACCAACTGGAGGAGGCCAAGGCTTGGGAGCAGGAGCTGGACCAGGAGCATTCGATTTAGAATTGCTGGCAGGAGCAGGAGCAGGGATTGGCGCTGGACCAGGAGACGAAGATTAAACTTTAAAGTAAAACAAGATGGCGTTAAGAGTACTTTCGTGGAACGTGAATGGACTAAATTCATGCGTTAAAAGAAGGAAGATTTATCATGTAGTTAAAAAACAGAATTTGGACATTATCTGTTTACAAGAGACCCATGTAATTAGGACTCATAGAAGAATTTTACAAAATAAGTTATTGGGCCAAGAATTTATATCTTCTGATAAAGTTAAGAAAAGAGGGGTAGTCATCTATGTAAAGGAAAAATATAACCCTAGACTATTGTTTAAGGATGAAACAGGGAGATATATCGCAGTGGAAATATCTCCGCAAGGCGAAAAATGTTTGATACTTGGAATTTATGCACCAAATGAAGCTAAATCAGACTTTTTCAAGAACATTCATACTGCGCTGTTGGAATATTTGGATTATAAGATCATAATGATGGGAGATTTTAATGGGGCTGTATCGACTATGATGGATAGAACTCAAAGACAAAAAATATCTAATGATGGCAAGCTTCCAAAAACATTCTTTGATTTGGTGGAGAATTTTGATTTAGTAGATGTTTGGAGGCTAAAAAATCCATTAGAAAAAGAGTTCACCTTTTTTTCGGACTCGCAAAAGTCAGGAAGTAGATTGGACTATATTTGGATTACAAAGGACTTATGTCCAAAAGTGACAAAAAGCGAGATATGCCCCAGAACTTATGCAGACCACAACGCAGTTTTAATGGAGTTAAAACAGTACCTGCAGGGTTCTTTTAGATGGAGGATGAATGACTCTTTACTGAGAAATGAGCAGATAAGTAATAAGGCCCAGAAGATGTTGAAAGATTATTTTGAATTAAATCTGAACAAAGGACAAAATATTACAATGGTTTGGGATGCCGGCAAAGCAGTAATGAGAGGATTCTTGATTCAACAGAATACAATTTGGAAGAAGAGGAGGAATGAAAAGAAGGAAAAGATTTTAGACAAATTGAAAGAAAAAGAAAAAAAATTGAGAGATAATCCAAAAAGTCAGGAAGTTCAAAAAGAGATAAAAGCTTTGCAGGTGCAGTACTCCCAAATAATAAATGAAGAAATTGAATGGAAAATTAGAAGAATGAAGCAAAGATCTTTCGAATCGGCCAATAAATGTGGAAAATTGTTGGCTTGGCAATTGAAGAAAAGACAAAAAGAGAATACAATTATAAAGATTATGGATGAAGGAAAATCTATTGAGAACCCTGCAGAGATACGGAAATGCTTTACAAAATATTACAAACAGTTATATAAAAGGGAAAAAGAAGATTTAGATGGAATTGAGAAGTTTATAAAAGAAAATGGACTGCAAAAAATTCCAACACAACAAAAGAGCCTACTGAATGGATTGATTACAAGACAGGAGGTTGAAACAGCAATACAAGAATTGAAAAACGACAAAGCCCCAGGACCTGATGGACTTACCTCCAAGTATTACAAAACATTAAAAAACTGGTTGATACAACCATTAATGGAGGTAGCAAATGAGATTTTAGGGGGGGGCAAAGCACCAGAGACTTGGAAAGAAGCTTTTATCTCTCTGATACCAAAACCGGATGTGGATAAGACTCAGGTTAAAAATTACAGACCAATCTCCTTATTAAATGTGGACTATAAGATATTTGCTAGTATTTTGGCATCAAGATTGAAAAGGGTGTTGAAAGACTTAATTCATAAAGACCAGGCAGGATTCCTGCCTGGTAGACATATGAAAGACAATGTAAGAATTATAATAGATATTCTTGAGAGATTGGAAGTGAAAATAAACACCAAAGCAATGTTAATTTTTGTAGATGCCGAAAAAGCTTTTGATAATATCTCTTGGAATTTTATGAAAAGAAATTTTGTAAAAATGGAGGTTGGCCAAAACTTTGTTAATGGGATTAATGGTATTTACTCTGAGCAAAGAGCTAAGATTATTGTAAATAATGTGGTCTCAGAAGAGATAAGAATTGAGAAAGGAACAAGACAAGGGTGCCCACTCTCCCCCCTGCTATTCATTTCCGTTCTGGAGGTTTTGTTGAACATGATAAGGAACGATGATGGTGTTAAAGGAATTACAGTGGGTACAAAACAATATAAGTTAAAAGCCTTTGCAGACGATTTAGTACTGACCTTGCAGAACCCTGAACAGAGTGCAGTGAGAGCACTGCAGATAATTCAAGAGTTTGGCAGTGTGGCAGGCTTTAAGTTAAATAAAGGGAAAACTAAAGTACTAGAAAAGAACTTGACATTGCAAGAGAGACAGAATATAGAGGATTGCACAGGACTGAAGTGTGTAAAAAAGGTGAAATACCTAGGAGTTAATATGACGTCAAAAAATTTGAACTTGTATAAAGACAATTATGAGAAACTTTGGAAAGAAATCCAAAGAGATTTGGAAGTATGGTCAAGGCTGAAATTGTCCTTAATGGGAAGAATTGCAACTGTTAAAATGAATGTATTGCCGAGAATGTTGTTTTTATTTCAGGCCCTACCGATAGTTGACAAAATGAAATGTTTTCAAGAGTGGCAGAAGACACTGTCTAAATTTGTCTGGCAGGGGAAGAAACCCAGGATTAAATACAAACTTTTGACTGATGTAAAAGAAAGAGGAGGATTCTCCTTGCCAGACTTAAAGATTTATTTTGAAGCCGCAGCTTTTTGTTGGTTGAAGGAATGGTTTTTGTTAGACAATGATGACTTGTTGGATTTAGAGGGCCATGATAATGCGTTTGGTTGGCATGCATATTTATGGTATGATAAAGTAAAATTACACAAAGGTTTTAAAAGCCATATAATTAGGAAATCATTGTTTAATGTTTGGATTAGATATAAAGATCTATTGGAAAGAAAAACTCCTAGGTGGATCTCACCACTTGAGGCAAAGAAACCTAAAAGGACAAATATGGATGAGAATAGGTTGAAATACAAAGATATCCTGATGGAGGTGGGAAACCACTTTAAGTTAAGGCCATATGAACAACTGAAAGATAGGCTGAGTGACTGGTTTCAGTATGTGCAGATAAATGAAGCATTCAAGCTAGATAAAAAAATAGGATTCCAGACAGAAAAGTCGAAATTAGAAACGGAGTTATTAGAGACAGACTACAAGAATTTGTCTAGAATGTATAATTTGTTGCTAGAATGGCATTTGAAAGATGAGCAAACAAAATCAGTGATGATTGAATGGGCCAAGGACTTGGGTCATAATGTGATGATGTCGGAGTGGGAAAAATTGTGGAAGAAGGGTATGAAATTTACGGCTTGTACTGTGTTGAAGGAAAATTTGATGAAAATGATGTATAGATGGTATTTGACGCCGGTCAAGCTGGCTAAAATGTATCACAAAAGCGACAATAAATGTTGGAAATGTAAGCAGGATGTTGGCTCATTCTACCATATGTGGTGGACATGCCCTAAGATAAAAGGCTTCTGGGAAATGATTTATAATGAGTTGAAAAAGATGTTTAAAAACACATTTTTGAAAAAACCGGAAGCCTTTTTGCTTGGAATAATTGGGGAAGAAATCCCCAAGGACGATGTTAATTTGTTTATGTATGCCACCACAGCCGCTAGGATCTTAATAGCACAATATTGGAAAAAAGAGGAACTGCCTTCGAGGCAGGAATGGCAAATGAAAATGATGGATTATATGGAATTGGCAGAATTGACAGGAAGACTCCGGGACCAAACAAATGACAAAGTTTTAAAAGATTGGAAGAAATTTAAAATATATATAGGGTATGAATTTGAAAACTAGATTTTGAACATCCAGGAAAATAAAGAAGTTAAGGCAATAGGGAAATAATAGAAGATTGAAAGGGAGAAAATATGATAGATGATATAAAGATGAAATTTTTGAAGTGTTAAAGAGACTATATGATGGGTAAGAAGGATGATTTAGAAACTGCTACAGAAGTTTATAAAAAAGAAAATCAGATAGTAGGGAATTGGGGAAGCCAGAGGACAATGAATATTAAAATGGATTAGAGATGATATATTTTTTTTTTTGTTGCATTTTTGTATTTTTGTACTTCTGTATTTTGATGTTTACTTTTTGTATTTGTGTTCTGTATGTGTGTTGATAAAATGTTTAATAAAAAATATAATTAAAAAAAAAAAAAAAAATCAAGTTGTGATCCGATAATGTCCTGGGTAAAATTTCTACCTTCTTCACCTCATAGCTGCCAAGTTTTCCCTTTTCTCGCGAGGAAGCCTATTCAGCATAAGGGAAAATCCCTGTAAAAAGGGGATAACTTGGCAGCTATGCTTCACCTTGGTGTACAAATCTCTATTGGTCCACCCAGACTTAAGTTTTCTGTCATCTGAAAAAGGCCTTAGGTAGCTTCCCTTCTTTTGGATTGCTTCTTCTTATAGTCCTGTCCCATTCCAGGGAAGCTACATCATTCATATCTACTATCAAAATTATCTTTTCATTCATATATTCAAATAAGATTTCCTCGTCTCTTATAAAAGTCAGCTTTTTTCTCATTTGGTGCAGCTACATCTATTAATATTCTTTTTTTCTCTGCTTGTGATGTTATCTGTATTAACAGTATTCTTCCTTACTCATCTTTAAATAATTGTTTTGGATCTAATTCTGGTTTTTGTATACATTACCACGCCTCTTTTTTTTGTACCGTCAGAGGCCACAAAGTCCTTTCCTAACCTTTTATTGATCAGAATTTTTTGTGTTTCATTGCAATATGTGTACCCTGAAAGCAAATCACGTCCAATTTTTTTTATTTTTACCACATGTTCAATCTCATTCCTTTTTGTTTTATTATTGAGTCCATTTACATTTCACATTAAGATTATCAATGCCATTTTGTCCTTTGTTTATTTATCTCTCGTCTCCCCCTCTGTTGATTCTTCTTCATGTTGTGGCTCCAAACCAAATGCTCTTCATCCTGCTAATTCTTTTCCATATTTTCTCCATAATTTATCTGCTTCTGTGGGATCTCTACATCTCTGCTTTCTCCCTTTAAATGTAAAGGAGACTCCCTCAGGGTATTCCCAATGAAAATTGATTTTGTTTTATCACGGTGTGTCCGTCAGATACTTGTAATTTCCTCCTTTCCATAGCAGTCTCATCGGGATCTCTTTCAAAATTATTATTCTCTGGTCATCAACCTGAGGGGACATCCCTGAGGAGGAGGTCAGTTCCCCAACACAGGACCCAGATGTATGGAGGAACGTGACTCATAGAAGTAGAAGGCCCAGGGATCACTCTGAGTGCTTAGAACTACACAACCGTTTTGAAGTGCTCTCCCTTAACATGGAAGACGAGGAACAGACTCCATTTGAGGATCTCTCCCTCATCACAGTTGATCAGGAATATGAAGATGAGCAGCAAAGTCAGTATGCAGGTAACCTTGGAAGGGACAGCACATGAAAGAATCCTGACCAAGCCTATGAAGAGGCGTGTAGTGGTGATAGGGGATTCCCTACTGAGGGATACAGAAGCAGTGATCTGTGGGCCTGACAAGATGTCTCGAGAGGTGTGCTGTCTCCCCAGGGCCAAGATCAAAGATGTAACAGAACGGCTGCAAGGAATCATAAAACCCACCGACAAATACTCCTTCCTTTTGGTGCATGTGGGAACCAATGACACTGCAAGCCATAGCCTACAGAAGATCAAAAGTGATTATGAGGCTCTGGGCAGGAAGTTGAAGCAATTAAATGCACAAATTGTCATCTCATCTGTCCTCCCAGTTGAACGACATGGCCCAGGGAGAGAGGGGAAAATAGGGGAAGTGAACAACTGGCTTTGCAAATGGTGCAAACAGGAACGGTTTGGATTCTTAGATCACGGTCTGCAGTTTCTTGAAGATGGACTTCTGGCAAGTGATGGGCTGCACCTCACAAAAGTTGGGAGGAATGTTTTTGCCATGAAACTCAAAAACTTCACCAGGAGGGCTTTAAACTGACTTATGTGGGGGAGGGAGACAGTGGTCCTGAAGGTAGGAGTCTATCAAGTTCTGAAGATGATCATCCAAATGTCAAGGACCAAATGGAGCAAAAGGCACACAGACCTAGTGGTGGGAGGAAAATATCCTTCAATAAGAGACATGGGGGAATGATAAATGGTCTTCAATGTCTGTATACTAATGCACAGAGCATGGGAAATAAACAAGATGAACTTGAGCTCTTGGTACAGCAGACTAAATATGACATAATAGGCATTACTGAAACCTGGTGGGATGAGTCTCATGATTGGAATGTAGAAATAGAGGGATACAATCTATTTCAGAGAAATAGACCAAACAGGAGAGGAGGAGGAGGAGTGTTATATGTCAGGGATGTGTATACCTGTGAAGAGATCCAGGATTTAAAACTTTAAAGCCAGGTTGAGAGTATCTGGGTCAAAATTAAGGGAGAGAAAAATAACAGTGATCTCATTGTGGGAGTTTACTATAGATTCCCAAGCCAAACTGAGGACACAAATGATGCCTTCCTGGAACAGATGACCAGGCATTCAAAAGGAGGTGAGATAGTAGTAATGGGGGATTTCAACTATCCTGATATTTGTTGGATGTCAAACTCAGCCAAGAGCATAAGGTCGAACAGATTCCTCACTGGCCTTGCAGACAATTTCATTGTCCAGAAAGTGGGAGAAGTAACAAGAGGATCAGCCATTTTAGATCTGGTCCTAACCAATAGTGATGACCTGGTTAGTGGGGTAGAAGTGGTAGGATCATTAGGTGGGAGTGATCATGCTCTTCTGGAGTTTATTGTTCAGCGGAAAGGAGCAACCAAGCATACTAAGACTCAAATCCTAGACTTTAAGAAAGCCGACTTCAGAAAACTTAGGGAAACGCTGGGTGAGATCCCATGGACAGAAATACTAAAAGGGAAGGGAGTTCACGATGGTTGGGAGTTTGTTAAAAGGGAGATATTAAAAGAACAACTTCAGGCAATACCAATGAGACGGAAACTTGGAAGGTGCCTAAAGAAGCCAGGGTGGCTATCTAAAGAACTTTTAACTGAGTTAAGATTTAAAAGGGATATGTACAAAAAATGGAAAAGGGGGGAAATCACCAGAGAGGAATTCAAACATATAGCCAGCACGTGTAGAGACAAAGTCAGAAAAGCTAAAGCACAGAATGAACTCAGGCTCGCCAGAGAGGTTAAAAGCAACAAAAAGGGCTTTTATGGGTATGTCCGTAGCAAAAGAACAAGGAAACAGTGGGGTCACTTAGAGGAGAAGATGGTGAAATGCAAACAGGGGACAGAGAAAGGGCAGAATTCCTCAATGCCTTCTTTGCCTCAGTCTTCTCCAAAAAAGAAAACAATGCCCGACCTGAAGAATATGGAGCAGATGATTCAGCAGGGGAAACACAGCCCAGAATAAGTAAGGAGGTAGTACAAGAATACTTGGCTAGTTTAGATGTATTCAAGTCTCCAGGGCCAGATGAACTACATCCAAGACAGAGTATTAAGGCAGAGGTGATTTCAGAATCACTGGCAATAATCTTTGATAATTCCTGGAGAACAGGCGAAGTTCCAGCAGACTGGAGGAGGGCAAATGTTGCCCCTATTTTCAAAAAGGGGAAAAGAGAGGACCCAAACAATTACCGCCCAGTAAGCCTGACATCAATACCAGGAAAGATTCTAGAGCAGATCATTAAGCAAACAGTCTGTGAGCACCTAGAAAGAAACTCTGTGATCACTAAAAGTCAGCATGGGTTTCTGAAAAATAAGTCATGTCAGACTAATCTGATCTCATTTTTTGACAGAATTACAAGCCTGGTAGATGAAGGGAACGCTGTGGATGTAGCCTATCTTGATTTCAGCAAGGCCTTTGACAAGACGTGTCTTTTCTCTTTGTAATAAAACATAATTCCCTCAGGGTATTCCCATCTATGTTGAATTCCATTTTTTTAAGCAGGGCCACCATTGCTTTATAATTGTCGCGTTTTTTCAAAAATCTTCCTGGTAACTCTTTAAACACGATTATGGGCTTGCCACTGATGATTAGCTTGTTGGTGAAACTCAATCTTAAGATCTCATTTTTAATCTCCATTGCATTAAAAATCACCACACAATCACCAGGTGCTTTCCTTGCTTTGGCCTTTGCTGATTTTACCTTAATTCTAAACACATTTACAATTGTCTGACTCACTTCTTCATCTGTTTTTCCCATCCATTTTGCCAACTCAGCAATTATCCTTGATTTAATATCTTCACCCAATTCTTCAGGGATACCCCTCAATTTCAAATTCATCTGTTTTTGCTTCATTTCAATCAATGCTAAATTGTCAAGCATTTGTTCATGTGCCCGGTCCATTTTTTTCACTTTATCTTTCACTTTATCTGTTTCTTTTTTTGACCTCTTTTACTTCTTTTTGGGTCTTTTTAATTGATTCTTCCATTGTTTTGGATCTCACCGACAAATCTTTTATCTGGGTCGAAAGCTCTCCTACTGCCCCTTCAATCTTCTTATCAATCTCTCCCAATTTCTTGTCCATTCGTTGTTCACTATGTTTAAATTCATCTTTAATTTTTTGCCATAAAGCTTCTAAATCTCTGACTTCTTGCTTTGACCCTCTTCTGTCTTTCGGTGTACTTGCCGCCTTCTTTTCTTCTTTACCAGCCATTTTCATAAAAAAAATAAAAAAGAGGGAAAATCCCCCTCTTCACCACTAGGGGGGCCGCTACTGATCAAATTTCTAAAGTCCTGCAGTACCCAATTGACCCCCAGATGGCACTATACTTAGTCTCTGAACCTAAATACAACTATTTTCCCTTCTGCCACTGGGTGGTACACTCTAAAGTCTCAACCCCCTTTCAGTACTTTTCCACTCTCAATACACAGGAAAGCTGCAGTTTACAATTTATATTAGTTCAGTCCCTTTTTGATAGATTCCCTCTTCAGCCTCCAGACGGTCCACCTTTTGTTCTAAAACCTGAAACAAAGAAGCCAAGTCCCGCAACTCTTCAGCCACTTGTAGGCTTAATCCACATGTTAAATCTAGTGAAACCCAAAATAAGCCAAATACTTCAGCCACTTGTAGGCTTAATCCAAATAGGGGAGAATAAAGACCCCAGATTCGCTGTTCCAAAACGATAAACCACCTCTTCAGCCTCTTGCTGGCTTAATCCAAAATCGGCCCCCCCCTCCAAACCTCGAAGTTAGTGGGAAAAGTTTTAACTCTGCTCACAGTTATATAAAAAGTCAGCCTTCTCCTTCCCCCTCCTTCAGTGCTGCAGCGATGTTGTAAAAGCTTTCAGGCAGCTCAAAGCCACTCAAACTTCAGGGCTAGAGCGCAGAAAATATAAAGTATCTAGCTCGCTTGCAGTTCCACCACCAAGATAGAGACAAAGTATCAATCTAAAAACTATAGGTAAATCTTTTCCACCCTCAGAATTTGCCTTGTTACAAAGTAATCAAGGACTTCTGCAAAACTCACTCCGCAGGCAGTCAGTTTCACTTTCCGTCGCTCAGCTCCTCCGATCTCCTTACTGCGCCATTTTCTCCCGCTGCTGGGACGGACCCCGTTTTTTTCACCCCACAGCTTCACAAATCCGATTTCTAAGCCCAAATCAAATCAAATTCCACTTCTTCTTTAGCTCGAATTATTTATAATTTTAAGGAAACTTGCTGCTTACCATCGGAAGCCAGAGACTGCGCTTAACGGAGTCAGTGGTCTCTCCCCCTTCGCGCCCGCAGCTCAATCCCTCACCCGGCTCCTAAGCTATAAAAACCGGGTGCAGGAGAGCACGCAGGGCACTGCCGGGTGCCACGACCCTCAGGGTAACCCCCCCTGAGGTTTTGGAGGTCCGCGGAGCCTTCGCGTGACCTCCGTGGGCTCCGTTAAGCTCGGGATTCCCCGAGGGGCTATCCCGCGCTTCCTAAGATGTCCGCAGCTCACCGGAAGGCAAGGTGCCCCATGATATTCTTGTAAAGAAGCTAGTAAAATGCGGGCTAGACAATGCTACCATTCAGTGGATTTGTAACTGGCTTACTGACCGAACCCAAAGGGTGCTCATCAATGGCTCCTCCTCATCCTGGAGAGTAGTGACTAGTGGGGTGCCACAGGGTTCTATCTTGGGCCCAGTCTTATTCAACATCTTTATCAATGACTTGGATGATGGGCTTGAGGGCATCCTGAGCAAGTTTGCAGACGACACCAAATTGGGAGGGGTGGCTAATACCCCAGAGGACAGGATCACACTTCAAAATGACCTTAACAGATTAGACAACTGGGCCAAAGCAAATAAGATGAATTTTAACAAGGAGAAATGTACAATACTACACTTGGGCAAAAAAAATGAAAGTCACAAATACAGGATGGGTGACACCTGGCTTGAGAACAGTACATGTGAAAAGGATCTAGGAGTCTTGGTAGACCACAAACTTGACATGAGACAGCAGTGTGATGCAGCAGTTTAAAAAGCCAATGCAATTCTGGGCTGCATCAATAGGAGTATAACATCTAGATCTAGGGAAGTAATAGTACCACTGTATTCTGCTCTGGTGAGACCTCACCTGGAGTACTGTGTCCAGTTCTGGGAACCACAGTTCAAGAAGGATACTGACAAGCTGGAACGTGTCCAGAAGAGGGCAACCAAAATGGTCAAAGGCCTGGAAACGATGCCTTATGATGAACAGCTTAGGGAGCTGGGTATGTTTAGCCTGGAGAAGAGAAGGTTAAGGGGTGATATGATAGCCATGTTCAAATATATAAAAGGATGTCATATGGAGGAGGGAGAAAGATTGTTTTCTGCTGCTCCAGAGAAGCGGACACGGAGCAATGGATTCAAACTTCAAGAAAGAAGATTCCACCTAAACATTAGGAAGAACTTCCTGACAGTAAGAGCTGTTCGGCAGTGGAATTTGCTACCAAGGAGTGTGGTGGAGTTTCCTTCTTTGGAGGTCTTTAAGCAGAGGCTTGACAGGCATATGTCAATGCTTTGATGGTGTTTCCTGCTTGGCAGGGGGTTGGACTGGATGGCCCTTGTGGTCTCTTCCAACTCTTTTTTTTTTAATTTTAAAAATACACTTTATTGATCTTTTAAAAATTACAAATCCTTAAATCATATGTCTCATACATATCAAATCCATTCACACAAAACATAAAAGTTAACTAAATTAAATAAATCATATAACATATAACTCATACATATCTAATCCATTCATTCAAACATAAAAATCTATTAACTCAAAATAACTCTTATAAATCATATCCAACATAATATAACTGATAACTGCAAAATCATAATACTAAATTTATATAAAGAAAAAGAGAATAAAGTTGTTTGAAATTCAAACAAAAGAAAAAAACAAAACAACAAATCCACACCATAAGAATAAAAATATAAGTGAAAAACAGAAAGAAAGAAAAAGAAAAAAATTTCTTCCTACTTTTTACAACACGCTTCCCTTTTTCTGATCACTTTTTCTGCTATTTCTCTTTCTTTCCTTTGTTAATTTTTTTTTCTATTGTCTGGTCATTTTCCCTCTCCTTTTAAATCTTTATTCTAAGCACGTTACTATATTATTTTCTATATTCTCTTTTTCCAGATAGTTTTGTACATATTTCCATTCTTCTATTATTTTGCGCTTAGGTGTATTTCTTACTATCGCCGTTAGTTTCGCCAATTTTAAATACTCCATTAATTTTTCTTGCCATTCTTGGACTGTCGGTACCTTTTCTTCTTTCCAATTTGAAGCAATCAATATCCTCGCTGCCGCACAGGCATATAGTAAAATGTTTATTCTGTCTTTTGGTATATCTACCGGGACCATACTTAGGAGGAATAATTCTGGCTTTTTTTCAAATGTATGTTTTATCATCTTCTTTAATTTTTCATATACTTCATTCCAGAATTTTGCCACCTTGGGGCATGTCCACCAACAGTGATAATAAGACCCTGTCTTTTCCCTACACTTCCAGCATTTACTATCCCCTGATCTATCAAATTTTGCAATCCTCTCCGGGGTTATATGCCATCTGTAAAACATTTTTAAAATGTTTTCCTTAATTGTTACACAGGCTGTAAATTTTGTGTCTAATTTCCATAATTTGTCCCACTGGTTTACTAAGATTGGTCTTCCAATATCTGTTGCCCAATTTATCATTACCTTTTTAGTTAATTCATCTTTTAATTCCCAATCTAATAAAAATTTGTACATTTTTCCCAATAATTTCTTATCATTATTTATTATTATTTCTTGCAATTTTGATTCCTTTTTGGAGAAGCCAATTTTCATATGCATTTTAAATAGACTTTGTATCTGATTATAATGTAACCAGCTCGAACAGTATGTCTTTATTTCTTCATATGATTTCAGATTCAGACTATCCCCTTCCTTTATTATCAGATCTTTATAGGTGGGCCATTTACCCTCTCTCCTGATGTTACCCATTACCATCATTTCCACCGGGGATGCCCACCAGGGGCGTTGTGGCTCTACTAAGTTTTTAAATTCTTGCCAGATTTGATACAAAGATTTTTTGATTACATGATCTGAGAATTCTCTTTGGTTCCCTTTTTGCTCCATCAATAGGTATGAATGCCAGCCTTTGATATTGCGGAATCCTTCTACATCTAGGAGTTCTTCATTCTCTAGCATAAGCCAATCCTTAATCCAACAGGACCCCGCTGCAGCATAATATAATCTCAAATCTGGAACTCCCCAACCTCCTCTTTCCTTTATTTCTGTTAATAATTTGTACTGAATTCTAGGTTTCTCCCCCGCCCAAATAAATTTGCTTAAGATTTTTCTCCAATCATCAAATACCATTTTTTTACCTATTATCGGGAGAGTTTGGAAAAGGAACATAATCTTTGGTAGTACCACCATTTTTATCGCCACTATTCTTCCTGAGATTGATAAGAATAAATTTTCCCACCTTTTCAGATCTTCTCTTATTTCTTTCCATAATTTTAAATAATTATCTTCATATAAATTTATATTTTTTGTAGTCATCGTTATACCCAGATACTTCACTTTTTTAACTATTTGCCAGCCTGTCAATTTTTCCAAATTTTCTATCTCTCCTTTTCTTATATTTTTTTGTCATGATTTTTGTCTTATTTACATTTACTTTAAAGCCTGATACTTCTCCAAATTCCTCTAATTTCTTTTTTAATTTAATTACTGACTCTTCAGGGTCTTTTAACATGACCACAACGTCGTCCGCGAACGCCCTCACCTTTATTGTATGTTTTCTTACTCTGATCCCCTTGATTTCTTCATCATCTTTAATTCCAATCAACAAACATTCAATTGATAGAATAAAAAGTAAGGGCGATAGCGGGCAACCCTGTCTCGTTCCTTTACTAATTTCAAACTCTTCCAAAATTCTCCCATTTACAATTAATTTGGCTGTTTGTTTTCTATATACTGCTTCCACACCCTCTGCAAAATTACCCCTTATACCTATTTTCCCCATCATACTTCTCATAAACTCCCAGGATAGGCTATCGAAAGCCTTTTCCGCATCCAAAAACACAAAAGCCGCTTTTTCCCCGGGATTCCAGTCCAGAAATTCGAATATGTTCAGGAGCATTCGTATGTTATTTGCTATTTTCCTTTTTGGAAGGAACCCTTGTTGGTTTTGGCCAATTATTCTATTCAACACTATCTTTAATCTATCTGCCAATATATTTGCATATATTTTATAATCAATATTTAGGAGGGATATTGGCCTAAAATTTGATACCAATATTTCCTCCCCTTTTTCTTTCGGCAGTAGAGTTATATATGCCTCTTGCCAGGATTGAGGAATATTTCCCTTTTTTAAGGCTTCATTCGCTACTTTTTGATATATTTCCAATAATTCCTCTTTTAATATCTTATAATGTTTGCTCCCCAGACCGTCCGTTCCTGGCGATTTTCCCAATTTTAATTTCTTTATTGCCAAACTTATCTCTTGTTTTGATATTGGATTATTTAAAAATTCCCTTTCTTCCTCCTTTATTAGTTCTCCCTTACACTTCGCTAAATATTTTTTTATTGCCATTTCCTTTCCTGTTTCTCCCTTATATAAATTTTTATAAAAATCCATTAAACATTTTTGTATATCCTCAATTTTTGTCCAACATTTTCCTCCCTCTCTGACTTTTGTTATAATTTTTTCATTTTGCTTTTTCCTCAATTGCCAGGCTAGAAATTTTCCGGCCTTATTTCCAAATTCAAAATACTTCTGTCTATTCCATCTTAACTTTTTCTCCAATTCCTGGTCTACCACATTTTCCAATTCTTTTTCTAATATTTTAATTTGATTAATCAATTTTCCCTCTTTCGGATTTCTCCCTAGCTCTTTCTCTTTTTCTTCGATTTTCTTTTTAATCTCCTCTATTTTTTCTTTTCTTTCTCTTTGTTTCCTTCCTTTTTGTTGTATATAAAGCCCTCTCAGGAATGCTTTACTAGTATCCCAGATTGTTGTTAATTTTGTCTCTTCCCTAATATTTATTTCGAAAAATTCCTTTAATGATAATTTTAATTTTTCTACAAAAGTCTCATCCCTTAAAATATCTTTGTCCAATCTCCACCTTTTTATATATTCCGCTTGATCTTCCATTTTAATCATAATCGGATTATGGTCAGAGATAAGTTTTGGCAATATATCACACTCTACTATTCCTGACAATAAATTTTTAGTCAGCCATATTGCATCCAATCTGGCTGCAGATTTTTTTGCATCCGAATAATGGGTAAATTTCTTCGCCACTGGGTTCCTTTCCCTCCAGATATCCTTCATTTCAAAATTTGTAATCAACTGTTGGAAACTTCCGGGTAATTTTCCTCCTTTCTTCCTTCCCGCATTTGTTCTATCTAATTCTGGTTTGATAATACCATTCAAATCCCCTTCCAGTATGATTCCCTCTTCTTTTACATTTTCTCCTATCAACTTCTCTACTTTTTTTAAAAATTCAACTTTACATCCGTTTGGAGCATAGACATTGACTACTATTACTTCTCCGATACTCAGTCCAATTTTAACTCCTACTATTCTCCCTTCATGATCCTGAAATATTTTTTCCGCTTTTAATTTGGGATTCACATACATGACTACCCCCCTTTTTTTCTTTTTATCAGCTGAAACGAATTCATTTCCTAATTTCCCATTTTTTAATAACCTTTCATATTTTTGTGAAATATGCGTTTCTTGAATACATATTATATCCCATGTTCTCTTTTTCAGCAGATGTACCACCTTATTTCTTTTACTTTTCTTATTCAATCCATTTACATTCCAGGAAATCAAATTAAATCTCATTCTTTATTATTTAATTTAATAAACACAATTATAGATTTTACTTTCTATTGGCTACTCCTAAAAAAGTCCCATATACAAAACCCCAAGAAACTTCAAGAAAGAAAAAAGAGAGATGAAAGCAAGGTTCAATCCCACAACAGAGATCCAACCTGTCCCTTCCTTACTTCCCCCCCTTGGGAAAAAAAAACAGGGAAAAAAAACCTTTTAATATAGCATAGTTTCTCTTAATCCTAAATTCCTAATCTCTACCCTCTATTCCCTTAACTTTCGCTGCCTCTTTCCCCTTCTTCTTCTCCCACTTCATTCTTCAATCTTCTCAGAAATTTTTCGGCATCTCCCTTTGTTCTGATTGTTTTTCTTCTTTCTTTATAGAAGAAGGTCAGGCCCTCCGGATACTCCCAGATAAACCATATGCCTCTCTTCCCTAGGGCCTCTGTCAGTTCTTTATACTTCTGTCTTTTGAGAACAAATCTCTTGGGGGTCTCTTTAAAGATGGCCACCGTTCTTCCGTCGATCACAAGTTCCTCTTGTTTCTTTTTTTGTAGAATTTTATCTTTCAATAGTCTGGAATTTAGAATGATCATGCAGTCTCCCGGGCCTCTCCTGCTCTTTGATTTATCTGTTCGAATCCTGTATATTTTGTCTACGTCATAGGCTAGGTCTTCCTCCTTCACTTTAAGCCATTTTGCCAGCTCCTTGATGATCTTTTCGTCGATTTGTTCATTCGGTGCTTCCTGTATCCCTCTTAATCTCAGCCACGATTTCTGCTTCATCTCTAGCAGAGCGATCTGATCAGCAAGATCTTCCTGCATTTTCTTGATTTTTTGGCGTTCCACATCTTCATCCTCTTGCACTTCTTTTATCTCTTTGTTGACTGTTATGATTTTTTTAATGGATTCTTCCTGCTTTTGCATTTTAGTGTTTAAGTCTTTGACTGCTTTGTCAAGCTCATTGTTCTTTCCATATAGCTCTTTGATTTGCCCGGTCATCTCCATTATCATCTTTTAATTGCTTTCAATTTTCGTTTCTACAGCGTCTAATTTTTCACCTAGTGACTTGTTCATCTCGGTGATGAGCTCTTTTATATCAGACAGTGCATCACCGTCACATGAGGTGGATTGTCTCCTTGCTTTCGGATCCAGGTTCTTCTTACTTCCCATCCTTTCTTTATTTTAGGTTTCTTTTTTCCCCTCTTATGAGATTTGTTCTTCTCTTTGCCCCTGCTCAATCACTGGGAGTTTCCTTCTTTCTGAAATTAGAGGTTCATTAAATGTCCATAATTATTACTTTTAAAATGTCCAAACACAAGGGGGGGGGCAAGATCTTGGTTTCAAGGTTGCATTACTTTTTTTTTCGCTCTTGCACAATTTTTAGCTCACCAGCAGGGGTCGCTATTTTTAGACCCTTTTATTCTCCTTCCCCTCCTTTCGTTCCTTTTCTACCTCCGTGAAGAAGGCGGAAGTCGTGACTTGGCAATTTATGTGGTTCTTATTGAATCTCCTCCTCCATTTTTTCTTGCCTGGTTTTATCGTTTTACAGTCCCCAAGCACCTCCTTCCGTTGCTTTCCCTTGTGCCAAGTTTTACGTCCCCCCTCGCCTCCCTTCACCTCCTTTCTCTTCTTTTAAACGCTTTCTTTTATCGTTCACGGGATTCCCTTTTGGCGCTGTTATTTTTTATTTTCTCTCCCCTTCTGGAGTTTAGCCACGATACCTTAATTTCGCCTCCGTTTCTCTTTATTTTTGGCTTTTTAACCGTAACATACTCGCTCCCACTACGTATATAGTTGTTAAAAAGAGTTCCGTTAATAGCAGTATCCCTCCGTGGTTGTAAAATAGTTCACCAACCTTGCTTTCCGCCTGGAGTTTTCTTATTCAGCACGTTCAGATGTTCAGATGTTTTGTTGCTTTCTCACAGGTCGGTTTTCTCAATTTATCCTCTGGTTGGTGTGTCTTGGGTGCTTGCTATTGCGAGTCCTCGGGCGCCTTGTCGGGGCGTCCTCGTTCTATGGCGTCTGGCTCCTCTTCGTCTCCTCCACCCTCGGTGCCGGGACGAAGTTCTGCCTCTTTTCGCCTTTTTTTTGGTTTTTCTTTCAACTCGGTGAGAGACCCGTACTCTCCCCCTTCACTTGGGCGGGTTTGCGGCGCCAAAACCCCCCTCCGGACAGACCACCAACTCTATGATTCTTCCAACTCTATGATTCTATGATTTTTCTGATATTGCTTCTGTATTATTCTGTCTTTAAATCTCTTTGAATTAAAAAAAACATCAATCACCCAACAGATTTTTTGCTTTAGCATATCTAGATTTTACATGAAAAGATTTATCCACTGCCATTCTAACAGTTTCTTCATCCATTTCAATCAAATTGGCAAGTTCTTTTATTATTTTTTCACTTAATTACACTGCCGTATCTTCTGGTAAATCTCAAACTAAGAATCAAATATTTTAGATGTACTTCCAAAACTGTGATCTCATCCAGAGTCTGTTCATAAAGCAATTTTATTGCTTCAGTGTCCTCCCTCATTCTTTCTCGCTCCCTCTTTGTTTCTTTACCTCCCCTTCTACTTCCTTAAATGATTCCCCCAAGCTGGATGTTTTCAGCTTTAAATCCTGTACTGTTTTCTCTAATTCTGAAGTTTTATGTGACAGTTCTGTAATTTCTGCTGATAACTTTTGGATTGCTTGAGCATGAAAATCAGCCTTCTGTCCCAGTCTCTGTAAACCCTCCCCCATCTCTTTTCTCATTTCTAATGAAATTCTTGTCAAATCAGACTTTATGTTCCCTTCAACAATTGAACCTTTTCTCTGACTTGGTATCGTGGTTGGGCCTGGAGGTGGTTTCTTGCCTACATTAGAAATGCCATAGCATAATGTCACTAGATGGCAATCTTTCCTTTATTATAGGGAAATACTTAAAAAGGAAATAAAAAAGACCCTGCAATTATTTTTTGGGCTGCACTGTGCCACTATATCACTATGTTTCCACCCTTTGTCTCTAGTTAGTATCAATCCCCGTCAAATCCCAATAAAAAATTGTAAAAAGGCACACAGTCAATAAAAATAAAAAATTAATCCTTAGGTTATGTATGGTAATAATAATAATAATAATAATAAGCAATCCACGAAGTAATTCAGATGAGATTTGGTCTCACAGTGTCCATCTCCTTTGGGTTATCAAAAGGCAGCAAAGGAAATAATATATATATACAAAATACGCATTTTTAAAAGGAAAAAAAGGGGAAAGAAAGGAAAACACAGTCAAAGCCCCACTTTCCTCTCTTCACTTCCAGGACATTTAAAGATCTTTGCAATTTGCCCACTTGCTGGAAGATATTTAAAAAGTCACAAAAATTCTGCATCCAGAGCTTTAGACAGGGGTCCCAAACTTACCGCGCTTCGGGCCAGTGCCCGAAGCGCCAATCGTGCGGCGGGCCGGAGGGCGGAGGAGCATGCTGGAGCTATTTCCGGCGCTCCTCCGACCCGGAAGTGGGCAGCTGCACCACGCCAGTAAGAGCAGGTGGCAGCAGCGGGCAATGCTGCGGACTGGATAAATCGGTCCTTTGTATCCAGCCCGGGGGCCGTAGTCTGGTTTAGACAAATTACAAGTTAATCGTAATTCTTCGCCTGGAATGCTTGTAAAAATAATCACTACCCCATACTTCTCATTCTCATTCTTAATTCAGTCCCTGCATATTTTTCCCATGCAGATCAACACCTGCATCCCGGGGTGGTGGTGGACCTCCTCTTTTCCACCCTAGTATGGATCCAATTGTTTTATTGACACTACCTTCTTGCCTTGTAGAATTGGCCTGAATTCCTTTGTTTGGAGATGTCGCTGCTTCAATGGAGGCACACGAGGCAGCTTGCTGTGGGTCTTCAATTGTGCCGTGTGTCTGAGCTCAATCTGGGATCTTTCTCAGCTCCCTATGGAGCTTTGGGAGAATCTAGAGAGCGTATTTTGACACCACTGGACCCTTCAGAAACTGACATTTTCCTTCAGGCTCTTGTTGAGAAGGTGCTTTGCCTGAGCCCCATTCTTCGATCCTCACAGCAGTCAGGCTGCTCTGATCGAGCAGCCTCTGTTATCCTCCATTATCCGTATCCAACAGGAAGTTTTGGAGGAAACCTTTCTGATAACTCGCAAATAAAAATGCTAGCAGGATTAAAGTAAATTCAGCAGTATATAATTAAGTTGGGAGAAAGTGAGAAAGAATGACTTCCGGTCTACCGCCAGCGCTGCGCAGCAATGTCTCCCTCGAGCTCTGAGGGAACAGACTTCGAGAGGGGGAGGGGAGAGCTGCAAGAGCGACACCCCCATGAAAGAGCTCCAGATAGGGCTTTCTGGAGACGAAGACTCGGCAGAGCCCCCCCCAAAGCGACCCCTTTACTCCCCGGTACGCCCTGAGGAGCTCCGGTGCGAGTGGGGTGTCGCGGGCCATCGAGCGCCATTGTTACCCTCTCGAAGGGAAGCTCTGAGCCAGCAGCGGAGAGCGGTGGATTGTTCCCAAGAAAGAGAAAATTTTGCTGATTTTTTACATCGTGAGTAAAAAGCTTGATTGGCTAAATAATTTTAATGAATTGGTCACGGTGGGAGACTTTAAAAACGGAAGTCGGTCTCCCACATTGATTTGCTTTGATGCAGTAACCTGACCCCTAGGAGGAAAGGTGAAAGGAAGCAATCAATTTACCGGGAATTGGACTGTTAAAATGCTCCCCTGAAGCAGGCTTGGGGGAGAGAGGTCTGAACTGAGGTAAACTGCCTGCAAGACTTTTTAAGGAAGCTAAAAATTCCCCCAGGAGGCTGGATCTGGGTCCCTGGAGAGATCAGGGAATGGATTTATAATTTCGTTGCTATCAAGACTGGATTATTTTATTGCTAATTGGATTGGACTAATTTATAGAGAGATACTGAAGAGGTGCTTAAGACTGCGAATTAGAATTTGGAGCTATAATGTAATAATTAAAATGGAGTGGAATAGCCAGAACTGTACTTAAAATGGTGTCTATTTGGAAATTTGATTCCTGCCACTTTTGGATTTGTTATCTCCTGTTTTCCCATGGGATCTGAGAAGGCAAGACTGATGGCAGACTCAACATCATCACAAGACTTAGACTGGCAGCAGATCTATTGGGAACTTTTGGACATTAAAGATGAACTGGTCAAGAATAATAAGCAATGGCGACAAATTAATAAAAAATTAGGTGATGCATGGTGCAGCAAGGAAAATGAGGTGGAAAGAGAAGAGACCTGTTTAGAGGAATTAGAGACAAAATTACAAATGACAGACAGTATTAATAACTTGGAAGAGTTTAAAAGTTGTAAAGAAGAGGAGGAAGAAGGCTGGCAGAACGTCCCACAAGTGGGAGATGTGGAACAGAACTTGGATTTGAATAAAGAACTCCTCAAGGGAGAACCAGGGGGGACTATTGCACTCCCAGTGAGAGAGGGAGTGCAAGGAAATCTCTGGGAAAATGGGAAGAAAGAAAAAGGGTGTTGGGAAGCAGTAAGAGAAGTGGGAAAACAGCAGAGTTGCTACAAAAAATATTGGTGGAAACTTTTGGAAAGGGTGTGAGTGGGTTAAAAAGGTTAACTGCATGATTTTAGGCTGGATTGTTTGGAAAAGTCCGACACTGGTAGGAAATATGGAATTCGCTGAGACATCCGGGGAATCTGGGTCCAGGGGAAGGGGGGATGAATTGCTATTAGATTGTATATAAAGATTATGAGTGATGAGGAAATATTAAAATGGAGTTTCATTGCTGGTAAAATTTAAGCTAAGGGGAGATATAATTAATAGAATATAAGGATATAAAAAAAATTTTTTAGTTTATAGATAAATTGAGTGGTGATAATTAGAGAAGTCATTTTAATTAATAATTTTTTAATAGTGTGAATACTGCTTTTTGATTAATTGAAATAGGGAATCAATGAGGGGGGAACCGGGGAAGTCTAAAATGTTATGAAGTTTATATGAGATTATTAGATAAACATTTTTTTTGTCCTTTTTGTCCTTTCTTTTTTGTCCTTTTTTTTGGTTTTCTTTTTTCTTTTTTCTTCTTTTTTCTTTTTCTTTTTTTGTATTTTGTTACTTTTTTGATGTTGTTGCTTCAATGTATTGTTTTTTCATGTGTGCAAAACGAATAAAGATGAGTTTAAAAAAAGAAAGAAAGTGAGAAAGAATTACATGGAGTAAGTTTTACTTAAATGGAGTAACATATATGGAGTAATTAGAATATGCAGTAGCAGGAGGATAATAATTAGAAGGAACCGTGGAAGGGGGGAAGGAAGTTGATGAATAAATGTATTTGGGGTTTTTCTTTTTGTAAATGTGGAAATTTGTATAAGTGTGGCATAGGGCAGGGAGGAGGAGGAGGAGGAGGCAGAGCAAAGAAGGCGATCTTCGCCCTCGCTCATCCCAGATCCCTCCCGGCTCCCAGGATACCAGGCAGAGGCTAGGAGGAGTGAAGGCAAAGATCGTCCTCACATGTCCCAGGCCCCTCTCAACTCCTGGGCTGCTGGGGGTAGTTTGGGAAGAGAGAAGGTGAAGATCCCCTTGCATGTCCCAGCCCCCTCTTGGCTCCTGGTCTCCCGGGCAGGGGTGAGGGCACACATAGGGTGCCCAGTGATGGTTGGGGATGTTAGCCCCTCAATATTGCAGGGGCTGGGACCGCTGCCTCAACATATGGACATGCCTGAAGCCCCTTGCACCTCCTATACCCAACACCCCTGGACAAGATACTCCCTCCGTCCACATAATTCCACATACAGAAGCTTTCCTAGGCTGGCTATGGGCTCTGTTTTCAATGCTGCTGATGGGGCAGCAGACTAACTGAGGAGGTGCAGTGCCGCTTGTGTGGTCTACACATCTCTACCCACCCCAGCACCTGCTACCTGCACTTTTCCCTGACACATGTCTGGTTCCACTTTCTACCTGTCTCCCCATCAACTTCCCTTTCCCAAGCATTCCTCTGCTTTAAGAGAAACCTCATCCCACATTACTGTGCTGTATACAGACCATCACTTCCTGGTTGTTCTGCTCCCGCTGGAGCTGCAGGGGCTGCGGGCTTTGCGGGCGCTGCGGGCTTTGCGGGCTTTGCGGGGGCAGGCTTCCCCATTCTGTCAGTCTTATCTGTGAAACAACAAGCTAGAATAAGACAACAGCAAATGGAGAGTAAGACTATGAGCACATTAGGTACAGAGCAGTGACTGTCAGTATTAGACAATCCAACATAAAGACGTTGCTGAGTCGAATATACCGGTAACTGAAATGTCTTTCTTTTTCTTTTGCTGGATCAATATGGATTCCAAGGCATTTTAAAAAATTGATTTAGGTAATATTCTCATTTTACATCACATTCCTCTCTCTTAACTCCTGGACATCTAGTTTATAGGACCCCAGTAAGATGTTCACCAATTAATAATAATGTGGGATCTATGAAGTCTTCAGGTGTTCCTGGGTGTCAACTCCCTCCATCACAGGGCCACATGGTCCCCACCCTTAACGGAAGGTATGGTCATTTAATTATATAAGTACCTCCTGATCATCAGAAAAGTTGGAGTTCTAGATCCGGTCTCAGTTGCATGCATATAAATCCAATTGAATCTAACAAGACTTTGGAGACCCTGGGTTGGTCCTGGAAAAGAAGCAGAGGGAAGCTGTTACACAGGCCATTTTGTGCCAAGTGTGCCATTTTGTGTCTGTGTGTTTTGCAAAGACCCAGGGGCGTAGTAAGAGGGGGGCAAGGGAGTGCGCCGCCCCCTCGACGCAATCCCGGTACGGTGCCATCGCGGCTGTCCCTGCCCCCAAAACGTGCGCCACAACCCCAGAACGTGCACCACGCCCATGCGGGCGGCGCCCTCCGCCCCGGGACGTGTGCCAGTCCCGCCTCCGCCTGCTCTCCGCCACTGCAAAGACCCAGCCTGTCATTTAAAGAAAGAAGAGGACTGTTGTCTAATCCCGTTTCAAAGCCATCTGAGCTAGCAGCCCTTGATAAGCTAGTATATATGGGTTTTTTCTTTCTTTCAAGAATTGTATTTTCTGGATCATGATCTGGATCATAATCTGGATCTGGATTTACAACCTGGGACCATGAATCAGAGCAGGGCACCTGTACATAGCCCTAGAATATACCACCCCTCAGTTTCATTGGATGACCCTGGACCCTAGTATTCGAATGAGAAAAACTATCTGAAGTTTTATAAACCTGCTTATCATTTCCCCTCTTAGTGACCTTTTGGTCCTGGAATGAGACCCTGCAAATATCATCGCTTGTAAGGAAAGTATTTCACCCACCAGACTTCTTTCCGTTTGGTTACCTTGGTGTTGTCATGGAACAATCTTTCCTTTCCTTTCCTGTAATTTCTTCTTAAGGTGGATTCATCCTCCCACTGGCTAAGAGCCACCTCCCTTGTGATGTCAGGTATTCCAGAACTCCTCCCCATTTAGGCTATACCATTTCCTGATTGGCTGCTCATTATATCCAATCAGCAATCCAGATAAAGCATAAACCCAGGAAAATGTTCATTTCAGATCTGTTATACTACTTATTCCCCCCCCCAAAAAGGTTATTACAGTTTTATTTTTGAACCTTTTAAAACTTATCTAGAAGTACATCTGACGGTCTTTGTTTTATTCCATTTTTGGAAAGTGTATCTTTTTGTAATGCCCCTAATTCACCTCCCGTGTTTGGTGAGACACTCAAGCATTGCTGTATCCCAGTTATTATTTCCCCATATGTTCAGGGATATTTCTTTTGCAATTACAGTACAATCCAACAATAGCCTCATTATAACAATACCAATTTATGATACAATGATTAAAACCAATCGTTCAAATACCTAATTATATAATTTAGCTAAAATGGCCCCCATGTGCTAGAATTTGTCATGGACAGGACTTCCCAGTCAAGATGAGCCATCAGTCAGAAGAGGCAGAGAACTCTTGCATTTTTCACAGCTAGCCGAAAGCAGTGGGCTAAAACACCCCTTCTCAGGAGGAGGAGAGAATGTACCTGGTCAGCACAGCAAGAGCGGGCTGGATGGAGGTCACCTCTTTGAGGAACAGCTGCTAGTCACTTGGTAAGAGGAAGGGGTGGGAGCTGACCCTGAGAGTCCTACCGTAGGGCTCACAGAAGAACAAGGGTCCAAGAAAGATGCCAACCAAAGAAGAAGAGGGGGCCCTTTCGTGTTTCCTGTTGGCAATGCTTCAATGTCCTTTTGTTGTATGCCAAAAATGGCTTATCTTCTGAGTTAGCCAATAAAACTCTGAGACAAGAGGAGTTAGGAGTCCATTTTGTTTACTGCAAAGCAATAGGCTACAGTCGAATGTTTTTGGAAAACTGCAACCCCGCCCAATGTGGGGCAGAGGAATTTATAACATTTCAGACAAAGGATTTTGATTTAACCAATCACATAAAGCAGGCATGTCAAACATGCGGCCCTCCAGATGTTTTGGCCTACAATTCCCATGATCCCTAGCTAGCAGGACCAGTGGTTGGGGAAGATGGGAATTGTAGTCCAAAACATCTGGAGGGCCACAAGTTTGACATGCCTGACATAAAGCATTACATCATTTAATATTTAATATTCATCATTATCTCATTTCATATTTAAAATGCATGCGCAATAAGCACCGCTTACTAAACTTTTATTCTTACCGTGATCTGTTACATATTGTTAGTTTGCATGTATGGGAACCTGTGTGTTACGTGTGGATGTAACAATTTATGTTCTAGTTTATGAATTGCTTCTTTGTGATTGACGTATTAGCTGACCTTCTATCCCAGTAGGGACGGCTTCTTGCTGAATCATCAGTTTCTTTAAAGCAACAGGTTACCATAATTCACTAATATAAGCATATTCCAGGATTTGTAGGGATATACATTATCACCTTAATTGGGGCCCTTTGGGCCCCTGCTATATTCCTCCCTTTGACTTCAAGCTAAAGGTGCGAGACTATTCGCACCGATCAGCTTGACACTTATGTAACTCATTCAGCTTGAGCCTCAAGTAACTCAGTTAGACCCTCCTGCTTTTGGCAATTGGTGGTATTGCAAAAGTAACTGCTTTTGGGCCATGATTTTGGACTATGTTGGGAAGGATTCAAATACAGATTGTCATCAAAATTTGGTACTGGGTTGGCACCATTCCTTTTAGCCAATAAGACCAGTGCCAATCCCCCTACTAACATCCAAAAATGTATAGAATTGCCATTGCCCTATTTGGATGAGGGCGCTAAAAATAAGGGAGTCTTTTAGATTTGGAGATTAGGATCGAAGAATCCTCCAGCTTCCCCTTCTGCGTGGAGCAAAGCAGCTTCCGGAGTGTGACGTAGGGATCCTGTTGGTACAAAGTCAATTCTAAGTCAAAGTCTTGGTCCTAAGCACACGTCCCGGTGCTCACAGACAAAAGGTGAATCCAAGGAACAACCCCCCCAGCAATCGCAGTCTGTGGTCAGCAAAAACAGCAAACAGTCCTCGCCAGCGCGGTGTCAATGTCTCATTCATCCACAGATTCAGCCAGATGTGTACTGGTGCGCTGGTGCAAAGGCCATCGAAGGGGTATGCCCAAGGACGCACCTGGGGAGAAAAAGAAACAAAACACGGCAGAGAGAGACTGCACATGGTGATGTCATGCATGTCCCCCAACAACCACCAGCCCACTGTCGACCCACAGGAGAAAATTGGAGGGGGTCTAGGGAATATTTGCAAACAGGGCAATGGGGGCCTGCGAACAGGGCAATAGGGAGAAGCTCAGACAGAGCTAGGTTGCTGGACAGAGCCAAGCCATTGAATTAGGTTTAGAGCCATCGGTTGGCAACTCTCATTGTTCTACACTGCCGTGGCGGCCAGCTTGGCGTGTTTGCCAACTCCGCTCTACGGTGTTTTGCTTGGACAATGGAGTTAACCCTTCAATGTGCTCTTTTCAAAAGATGACTATTTCAGGGTTCCCTTTGGGTAACAACAAATTCTGGGCAATAGGGTAATAGGAAGTACCTCTGTCTATTTTATCACAGTCTATGCAGTGTTTGCTTTGTCCACTCCAATACCCCGAAACCAGAGCCACTTCAGGCTCCTCTCATTGTCCCATGCTTCTGCCATGACAGGCAGCCCAGCAGGCCGCCAACTCCTTGGCGGGCCGTCAACCCTGCTCCACAGCGTTCCGTTTGGACGACGGAGTCACCCCTCAGATGTGCTCTGAGTTTCAAAGGTACCCCACGTCCTCACAATGTCAGGTCCGCTACTGTAGTTGCTGCTGCCAAGAGCCCCACCTTGCCCACCCCCAACATCCCATTCTTCACTCACCACCCTCATTCTTCATCACATAAACCTTCATTTACATCCCCACACATATCAACAGTACTCTGCTCACATGTTCACTGATTATTGGGAGCTGTGAGGCCCCCTTTCGTTCCTCTTGCAAACTAACAGTAAGAATAAGAATAAACCAATAACCTCCCTCCATTCTTTTCCTAACCCATTTCAAAATTGATCCATTGCCTGCACACCACTCTCCCCCCCACAAAACGTGAAAATGTGTCAAAAAAATGAAATACAGGGTGCAGGAAAACTACAGTTCAGGCAGGTGTCAAAGGCAAGGTCAGAACCGCTGAAAACCTTAACAGAACGTGAAATTGTGTCAAAAAATGAAATACAGGGTGCAGGAAACTACAGGTCAGTCAGGTGCTAAAGCCAGGCCAGAACTGCAGAAAAACTTTTTAAAAAATGACTACTTGTGTTAAATAGTTCCAGCTGAACTATTTAAATTTTTAAAAGATGATGCTGTTAAGGTGCTACACCCAATATGCCAGCAAGTTTGGAAAACTCAGCAATGGCCAGAGGATTGGAGAAGATCAGTCTACATCCCAATTCCAAAGAAGGGCAGTGCCAAAGAATGCTCCAACTACCGCACAATTGCGCTCATTTCACACGCTAGCAAGGTTATGCTTAAAATTCTACAAGGCAGGCTTAGGCAGTATGTGGACCGAGAACTCCCAGAAGTGCAAGCTGGATTTCGAAAGGGCAGAGGAACCAGAGACCAAATAGCAAACATGCGCTGGATTATGGAGAAAGCTAGAGAGTTCCAGAAAAACGTCTACTTCTGCTTCATTGACTATGCAAAAGCCTTTGACTGTGTCGACCACAGCAAACTATGGCAAGTTCTTAAAGAAATGGGAGTGCCTGATCACCTCATCTGTCTCCTGAGAAATCTCTATGTGGGACAAGAAGCTACAGTTAGAACTGGATATGGAACAACTGATTGGTTCAAAATTGGGAAAGGAGTACGACAAGGTTGTATATTGTCTCCCTGCTTATTTAACTTAAATGCAGAATTCATCATGCGAAAGGCTGGACTAGATGAATCCCTAGCCGGAATTAAGATTGCCGGAAGAAATATCAACAACCTCAGATATGCAGATGACACAACCTTGATGGCAGAAAGCGAGGAGGAATTAAAGAACCTTTTAATGAGGGTGAAAGAGGAGAGCGCAAAATATGGTCTGAAGCTCAACATCAAAAAAACCAAGATCATGGCCACTGGTCCCATCACCTCCTGGCAAATAGAAGGGGAAGAAATGGAGGCAGTGAGAGATTTTACTTTCTTGGGCTCCTTGATCACTGCAGATGGTGACAGCAGTCACGAAATTAAAAGACGCCTGCTTCTTGGGAGAAAAGCAATGACAAACCTAGACAGCATCTTAAAAAGCAGAGACATCACCTTGCCGACAAAGGTCCGTGTAGTTAAAGCTATGGTTTTCCCAGTAGTGATGTATGGAAGTGAGAGCTGGACCATAAAGAAGGCTGATCGCCGAAGAATTGATGCTTTTGAATTATGGTGCTGGAGGAGACTCTTGAGAGTCCCATGGACTGCAAGAAGATCAAACCTATCCATTCTTAAGGAAATCAGCCCTGAGTGCTCCCTGGAAGGACAGATCGTGAAGCTGAGGCTCCAGTACTTTGGCCACCTCATGAGAAGAGAAGAATCCTTGGAAAAGACCCTGATGTTGGGAAAGATTGAGGGCACTAGGAGAAGGGGACGACAGAGGACAAGATGGTTGGACAGTGTTCTCGAAGCTACGAACATGAGTTTGACCAAACTGCGGGAGGCAGTGCAAGACAGGAGTGCCTGGCGTGCTATGGTCCATGGGGTCACGAAGAGTCGGACACGACTAAACGACTAAACAACAACACTTGTGTTAAAACAGTGGAGGAAACTACATGTCATTCTGAAACCTTTAAAAATGTGGAAAAGGTAAACAGGTAAACAACAATTCAGGTCTGCTGCTTAAAGCCAACACCATACAGATGAACAAAAGAAAATGAGGGAAGGGCCTGCCAGTAGGAGTAAATCAATAGCGTAGACCCAGCCGGGTGGGAGAGCTAGAGAATCAAGCTGCCCCCAGCCACCCCCTTCCCTCCAATGAAGGGGGCCTGGGAAAACAGTGGAAAGAGGACAGTGGGAAAAGAACAAAATATGAAGATACAATTCATATCTGGAGAACACACAGCTCAGTTCTCGCAGAAGGAATGCAAACGCCTGGGACTGCCCCCTGAACCCCCTTCCGAATGGAAAAAATACAAGCCTCAAACTGGAGAGGGAGAAAAAAGACTTCTAGAAAGGTAGGAAGTTTATTAGTCAAATGGATTTTGAATAGCCTGAACAGAAAACAATAGGCAGACCAAAATAATCATCGGGGCCCAGCCACAAAGTGGGCCGAAGCTGCAATGAGAATCCAGAAACCGATATAAACCAGTGAAAACAGGAGAGCAGAAATCAATGAGACAATTAGAGCAACCAGTGTAGACCAGTAAGAGCCAGTCAAGAGAGCAGGCCTTCAAGGGCACCTAAGCTGCAGTGGGAGGGAGGGAGGGAGGGAGGGTGGAAGGAGAAAAGAGAAGGGGAGAGAGAGAGAGAGAGAGAGAGAGAAGGGGAAGGTGTTGTCCTGCACCCCCTCTCTGCACACACACACACACACACACACACAGAGGACAAACCTATATTGTGTTAAAAGTAACTCAGAAGGACAGCAGAAAGAAATGCACTGATCTGCTATCGTTCGGGGGGGGGGGAATGATACAATTCGAAATGCTAGCTTAAGGAACACATAGTCCTTTACACACACACACACACACACAAACTTAATGCAAATGCCTGGGTGCAGGCCCCCCCCCCGAGATAGCTCTTGGCAGCCCCCCTCCGATCGGGTTGGAGACACAAGCCCCAATGCAAAAACACTCAAAAAGAGAAACAGCTACACAGTCAGGCATAAGGCCTACCCCCCCCTTCCCCCAGCCCTTTTGCTCGGGAGGAAGGGGGAGCCCATAAAAAACATACAAAGAGGGTACGTGGAGGTACTGCAGATGTTTCTACCTCCATGTTACACAGACAGAGAAAGAGTTTGTGGAATGAAAAGCCCCCCCCCCACACACCCACAGTACATAAGCCTACCATTGTGCAGCTATCATGGGTGCAGAATGTAGGCCTGTATACTGCAATACGCTTGGAGAAAGGTTCAACCAGGGATAGAGAGAGCTTTTATTTCGTTAAAAGTGACTTGAAAGGAGCAGAAAAATTTCCTGTAATTTTCTGCTTTCAGGGAACATTTCCTACCAACAATATAACTTCTATATGGTTAACCGGAAGGGAGGAAAACAAAGAAAGTCCCTTTTCCTTCCCGGGCATTAACACCCAGATAGGATAACAGGGGATAACTCAATAATCTCTCCCCACACAGACTCAGGCACACAGACAACCTAAAGAATTCAACAGCAACACCAATCCTAATGATTGATCCCTGGCAATTCACGTAAACACACAGACAAATTCACACAATCTATAGAATTCAACAACAACAGATACAGCTCCTCCTGGCCAATCGCTGCAGTCACAGGCAAGCACCCACACCCAGTCACACAACCCATAGAGGGAACCCATAGAACAGGGGTGTCAAACTCAAATTAATCGGGGGCCGCATCAGCAGTTTGGTCACCCTCAAAGGGCCGGTTGTGTCTGTAGGACTATGTGTCCACTCTTTATTATCATAAATTATTGTCACTGCATTCAATTATTACTGTTTTTTGTAATAATGTAAGCTCATTCCCGCCCCCACGCAGATCACATTCCTGCGTCGTGGCGCGTGTGTGGGAGGGGATGCAAACGAGGGAAATTTGAACAAAAGGTGGGGATCGACGGCTTCGGGGGTGGGGGCTCAACTAAACCTTCGGCAGGAAGGAGAAAGCCACTGCTGGGATTAAAAACCTGCAGATGGAAAGAGGGCTTCCCTCTCCCGCCCTGCGCACACCCAAACCCCGCTAGGCAGGATGCCACACGCTGCAACCCACCCCATGCTTTGGAGAGGGGCAGGAACATGCGGTGCAGCGCCAACTCCCTGCTTTGCTTCTGCATCCTCCCTCCTCAGCGCCAGAGTCCCTTCCCCTCACGCTGAGGGAGGGCAGCGGATTTCCCGAGAAGGAAGGTGGCGGCAGCCCCAGCGGACGTGCATCTTCGCCTCAGAGCTGCTCTTCCCCCCACCCGCTCAGTTGTCGTCTTTGCCGCCGCCTCTCCCTACCGGGACTGCAGGCAGAGGAGGCTTGAAAACCTCCCCCCCCCCCAAAAAAAATTCCCCTCCCACCTACTCAAACAGCGAGGCGACTCCATCTGGAGCCCTACATCACGAGGGGCTGAGAGGAGGCGGTGGCAGAGCGGGAAGAGCAGGAACCCGTGCCGTCGTCGCCGCCGCCTCCCTCCCAGCCGCCCCCCGGGGAGCAGCTCCGCCGGAACTGAGAAATCAAAGGGCGGCTCGGGGGTGGGGGGCAGAGCAAAAGCCAGGCACCCTCCCGAGTGTCTATGAGGAGAAAACGGGGGAAGAGAAACCCGGCTCCATCAAGAGAGCGACTGTTGTGCTTCGCCTACTTCCCCCTCAGGCTCACTCCGCGTCCCTTTCGCCCGCTCGCTCGCCCACCTCCCGGATGCAGCCGAGGAGAGGAAGGGAAGCGGTGGGCGGCGGCTCCCCAGTGCCACCTCACTCGCTCTCGGAGACAACAGCAAAGCCCGCCAAAATAAAATCCAGCGCTGCTCCGTCCCGGCACCAACTTTGCCGGCGGCGCCTGTAGGGCTTTCCTACCTCCTCGGCGGGCTTCCTCCTCCTCCTTCTGCATCTCACTTCCCCGTCTGGCTGCTGTGCCACCGCCTCCCTCAGCCTCATTCGAAATTGAAATTTCCTGGCCAAGGCCGTCAGCGCGGCTCCAGCGCCCCGGCCTCCGCCTGCAGCCCCGCCCCCGGTTTTGACCCTCGGCCAATCGCAGGCTCCAGAACTGCTGTCAGCGGCTATTGTCGGTGGCGGCTAAGCGGGCCACATGACAAGGTCTGGCGGGCCGGATTAGGCCCCCGGGCCTTGTGTTTGACACCCGTGCCATAGAAGGACCCTGTATCCATTCACACAACCCATGCAGAGACCCCCAAACAGAATCACACAAAGGCCAATTCTGTATGGACTCTAGGTTAATGTCAGTATACAATAAATCTTCTTGTAATTACAACCACTGCATGCTGATTACCTAAGCCGGCCGTCTGCCAGATCCTGACACAATTGATGGGTTGATTATTTGCTTTATTTCCGTGTTTCAAAACCTTTTAAATTTCCATTACATGGTCATAATAATAATCCCTTATACAACAACTGCAATATTAATAACTTCTAGTTGTGTTGACGCAGTAAATGATTTATAAAACGACAAGTGAGCAACTCAAACCATATCCTTGTTTTTCCTGTGTGTGGCAATTTTTCTGTCTCATGGAAGAATCTTTACACAAAGCTTAAAAAAATATACATTGAACAGTTGCCCTTTTTGTAATAATTTCTCCTGCATAGTTCAGTAATTTATTTTGCCAATCTTCTTCTTCAGGGGTCTCCAAACTAAGGCCCGGGGGCCGGAGGCGGCCCAATCGCCTTCTAAATCTGGCCCGTGGACGGTCCGGGAATCAGCATGTTTTTACATGACTAAACTGTGTCCTTTTATTTAAAATGCATCTCTGGGTTATTTGTGGGGCCTGCCTGATGATTTTACATGAGTAGAATGTGTGCTTTTATTTAAAATGCATCTCTGGGTTATTTGTGGGGCATAGGAATTCGTTCATATTTTTGAAGAGGACTTCCGGTTTGGTCGCTGCTGAGGCTGCGTCGGAATCACTGAGAGGAGACTCGAGGCGATTTATTATAGGAGGAGAAAAGGGGGTTTCCGAAGGCAGCGGTTCCCCAAAACCTCGGAGGAAAAGTTCGAGGTCCTTGGGCAAAAGCGGCGTCTGAAGAAGGGCGAAAATGAGGGGTTTTTCAACCAAAACAAAAAACAAAAACACGAGGCCCTGGCGCTTGGAATGGCCCGCTCCCCTATGAGCTGCCTCAAGACGGAGCACAGCTTAGCGGTAATACCTCAGCGCAAATGGAAGGACTAATGCGCTGTTTTGCTGCCGGAAAGCTCTGCTACACCCAGCAATTTTAATTTAGCAATGACAACTATTTAAAATACGACAAAGGAGCTCATCTCTACCCTCGGTGGACTTGCGAACTGCGTCTTAAAAAAGCAATACGAGAGAGCAAAGAACGCGCTTCAGAGACCCAGGCAGCTAAGAACTGAGCAACCAGCCTCTCCCCCCTGCCAGTGCCGAGTCTGGAGGTACCCAGATTGTTGGGGAAAGGACGAGGTGAATATCACTAAAACGTGAGTGACGTAAATAGTTCTTGAGAGAATGGGAGAGAGAGAGGTGGCTGTTTTTCATAGAAGAGACGCGTAAAGATATAAAGTAACAAAGCGGAGAGCAGAAGGGAACTGTGGATTGAGAAGGGGAAACGAAGAAGTAAAGCAACAAAAAGACTATAAAGTAGCAAAGAAAGTAGCAAAGAAAGAGCTACTAAAGTAGCGACAAGTCTGGAGAGTAAACTAGAAGGAAAGGAAAGACCCCTAAGATTCTGAGTACTTAAAGTAAAGGGGGAGAAGGACAAAAACTTTGCGGTTGGGGAAGTGAGAGCGAACTGGGGGTTTAATGGCGACAGTGGAATGCTGATTCATTGCAAGTAGGAAACTCAGTGAAACCCAGTGTTACAAAAAACAGGAAGAAGAAGTAGATGATAAGGAGGCGAAGAGAAAACAACTGGAGGGAGGGATAAAGGAGGACTTAAACAGCGACACCCAGTGGTGGCCCCCAGTAACGCTCATCAAAGAACTGGAATATATGTGTGTTAAACTTCTATCCACCAGCAGTGATAGTGATATGTGGACAAACTAAACAACACATGCCCCCCCCCGTTTGTTTTTTCTTTGAAGAATAATTAAGTGCTTTTTCCACCTCAAAAGAGAGGAAAAAAGGGACGTACAAACCAAACCTTGGAACAAAATTTGAAACTGAAAGAACTGTGCAAGATGACGGAAAACAAGAAATTTAAGACCCAATCTGCAACGTCCCCGGCCAGTACACAAAGGCGAGCATCTAATATGGAATCAGATGCATTGGATATCAAAGAACTAATTCTTGGATTGAAAACAGATTTAACTGAGAAAATGGACTCTTTGAATGAAAAATTAGACAAGATGGGGAATAGGATCGAAGAAAATTGGAAAAAAACCTGAACAGAACACCAAGGCAATTGGAAATCTTGAAAAACAAGTTGCAGAGCTGCAAGAGAGCAACAAAGAGGTGGAAAAAGACGTCCAGCGAGACTGACTAAACAGGAAGAAGTGGCAAAAAAACATGGAAAACTGTAAAGATTATAGGAGAAATCAAGAAAAACTGAAGGAGGAGATCCAAAAGCTAAGGGATAATCAAGAAGCCTTCTGGGACGCTCTTGCGATGCAGGAACAAAAGCAAAATGATTTGACGCTGAGATTTAGAGGGCTGAAAGAGAAGGCGGATGAAAACATAGAAAATATCATTATTAAAGAGCTGGCGGAATGGATGCAACTCCAGGAAGAAGATATATCAATATGCATTGACAGAGCATTTAAAATAAGATCAAAGCAAGCTCGAGCAAACAACTGGCCAGGAGACTGCTTAGTTTTTTTAAATTTGAGAATATTGAGGGACAAAATTATGCAACGCAAGAAAACCCAGAAGCTGAGGATAGATGACACGGAAATAGCCATCATGAGAGAGATCCCTCCAAGACTGTTGAAGAAAAGATCAAAATATAAGTTCTTGGCGGAGGCGCTAAGTAGGAACAACATCTACTACAAATGGGAGTTCCCGGAAGGGATCATTTTTACCTATAAACAGAGTAAGAAAAGACTGACCACTGAGTTAGAGGTTGAAAAATTCTGGAGGAAGTATGAAAAGTTTTTTGGGGGGGAGGGAGGAGTGGAGACAAGAAAGAAGTTAAGGGTGACAAACAAAGTTCAGAGAGTGAGGAAGATTAAGACACTTAAGCGAGCTAGCTACTTTGCTTTACTGTTTTAATAGAAGATAGAGGAATTTTAAAGTGTGCGTAAGAAATTTGATAATTGAAAGTGCCTGATGGTATTGACCGAGGGCTTTTCTTTTCTTTTCTTTTTTTTCTCTTCTGATGTTGATAATTAGGGGGCTTTTGCTTCTGTGGGTGGGTTTTCTTTTTTCTTTCTTCTTATTTTTTCTTTCAGTTATTTGACAGTTGGGTTGAAATCTCCCTTTTCCCGAAGAGGAAACAAAGCTTAAGAGCCATAATAAAGTAAACAAGATATTATAAACATGGATTTGAGAATTATTACTTGTAACGTGAATGGTCTTAACAATAAGGTGAAACGCAACAGAGTGGGTCACCTTCTAGGTAAAAAAAAACCAGACGACTGCTAGTGAACAAAAAATTAGGAGAGGAATTTATAACATCAGATGTCATAAAAAAAGAGGAGTGGTAATATATGTAAACCCAAAATGGAAACCGGAACAAGTATATAAAGATAATAATGGGAGAATAGTGATGGTCAGAATTCAAGGAAGACTTGAAAAAATTATTATAGTCTGAATTTATGCCCCTAATGAAGCGAAGGCAGAATTTTACCAAAAATTGGAAGATTTCTTATTGGATTTTTGTGATCAAAAAATTATTTTACTTGGGGATTTCAATGGGGTGGTATCACCAGAAATGGATAAATTGAGCGAGGGAAAAAAGAAAAAAGAGGGTAGGCTACCAAAAAGTTTTTTCCAATTGATAGAAAAATTTGATCTCCAGGATATCTGGAGACGTAAGTACCCCCAAAAAAATTTTTTGCGTATTATTCGCACCCCAATGACTCGGAAAGTAGGATTGACCAAATTTGGCCTTCAAGAGAGATATTAATGAGATGTAAGAGAATAGAAATTTTACCCAAGAGCATCTCAGACCACAACCCAATTATAATGGAAATAAAAGGGAAGGAATTGGTAAAAATAAGATCGAGATTAAATGAGTTATTACTGGAGGATGAAAACATTGTTAAAAAAGCGGAGGGCGTGTTAAAAGATTATTTTGAAATGAATTTAAATCAAGATACACCATTGAATGTGGTTTGGGATGCGGGGAAGGCTGTTCTGAGGGGTTTCTTTATTAGTCAAAGTAGCTGGAAGAGGAAGGAAAGGGAAAAGAAATTGGAAAATTTATTAAAGGAATTAAGGGAAAAGGAAATCAAATTAGGGAAATCAAAAGGTCAAAGGAAAGAGGAATTGAAAAGAGCTACAAACATTTTGCAGAACCAAGTTTCTTCCTTATTAGATAAAGAGATAGAAAAGAAGATAAGATATTTAAAACATTTTTTTTTAATTTTCCAATAAGGCAGGGAGATACTTAGCCTGGCAGCTGAAGAAAAAACAGAAAGAAAAAATCGTAGACAAATTAATGGAGGACGGCAAAGTGATAGAAGATCCAAGGGAAATTACGGAATCTTTTGTCCATTTTTATACCAACTTATACAGGGAGGAAATAGTAGATCAGGAAAAGATAGAAAAATATTTGGAAAATACAAAGATAAAAAAAATTGAGGAAGAGATCACTAAGTCGCTAAATGATCCATTCTCGATCTTGGAGATACAGAGGGTAATTAGGAAAGCAAAAAACGGAAAATCACCTGGAACTGATGGATTACCAGCCCTATTTTATAAAAAATTTGAAAAGAATTTAATTGAACCAATGAATAATTTAATGAATAAAATTACAGAAAGGAGAGATAGCAAAATCCTGGGAAGAGGCTTACATCACAGTGATCCCTAAGCAAGGCTCAGATACCAACCAAATTAAGAATTTCAGACCAATTTCTTTGCTTAATAACGATTATAAAATATTCGCGGACCTGCTAGCTATGAGAATGAAAAAAGTAATGGAAAATTTAATAAACAAAGATCAATCCGGCTTCCTCCCAAAAAGATTTATGCATAATAATTTGAGAAATATAATGAATTTATTAGAATATCTGAGCGTAAAGATAAATAAAAAAGCCGCATTTTTGCTACTAGATGCTGAAAAAGCATTTGATGAGGTATCATGGAATTTTATGAAGGAAAGTGTAAAACATCTAGGCTTTGGAGACAAAATTTGTAACGGAATTGATGCAATCTATAAAATTCAAAGAGCTAAACTTATAATAAACAACGAGATATCTGGAGAGATTACCATTCAGAGGGGCACCAGGCAGCATAGCTGCCAAGCTATCCCTTTTTTAAAGGGAAATTCTCTTATGCTAAATAGGCTTCCTCGTGAGAAAAGGGAAAACTTGGCAGCTATGCCAGGCAGGGGTGTCCCCTATCACCGTTATTATTCATCCTGAGCCTTGAATTTTTGTTAGAAAACATTAGGAAAGATGAGAAAATTAAAGGAGTCAGAATTGGGAAAGATGCTCATAAATTGAAAGCATTCGCAGACGATGTTATTATTACAACAGAGGAGCCGTTGGATACTATTCCTTATATCTTGAAAATAATAAAAGAATATGGCAGGCTGTCGGGATTTAATCTAAATATGAATAAAACTAATATGCTTACGAAAAATTTAACAAAGGAGGAAATTGGCCAATTGCAGGATAAAGCAGGACTAAGAGTAGTGGAGAAAGCAAAGTACCTTGGAATCTGGATTACTAATAACACAAACAATCTAGTAAAAAATAATTACGATAGAGCCTGGAAGGAAGTAAAAAAAGATCTGGATAATTGGGAGAGATTAAACTTATCACTACTAGGGAGAATTGCAGCGGTGAAGATGAACATACTCCCCGAAATGCTGTTCCTTTTTCAAATGATACCAATCCTGGGGACAGGGAATAATATCTTTAAAAATTGGAAAAAAGACATTAGCAAATTCATCTGGAACCACAAACCTGCAAGAATAAAGTACAAACTATTAATTGACGCTAAAGAAAGGGGAGGACTGGCTCTCCCAGATCTACACTTATATCATGATGCAGCAGGATTTGTGTGGCTAAGGGATTGGCTAACATTAGAAAACAGTGAACTCTTGGATTTGGAAGGCTCGGAAAATAAATTTGGATGGCACGCTTATCTAGTGGATGACAAGATGAAAGTACACAAAGGGTTTAATAACCATATTATCAAGCGATCTCTTATGGGTATTTGGAATAAACATAAGAGATTGCTGGAGCCAAAAACACCTAGATGGGCGTCCCCCCATGGAAATAATTACAGTAAAGAAGGTAAACTCAGAGAGGAAGTGGGGAAATTACTTGGATCTGCTAGAAGAAAAAGATGGAAATTTGAAAATAAAAGATTATGAGGAAATAAAGCAGCACCTGACGGGTTGGATACAATATCACCAGATCCATAGTAAGTTTAATGAACACAAACATAGACAAGGATTTTTGAATGAACCTTCTTTATTGGGAAAAAAAACTTAATTAAACCAGATACCAAAATAATTTCTAAAATGTATAACACACTACTCGAATGGGAGACCAAAGACGAGACGGTAAAGGAAGTGATGACAAAATGGGCCATAGATGCGAGGGAAAGCATAAATATGGAGGAATGGGAGAAATTATGGACAAAAACCTGGAAATTCACAGCCTCGGAGGGAATTAGGAAGAATATGATTAAGATATTTTATAGATGGCATCTAACCCCCGTAAAAATCCATAAAATGTATAAAACCAAAGATAATTTATGTTGGAAATGTAGAAAGGAAATGGGAACATTTATACACGCGTGGTGGCACTGCAGGGAAATAAAGAAATTCTGGAACCAAGTATTCGAAGAAATTTAAAAAAATGTTCAAATATAATATAAAAAAGACCCCAGAACTTTTCCTATTGGGGATTATGGATAATATAATAAACAAGATGAGACATTGTTCTTGTATGCGGTAACAGCGGCAAGAACTCTGATCGCAGCTTATTGGAAAAACAAAGAGATACCTAACATCGAGGAATGGTGGGAGAAATTGTTTGGATATTTAGATTTGGACAATCTGACAAACTCAATTAGAGGGCATTCGAATAAGAAATTACAGCTTAATTGGGACAAATTTGGAGATTACATGAAAAGACAGTGCCCCACAATAAAGTCCTGGGTTTATTTCTAGTTCTTGTATTGAATAGCTTAGATTTAATTTAAGTTGGGAAAGATGATAAATGTTGAATTTCTACTTATAAATTATTTTAGGGTATATATTGGTTGATATATGGGGAAGCAGTAATGTTATATAGTATTCAATGAACCTGAGAGAGAGATGAGGGGAAGTTAATTAGGAGGGGAGGAGATTAAGGAAAACGTGAACGTATGAATTTAATTTTCAATTTACATTTATTTTGTTGACATTGTTAATTTTAGATTTCTTATCTATTATGATTTTGTATTTTTTTCTTTCATTATTATTTCAAGTGTGTGAGTTTTTATGTATGTTCATTTTAACTAGAATCTCAATAAAGTTTATTTTTTTAAAAAAAATTAAAAAGGAATTCGTTCATATTTTTTTTCAAAATATAGTCTGGCCCCGACAAGGTCTGAGGGACAGTGGACCGGCCCCCTGCTGAAAAAGTTTGCTGACCCCTGTTCTTTATCTTCTTTGGCCAAGGCTTCTTCCTTCCATAGGGGTTGGCTCATCTTGGCCTGGCATCCAGTCTCGCATATCGGAGCCAAGTCTTTCGCTCAAACAGTCCATCAAATCCTGTACATCTCAATATCATAACTTCAATTTTTTAACAACAATCATTTCCCACATTATCTTCAAATCTTCATATGTCTTTTCCCAGGCCTTTTTAATAATTTTACTTTGCCACCACATAAGGTAGCCTCTTAAACCTCCCCCCCCCCTTCTTGTTTCTTCTCTAGCACAGTCAAAGCCCCCCAAATCATTTCACACATGGTACCATTCTTATCAGTCAGGACCTCCCAAATCATTTCACATGGATTCCCATTTTTGTCTTTGATTATTCTTACTTTCCCTTGTATTTTCCTCAGACCTCATTTGTCCACCATTCCCACCTTGGTGGTTCGTGCATTCACCTCTTTTAGTTGTCTCGCAGCCTCTGAAAGTGCATTAGTATTTTTAAGAATTTTAGAAGCTGTTTTGTTAACATCTTCCTTTATCTGCTCAAATTCTCTTTAAATGTATAAAAGCAAATCAAACAATTCATATTTTAAATTCTCTTGCATTGTGGTCTGGTTGGGTAGTTTTAACATTCAGCTTTTTCCTTTCGCCATTTCCAATTTAGAGTGAGGGGGGGGGCAATTCTCTCCTCTTTTCCCAGCTTATAGGGTTTAATTCCAAAAACACCAAGCCCTTTCCCACCACAGTGTTTATTATTTTTAGCTTTCTCAGTACTTTGTCAAGGTCATAAACTCAGCTGTGGAAGCCTACTTTTCCAACCAAATCCCTCCACCTCTGCTCACAAATATCTGTTTTTGACAATTGTATGTACAAATATTTGCATCCATTCACATCAATAGTTATAAGATCCAACATAGTAATATTGAATTGCTAAAAACTTTCCTTTCCACAACCATAAGCAGAAAATTTAAGACAGTGGTGTTGAGGCTCCCAGGAGTCTGGGACCAGCTTCCCTTTTCTTTCTTTCAACACTGCATTGTAGCCACTTTTAAAATCTCCTGATATTGACAATCAGTGAAGAGAATCCATATGATAAATCAATGTTAATAACTTTATTTTAGACAATGTTCACAGTGAGTGCTCTTGATTTTCCTTTTCTCTTGATTTTTAGCCAGCAAATACCTTTTTAGTAAAGTAAATACATAATTGTAAATCCATTAATTTGGATGTCTTCAGAGTAGATCCAAAAGTACTTTCCCAGAAGTAAAATAGTTTCCAGAGAGTTAATCTCATATTTCTTCCATAAAACAATTATAACATTGTTCCATCAACTAGCATTGTATTCTTTCTGAAGTTTATCCTCCATTTTAAATCCAGTTCAATTTCAGATTAAGTCCAAGTTCTTTTTAAAAGGTCTTGAGATTGGTATAAGCAGAAGCTGTGTGCGTTCTTTCAGTTCTAATTATTCGTTGGTTAAATTATCTCCCAAAGTAAGTTTCACCCACCCTTCACTTGCATATTATTTTGTCCTTGTAGCACCTGGAACATGAGCAGACTTCCTTTTATCACGCCAGTTTTTCTTGCCAGATTATCCAAATTAGTCAAATCTTTAATTCCTTTCTCACCTTCCAATCGTCACAATTGTTGGAATGGTACTCGCTCATGGCTGGATCAGTAGCTTCCTTCCGTAGAGCTGTGCTGGTGCTTAGTTCACTGGCTCCTTTGGCTTCCCCCCCCCCGTTCCTTTGGGGCAGAGGTCAGTAGATCCGTAGGCCTTCTGTGAGTCTGCAGGACCCCAAGACACCCCAATGCTCTTCTTGGGTTTGGGGGGGTGAGGCGTGTCACCCTTGGGCTCTTCCCCCCCAAAGAGCCAAATCTGATGGAGCCGTCAGATTCTCAGTCCGATCGCCGAGGGCTCGGAAGCCTTCTGAATGGAAAATTTAGCCCTTGAGGGAACTCCCAACGGAATTGAATGTTGTGTTTTCTCAAAGCATTTGCTACGAAGTTCACTTAAATATCCAGAGATCAAGGACTTTCTTGTTGAAGTTGAAGACTTAAGGGCAGCCCCACTCACACAAGTGCATTACAGTAATACAGCCTTGAGATTATTAACACATGGGCTGCAGTGATCAGGTTACCGCTGTCCAGGAATGGTCTCAGTTGGTGAAGGAGACAAAGTTGGTTTATTGGCCCTCATCCAGTCCACCACTGTATTGAGACACTGGATAGCTCCATTTGCCAGAGCACGGTGCTGATAATGCCAAGTATGTAAGTTCGAGGCCCGTAAGGAACAGCTGCACATTCCTGCATTGCAGGGGGTTGGACTAGATGATCCTCAGGGTCCCTTCCAACTATGATTCTATGATTCTACCACCTGGGATGAAAAGGTTAGTCTCCCCCAGCCTATGAACCCCTTTGATTGTCCTTATTGAGCTTGTAAGATAGTGACCATGGAGATCAGAAGGGGCAATGGGCACCAGGCACAAATATTGGTATGCATTGCAAAGAAATGCATTCAACAAAAAACAGGCTATGATCCGTCCCTTCCATTCTTTATTTTTATAGCCATCTACGTCTGTGCTACGTCTTTTCAAGGTGATTTTGAGGGCTGATGCCAGAGATGCCAAAATCTAGATGGCAGAGTGTGGATTGTGCATTAAAACAATGGGGTCGGTGATATTTTGGTTTTCTGTAGAGATCATGGGATCCAGTTTCGTTCATCTTAAAGGTTTCTTCTTAGAGCCAAGCATCATCAGGCACCTTCTTACAAATATACCGCATCTGCTTCCCACAGTGTAATGCTATCCAGCAATTGCTTCCACATTGAGTCTTCAATGCACCACAGTTTACTGGTTTTGGCTCATTGGCACTCCAGAACCTGAAAAGAAAAGAAACAACAGCACTGATCCATCAAGATTGGATGTCTACTTCCTCACCCACTCCTTGTGCCTTTGACCATTTAAAAGATGTTCAGGGGACTTCCGGTCTATCGCCATTATGGGATGGCGGGGATCTTTCGCGCTCCGAGAATCCCTGCATGGAAAAGGGGGTCGCGAGAGCACCGTGAACCCCTGTTTAAAGCCCCAGATCGAGCGTCCTTTGCCCCCCGGCAAGCCCCTTTTGGGGGCAACGAGAGCAGGTGAAGTGGAGACATGGGCTCAGGAATTGTCTGCTACCTTTCCTGTGTGCAGCCCTGTCACGGTCCAGTCGGCGGGCGTCAGGACCAGAGGCAAGATGGTGGGGTAGAAGCAGGAACAGGTGCAGGGCTGAGGGTCCAGCCGCAGGCAGTTGCAGGGTCAAGAAGCAAGGCAGAGACGAAGATCCAAGGAGCAAGAAGCGAGGCGAAGGCTCAAGGAACAAGAAGCAAGGTGAAGGTCCACGGGTCGAGAGCAAGGCGAAGGCAAAGCAAGGGTCCAAGGGTCGAGGATCCAGGCGTCAGCAAGGCAAGGGTTCAAGGAACAAGAAGCAAGGCAAGGGTCCACGGAGCAAGAATCAAGGCGCCGGCAAGGCAAGGGTCCACGGAGCAAGGATCACGACGTCGGCAAGGCAAGGGTCCACGGAGCAAGGATCAAGACGTCGGCAAGGCACGGGTCCACAGAGCAAGGATCAAGACGTAAGCAAACTGTCACGGTCCGGTCGGCGGGCTTCAGGACCAGAGGTAAGATGGTGGTGAAAAAGCAGGAACAGGTGCAGGGCTGAGGGTCCAGCAGCAGGCAGTTGCAGGGTCAAGGAGCAAGGTAGAGACGAACGTCCACGGGGCAAGAAGCAAGGCGAAGGCTCAAGGAACAAGAAGCAAGGCGAAGATCCAAGGGTCGAGGGGCAAGGCGAAGGCAAAGCAAGGGTCCAAGGAGCAAGAAGCAAGGCGAAGTCTCAAGGAACACGAAGCAAGGCGAAGGCTCATGGAACAAGAAGCAAGGCGAAGGTCCAAGGCGAAGGCAAAGCAAGGGTCCCAGGAGCAAGGAGCAAGGCGAAGGTCCAAGGAACAAGAAGCAAGGCGAAGGTCCAAGGAACAAGAAGCAAGGCGAAGGTCCAAGGGTCGAGGAGCAAGGCTACGACAAGGCGAGGGTCCAAGGAGCAGGAGGCCAGATGCAACCAGGCAGGGATAGCGTTGCTGTGGCAAAGAGCTGAAGGGAAAATGCTGGGCTTTTATCCCTCCCAGCTCCTGCCACCAGGTGCAGTGAGATCTCAAGTGGCCTCACCTGGGTGACTACTCCTTGCCTCTCCAGCACAAGCTGAGGTCTTCACCTGTGTGGCCACGCCTTGCTTCCTCAGCACAAGCTGAGGCAGGCCCCAGTCCTGCAAAGCACTACAAGCCCCAGAGCCTGACTCCTGCCCATACTCCTGACAGTACTCCCCCCATAGGGAAACGGGGTTCCACCCCCGGTCATGGCCCAGGCTATCTGGGAACCTCCGATGGAAGACCCAAACCTTATCCCCAACCTGGAACGCAGGTCCTTGCCACCGCCGTCGATCCGCTTGTACCTTATAGTCCGCTTTGGCCCTCGCTAGGTGCTGTACCAGGTCGGCTTGTGTGTCCTGGATGTGGGAACCCGATCATTGGCGGACGGCACCAGAAAAGCCACGGGGGGTGCAGGGATGATTGCATGGGTGGTACTCTTGGAGGGCCCCAAGTTCAGGGGCCGACAAGTTCATGAGCCGACGTCCAGTGCGGTGACGTTCCAGGAACAGCCAAACCTTATCCCCAACCTGGAACACAGGTCCTTGCCACCACCGTCGATCCGTTTGCACCTCATAGTCCGCTTTGGCCCTCTCTAGGTGCTGTGCCAGGTCGGCTTGTGTCCCCTGGATGTGGGAGACCCGATCATTGGTGGAAGGCATGAGAGAAACCGCGGGGGTGCAGGGATGATTGCGTGGGTGGTGCCCTCGGAGGGCCCCAAGTTCAGGGGCCAACAAGGCATAAATGCGGCCAAAGGGTATCTCCGCTCCCGGCTGCAGATCAATGGGGCAATCATAAGTCCGATGGGGGGGGCAAAGTCTCGGCCCCTTCCTTCTCAAACACGTCCACCAAGTCCCGGTAGGGCTCCGGGATTAACCGGACATCCGGAGATGCTATTCCGTCAGGGGCAGTCCCCTGTAAGGTGGAAGAACTAAGGGCCGGCTGGTGAGGCGTCCCCGGCGCTGGTGGCAATGGAGGTAACACTGGGGGTTGAGCGCAGACATCCTGGCAGAAGGATGATGAAAAAGACAGTGTCCGCTGCGCCCATGAAATGGCGGGGTCATGCCGGATCAACCAGGGACTACCCATGACCACAGCCTGTGGGGGGGGGTAGTGGCTGGAGGAGCCCCACGCCTCCCCCTGAATTTATGTGGCACTGGGACGGGGAGAGTCCGTTGGGCTGGGGCCGCAGCAGGGATTGCCCGAAGAGCTCACACCTCCCCCTGGAGCGTAGCTACCTGCATGTGGAGGTGCTTCAGCACAGTGGCGAGGTCCATAGGCTGGGCTCCGTCCATCTTGCACCCTGGCCGGGACGAGGTTTGGCCACAGCAAACTGTCACGGTCCGGTCGACGGGCGTCAGGACCAGAGGCAAGATGGTGGGGTAGAAGCAGGAACAGGTGCAGGGCTGAGGGTCCAGCCGCAGGCAGTTGCAGGGTCAAGGAGCAAGGCAGAGACGAAGGTCCGAGGAGCAAGAAGCAAGGTGAAGGCTCAAGGAACAAGAAGCGAGGTGAAGGCTCAAGGAACAAGAAGCAAGGTGAAGGTCCACAGGTCGAGGAGCAAGGCGAAGGCAAAGCAAGGGTCGAGGATCCAGACGTCGGCAAGGCAAGGGTCCAAGGAACAAGGAGCAAGGCGAAGGCTCAAGGAACAAGAAGCACGGCGAAGGTTCAAGGAACAAGAAGCAAGGCGAAGGTCCATGGAGCAAGGATCAAGACGTCGGCAAGGCAAGGGTCCACGGAGCAAGAATCAAGGCGCCGGCAAGGCAAGGGTCCACGGAGCAAGGATCAAGACGTCGGCAAGGCAAGGGTCCACGGAGCAAGGATCAAGACGTTGGCAAGGCACGGGTCCACGGAGCAGGAGGCCAGATGCAATCAGGCAGGGAAAGCGTTGCTGTGGCAAAGAGCTGAAGGGAAATGCTGGGCTTTTATCCCTCCCAGCTCCTGCCACCAGGTGCAGTGAGATCTCAAGTGGCCTCACCTGGGTGACTTACTCCTTGCCTCTCCAGCACAAGCTGATGTCTTCACCTGTGTGGCCACGCCTTGCTTCCCCAGCACAAGCTGAGGCAGGCCCCAGTCCTGCAAAGCACTACAGGCCCCAGAGCCTGATTCCTGCCCATACTCCTGACAAGCCCCAAGCCGGCCGTAATTTAAGCGGTGGATTCTTCCTAACCAAGACTGCAAAAATTGGACATTTTAACATATTGAAATTAAATTTGATTAAATTATTTGGACCACGTAAGGGATCTAAAACAAATAGGAAGTCCTTCCCTTCCACTGCGCTAAAAGTGAAAGTGCTGTAAGCGGCTGCAGCCAGAAACAAGCTTAAATAAAATAAATCTTCCAAACCTGAACTTTAAAAATCATCCCGAGGCAGGGCCAAGGGAGGAAAGACTTTTCTTTAATAAATGCCCTGGAAAATTGAGGAGAAAAGATTGTAAAAACACTGCAATTCGCCCTGAAAACGGAGACCTGGGGGCTCAGATAGGCATTGTGATGACATAATGGGGAACTGCTGAACTGCTGAACTGTTGAACTCTTGTTTCCTATTTGTTTCTTTGAAGTCTCCTATAGCAGTCTGAACTGCTGGAAAAAGACATTTGTGTGATCTAATTGTAGAGATATTTGTCCCCTTTTGTTCCTTGAGGATTTTAAGCATAAATTACTGCTGGAAAATTACAAAGACTGAACCATTTGTGAACTGTTCAGGAGTGCACTGCCCCTCTGCTGGCTGGAGAGATGTATTATTAAGTGACCTTGAATACAGCTGCAGACAGGATATTTTGACTATGACAAGCCACAGGAAACTTTCAGTGCCAAATATACAAACTATTTCAACCCTGCAAGAACATTCTAAAAAATCTGTACCCTCTGTATGAACTACAACACCACAACATCAAACAAGAAAAGTCTCAGTATCAACACCTCAGGAACCAACACCATCACATACAGAACAGATACTGGCTGCTTTGAGTGATTTCAAAGTATCAATCACACAATGATTGGACAAGGTAGACGCAACTGTTAATTCCAATGCAGCTGGAATAAAAGACATAAAACAGGAACTTAGTTCTTTGAGGCAGGACGTTAAGACTAATACGTTAGGACATGGACAATGTCAGAGGCGGAGTTAGCTGACTTACGGGAGTTCCTGAGAAAGAACTTGGAGAGGGGGTTTATAAGACCAACAAAAGCTCCAGGAGGAGCTCCTGTCTTCTTCGTAAACAAAAAGGGGACTTCTGAGAGGAGGCTCGTAGTGGATTATCACCGGACCAACCAGGGCATGATTCCTAGTCGTTATCTACTGCCAAGGATTGGGGATCTGCTGGAGAGGTTAAGATCGGTGAAGATTTTTACAAAACTAGACTTAAGAGGGGCTTATAATCTGATACGAGTGAGAAAGGGAGATGAATGGAAGACGGCCTTTAACACCAGGTATGGAACCTTTGAGTATCTTGTGATGCCGTTTGGATTGCAGTCGGGTACGGCCACCTTTCAGGCATTTATCAACTACTTGCTCTCCGATCTTGTTGACAGGTCGGTGGTGTGGCGTGCTTAGATGACCTCTTAATATACTCGGAGAGTCCGGAAGAGCATATACAACACGTGAAGGAGATGTTACAGCGATTGAGGGAACATCGACTGTACGCCAAATTAGAAAAGTGCCAGTTTCACGTGACGGAGATAGAGTTCTTGGGTTATAGGATCACCCCAGAAGGGATGCACATGGATCCAGAGAAGGTGCAGGCGGTGTTGTCGTGGCAGAGCTCAAAGTCTCGAAAGGATGTGCAGAGATTTTGGGGATTTGTTAATTATTACCGGCGGTTTATACATCAGTATTCGAGAATCACGGCACTGATAACAGAGTGCCTGAAGGGTAAAAAAGCATTCCGATGGACCGAAGAAGCCCAGAAAGCCTTCAAGAGGCTGAAGAGCATGTTTGTAGAGGAAAGGTATCTGGCTCATCCAGATCCTTATAAGCCAATCGTTGTGGAGACAGATGCATCGGATAAGGCGCTCGGGGCAGTGCTACTCTAGGCGGATGACAAGGGGGAACTGCGACCGTGCGCTTTTCACTCAAGGAAACTAAACTCGTCTGAACAAAACTATACCATATGGGAAAGAGAGCTGTTAGCCATTAAAGATGCCTTGCAGGCATGGCGACATTTCCTAGAAGGAGCACAACATCAGGTGGAGGTGCGTACTGATCATAAGAACTTACAGTACTGGCAACGGTACGTCACTTGAACCAATGTCAAATCAGGTGGGCACAGTTTTTCGCCAGATTAAATTTCAGGATAAAATACGTAACGAGTGCGCAGAACCAGGGAGCGGATGCCTTGTCCCGAAAGCCAGAATATTTCGGAGCAGAGACAGGAGGGGAGCAAAGATTGATTCTTAAACCTGAGCAACTGCAGCTGGCAGTGGGGACGGTAGCGGAACTGTCTGAGTTTCAGCAGCAGATGCGGAAGGATGTGTTTGCTCGCGAAAATAGAAAAGCGATACAAAAGAGGGAGGCCCGGGCAGAAGGTTTTTCAGAGATAGGAGGGTTGTTGTACAAGGGGGAAGCTCTGTATGTGCCAGAAGGTGAGTTCCAGGCCAGGGTGCTGAGACAATGCCATGGCAGCCCGACGGCATGTCACTTTGGGCAATGGAAGACAGAACGCTTAGTGTCCAGAGACTTCTGGTGGCCGCACATGCAGGAGGAGGTCAAAGAATACACCAGAGCCTGCGAGGTTTGCCAACGGGCAAAGAGGCCACGTGAGACCCCAGCGGGTCTGCTTCAACCATTACCTACACCACAGGGGCCGTGGGAAGCTATTTCCATGGACTTATTACGGACTTACCTGCTTCACAGAGACAAGCAGTGATCTGGGTGGTGGTAGACTTGTTTTCTAAGATGGCACATTTTGTGCCTTGTAAGAAACTGCCGTCAGCCCAGGAAACAGCTCAATTCTTTATGGAACACGTGTTCAAGTTGCACGGATTACCCCGGAAGGTGGTGTCAGATCGGAGAACGCAGTTCACCTCCCAGTTTTGGAGGCGGCTGATGCAACTATTGAAGGTGTGTCTCTCTTCGGCCCGCCACCCGCAGACGAATGGTGAGTCCAAGAGGACGAACGCCACCTTACAACAATACCTGCGATGTTATGTTATAATAATGCGGTACACACATCGACAAGACAGACTCCGTTTTCGCGTGTCAAGGGAGTGATAGTTTGGCAGTGCCCGCAGCTGAACAGCTTGCAGAAGCATTGCACAGTATTCTGCGGGACCATCTAGAAAAGGCGAAGGCCCAGTACAAGGCAGAAGCAGATAAGCATCAAAAGCTGGGCAAGCAGATACGTGTCGGAGATTTAGTCAGGCTGTCTACGAAAGACTAGCTGAGTAAGGGACATTGTTGAAAACTGCAACCACAGCGGGTAGGACCGTTTGAAGTGCTGGAACAAATCAACCCTGTGTCATACAAGTTGCGACTACCAGCATCAATGAAGATATATCCTGTTTTCCACTGGTCGTTGCTATCGCCGATAACGCCTAAACACCGGTACCAGGAGAGACAAGAGCCACCACCTTTGCCAATCTGGGTGGAAAGTGAACTGGAGTACGAGGTGGCCGAGCTCCTAGACTCTCGTAGAAGGGGTAGAGGGTTGCAGTATCTAGTGGCTTGGAGAGGGTATGGTCAGGAGGAGAACTCGTGGGAGAACGCGAGTAATATACATGCGTCCAGGCTGCACAGGGAGTTTCACCGCAGGTATCCCGATAAACCCAAACCCCTAGATTAGGTGGAGGAGCAGGTGGAGGGGGGGAGTAGAAACGAATGATGAACTCGATTGGGAGGAAGAGGTGGAGGAGCCACACCCGGGTTGTAGTTATTGGGAAGACGAGGATGAGGAATGGAGAGAAGTACCCCAGAGAGCTCCAAGGAAGGGAGTGGGGGAGGATGAGATAGTTGGACAGTGTTCTTGAAGCTATGAACATGAGTCTGACCAAACTGCGGGAGGCAGTGGAAGACAGGAGTGCCTGGCGTACTCTGGTCCATGGGGTCACGAAGAGTCAGACACGACTAAACGACTAAAGAACAACAATTCTCTATTATCTGTGGACTGAATGATTACTGCTAAAAGGACAAGAAGCTAAACAACCTGGGTTATCTCACAACTTTGACATATTTCGACTTGAAATATGGCAACCATACGTTAAATATACCACATACAAATCACCACTCAAATGAGAAATAATTCACACAGAAACAAAGTAGAGAGAGAACCAAGAAAGAAAAAGAGAGAATTAAACGAGGCTCCCTCTGGCCTGTTATTAAAAGACACCATGACCTTGGGAGAAAGATTACAGGACTAGTTCATTCTTCTTAAATTAGCTGCACCCAAGGAATCATAAAACAAACTGACAAATACCCCTTCCTTTTGGTCCATGTGGGAACCAATGACACTGCAAGCCATAGCCTCCAGAAGATCAAAAGTGATTATGAGGCTCTGGGCAGGAAGTCGAAGCAATTAAATGCACAAATTGTCATCTCATCTGTCCTCCCAGTGGAACAACATGGCCCTGGGAGAGAGGGAAAAATAGGGGAAGTGAACAACTGGCTTCGCAAATGGTGCAAACAGGAATGGTTTGGATTCTTAGATAACGGTCTGCAGTTTCTTGAAGATGGACTTCTGGCAATTGATGGGCTGCACCTCACAAAGGTTGGGAGGAATGTTTCTGCCACGAAACTCAAAAACCTCATCAGGAGGGCTTTAAACTGACTTATGTGGGGGAGGGAGACAGTGGTCCTGACAGTAGGAGTCTGTCAAGTGCTGAAGATGTTCATCCAAATGTCAAGGACCAAATGGAGCAAACAGCATGCAGACCTAGTGGTGGGAGGAAAATATCCTTCAATAAGAGACATGGGGGAATGATCAATAGTCTTCAATGTCTGTATACTAATGCACAGAGCATGGGAAATAAACAAGATGAACTTGAGCTCTTGGTACAGCAAACTAAATATGACATAATAGGCATTACTGAAACCTGGTGGGATGAGTCTCATGATTGGAATGTAGAAATAGAGGGATACAATCTATTTCAGAGAAATAGACCAAACAGGAAAGGAGGAGGAGTAGCGTTATATGTCAGGGATGTGTATACCTGTGAAGAGATCCAGGATTTAAAACTTCAAAGCCAAGTTGAGAGTATCTGGGTCAAAATAAAGGGAGAAAAAAAAACCAGTGATCTCATTGTGGGAGTTTACTATAGATTCCCAAGCCAAACTGAGGACACAGATGAGGCCTTCCTGGAACAGCTGACCAAGCATTCTAAAGGAAGTGAGATAGTAGTAATGGGGGATTTCAACTATCCTGATATTTGTTGGATGTCAAACTCAGCCGAAACCATACTTCACTGGCCTTGCAGACAATTTCATTGTCCAAAAAGTGGGAGAAGCAACAAGAGGATCAGCTATTTTAGATCTGGTAATAACCAATAGTGATGACCTGGTTAGTGGGGTAGAAGTGGCAGGAGCATTAGAGTGACCATGCTCTTCTGGAGTTTATTATTAAGAGGAAAGGAACAACCAAGCATACTAAGACTCAAATCCTAGACTTTAAGAAAGCCGACTTCAGAAAACTTAGGGAAATGCTGGGTGAGACCCCATGGACAGAAATACTAAAAGGGAAGGGAGTTCATGATGGTTGGGAATTTGTAAAAAGGGAGATATTAAAAGCACAACTTCAGGCAATACCAATGAGACGGAAACATGGAAGGTGCCTAAAGAAGCCAGGGTGGCTATCTAAAGAACTTTTAACTGAGTTAAGATTTAAAAGGGATATGTACAAAAATGGAAAAAGGGGGAAATCACCAGAGAGGAATTCAAACAAATAGCCAGCACGTGTAGAGTCAAAGTCAGAATAGCTAAAGCACAGAATGAACTCAGGCTTGCTAGAGAGGTTAAAAGGAACAAAAAGGGTTTTTATGGGTATGTCCGTAGCAAAAGGAAGAGCAAGGAAACAGTGGGGTCACTTAGAGGAGAAGATGGTGAAATGCGAACAGGGGATAGAGAAAGGGCAGAACTCCTCAACGCCTTCTTTGCCTCAGTCTTCTCCAAAAAAGAAAACAATGCTCGACCTGAAGAATACGGAGCCGATTATTCAGCAGGGGAAACACAGCCCAGAATAAGTAAGGAGGTAGTACAAGGTTAAACCACTGAGCCTAGGGCTTGCTGATCAGAAGGTCGGCGGTTCGAATCCCTGTGACGGGGTGAGCTCCCGTTGCTTGGTCCCAGCTCCTGCCAACCTAGCAGTTCGAAAGCACATCAAAATGCAAGTAGATATAGGAACCGCTACAGCGGGAAGGTAAAAGGCGTTTCCATGTGCTGCTCTGGTTTGCCAGAAGCGGCTTTGTCATGCTGGCCACATGACCTGGAAGCTGTACGCCGGCTCCCTCGGCCAATAATGCGAGATGAGCGCGCAACCCCAGAGTCGGTCACGACTGGACCTAATGGTCAGGGGTCCCTTTACCTTTAGTACAAGAATACTTGGCTAGTTTAGATGTATTCAAGTCTCCAGGGCCAGATGAACTACATCCAAGAGTATTAAAAGAACTGGAAGAGGTGATTTCAGAACCACTGGCAATAATCTTTGAAAATTCCTGGAGAACAGGCGAAGTTCCAGCAGACTGGAGGAGGGCAAATGTTGTCCCTATATTCAAAAGGGGGGGAAGAGAGGACCCAAACAATTACCGCCCAGTCAGCCTGACATCAATACCAGGAAAGATTCAAGAGCAGATCATTAAGCAAACGGTCTGTGAGCACCTAGAAAGAAACTCTGGGATCACTAAAAGTCAGCATGGGTTTCTGAAAAATAAGTCATTTCAGACTAATCTGATCTCATTTTTTGGAAGAATTACAAGCGTGGTAGATGAAGGGAATGCTGTGGATGTAGCCTATCTTGATTTCAGCAAGCCCTTTGACAAGGTGCCCCATGATATTCCTATAAAGAAGCTGCTAAAATGCGGGCTAGACAATGCTACCATTCAGTGGATTTTTAACTGGCTGACTGACCGAACCCAAAGGGTGCTCATAAATGGCTCCTCCTCATCCTGGAGAGTAGTGACTAGTGGGGTGCCACAGGGTTCTGTCTTGGGGCCAATCTTATTTAACATCTTTATCAATGACTTGGATGATGGGCTTGACGGCATCCTGAGCAAGTTTGCAGATGACACCAAATTGGGAGGGGTGGGTAATACCCCAGAGGACAGGATCACACTGCAAAATGACCTTAACAGATTAGACAACTGGGCCAAAGCAAACAAGATGCATTTTAACAAGGAGAAATGTAAAGTACTACACTTGGGCAAAAAAATTGAAAGACACAAATACAGGGTGGGTGACACCTGGCTTGAGAACAGTACATGTGAAAAGGATCTAGGAGTCTTGGTAGACCACAAACTTGACATGAGTCAGCAGTGTGATGCAGCAGCTAAAAAAGCCAATGCAATTCTGGGCTGCATCAATAGGAGTATAGCATCTAGATCAAGGGAAGTAATAGTACCACTGTATACTGCTCTGGTCAGACTTCACCTGGAGTACTGTGTCCAGTTCTGGGCACCACAGTTCAAGAAGGATACTGACGAACTGGAACGTGTCCAGAAGAGGGCAACCAAAATGGTCAAAGGCCTGGAAACGATGCCTTATGAGGAACGGCTTAGGGAGCTGGGTATGTTTAGCCTGGAGAAGAGAAAGTTAAGGGGTGATATGAAAGCCATGTTCAAATATATAAAAGGATGTCATATAGAGGAGGGGAAAAGGTTTTTTTCTGCTGCTCCAGAGAAGCGGACACGGAGCAATGGATTCAAACTACAAGAAAGAAGATTCCACCTAAACATTAGAAAGAACTTCCTGACAGTAAGAGCTGTTCGGCAGTGGAATTTGCTACCAAGGAGTGTGGTGGAGTCTCCTTTTTGGAGGTCTTTAAGCAGAGGCTTGACAGGCATATGTCAAGAATGCTTTGATGGTGTTTCCTGCTCGGCAGGGGGTTGGATTGGATGGCCCTTGTGGTCTCTTCCAACTCTACGATTCTATGATTCTAGGCATTCAAAAGGAAGTGAGATAGTAGTAATGGGGGATTTCAACTATCCTGACCTTTGTTGGATGTCAAACTCAGCCAAGAGCATAAGGTCGGACAGATTACTCACGGGCCTTGCAGACAATTTCATTGTCCAGAAAGTGGGAGAAGCAACAAGAGGATCAGCCATTTTAGATCTGGTCCTAACCAATAGTGATGACCTGGTTAGTGGGGTAGAAGTGGCAGGATCATTAGGTGGGAGTGACCATGCTCTTCTGGAGTTTATTATACAGCGGAAAGGAACAACCAAGCATAGTAAGACTCAAATCCTAGACTTCAGAAAACTTAGAGAAACGCTGGGTTAAATCCCATGGACAGTAATACTAAAAGGGAAGCGAGTTCATGATGGTTGGGAGTTTGTTAAAAGGGAGATATTAAAAGCACAACTTCAGGCAACACCAATGAGATGGAAACATTGAAGGTGCCTAAAGAAGCCAGGATGGCTATTTAAGGACTTTTAACTGAGTTAAGATTTAAAAGGGGTATGTACAAAAAATGGAAAAAGGGGGAAATCACCAGAGCGGAATTCAAACATATAGCCAGCACGTGTAGAGACAAAGTCAGAAAAGCTAAAGCACAGAATGAACTCAGGCTTGCTAGAGAGGTTAAAAGCAACAAAAAAGGCTTTCATGGGTATGTCTGTAGCACCTTGGGACCCAGGTGGCGCTGCGGGTTAAACCACTGAGCCTAGGGCTTGCTGATCAGAAGGTCGGCGGTTCGAATCCCTGTGACGGGGTGAGCTCCCGTTGCTTGGTCCCAGCTCCTGCCAACCTAGCAGTTCGAAAGCACATCAAAGTGCAAGTAAATAAATAGGAACCGCTACAGCGGGAAGGTAAACGACATTTCCGTGTGCTGCTCTGGTTTGCCAGAAGCGACTTTTTCATGCTGGCCACATGACCTGGAAGCTATACGCCGGCTCCCTCGGCCAATAATGCAAGATGAGCGTGCAACCCCAGAGTCGGTCACGACTGGACCTAATGGTTAGGGGTCCCTTTACCTTTACCTGCAGCACAAGGAAGAACAAGGAAACAGTGGGGTCACTTAGAGGAGAAGATGGTGAAATGTGAACAGGGGACAGAGAAAGGGCAGAACTCCTTAATACCTTCTTTGCCTCAGTCATCTCCAAAAAAGAAAACAATTCCCGACCTGAAGTATATGGAGCAGATGATTCAGCAGGGGAAACACAGCCCAGAATAAGTAAGGAGATAGTACAAGAATACTTGGCTAGTTTAGATGTTTTCAAGTCTCCAGGGCCAGATGAACTACATCCAAGAGTATTAAAAGAACTGGAAGAGGTGATTTCAGAACCACTGGCAATAATCTTTGAAAATTCCTGGAGAACAGGCGAAGTTCCAGCAGACTGGAGGAGGGCAAATGTTGTCCCTATATTCAAAAGGGGGGGAAGAGAGGACCCAAACAATTACCGCCCAGTCAGCCTGACATCAATACCAGGAAAGATTCAAGAGCAGATCATTAAGCAAACGGTCTGTGAGCACCTAGAAAGAAACTCTGGGATCACTAAAAGTCAGCATGGGTTTATGAAAAATAGGTCATGAAAGACTAATCTGATCTCATTTTTTGACAGAATTACAAGCCTGGTAGATGAAGGGAACGCTGTGGATGTAGCCTATCTTGATTTCAGCAAGGCCTTTGACAAGGTGCCCCATGATATTCTTGTAAAGAAGCTGGTAAAATGCGGGCTAGACAATGCTACCATTCAGTGGATTTGTAACTGGCTTACTGACCGAACCCAAAGGGTGCTCATAAATGGCTCCTCCTCATCCTGGAGAGTAGTGACTAGTGGTGTGCCACAGGGTTCTGTCTTGGGCCCAGTCTTATTCAACATCTTTATCAACAACTTGGATGATGGGCTTGAGGGCATCCTGAGCAAGTTTGCAGATGACACCAAATTGGGAGGGGTGGCTAACACCCCAGAGGACAGGATCACACTTCAAAATGACCTTAACAGATTGGACAACTGGGCCAAAGCAAACAAGATGAACTTTAACAAGGAGAAATGTAAAGTACTACACTTGGGCAAAAATAAAATGAAATGAAAGGCACAAATACAGGATGGGTGACACCTGGCTTGAGAGCAGTACAGGTGAAAAGGATCTAGGAGTCTTGGTAGACCACAAACTTGACATGAGTCAGCAGTGTGATGCAGCAGCTAAAAAAGCCAATGCAATTCTGGGCTGCATCAATAGGAGTATAGCATCTAGAATAGATCAAGGGAAGTAATAGTACCACTCTACTCTGCCTTGGTCAGACCACACCTGGAGTACTGTGTCCAGTTCTGGGCATCACAGTTCAAGAAGGATACTGACAAGCTGGAACGTGTCCAGAAGAGGGCAACCAAAATGGTCAAAGGCCTGGAAACGATGCCTTATGAGGAACGGCTTAGGGAGCTGGGCATGTTTATCCTAGAGAAGAGAAGGTTAAGGGGTGATATGATAGCCATGTTCAAATATATAAAAGGATGTCATATACAGGAGGGAGAAAGGTTGTTTTCTGCTGCTCCAGGGAAGCGGACACAGAGCAATGGATTCAAACTACAAGATAGAAGATTCCACCTAAACATTAGGAAGAACTTCCTGACAGTAAGAGCTGTTCGGCAGTGGAATTTGCTACCAAGGAGTGTGGTGGAATCTCCTTCTTTGGAGGTCTTTAAGCAGAGGCTTGACAGGTATATGTCAAGAATGCTTTGATGGTGTTTCCTGCTCGGCAGGGGGTTGGACTGGATGGCCCTTGTGGTCTCTTCCAACTCTACGATTCTATGATTCTAACTGTAGCTTCTTGTCCCACATAAAGATTTCTCAGGAGACAGATGAGGTGATCCGGCACTCCCATTTCTTCAAGAACTTGCCATAGTTTGCTGTGGTCTTTTGTCCATGGGGTTTTCTTGGCAGGGATACTGGAGTGGCTTGCCAGTTCCTTCTCCAGGTGGATCACGTTTAGTCAAAACTCTCCACTATGACCTGTCCATCTTGGGTGGCCCTGCATGGCATAGCTCATAGCTTCTCTGAGTTATTCAAGCCCCTTCACCACGACAAGGCATTGATCCATGAAGGGGGTGCTTAAATCTATCCTGCCTCAAAACAAGCAGCGGAAGGAAAAGGCTGCAAACTGTTAAATGGGAAAAACCCCAGGCACAGGGCAAACAAGTAAAATAGCAAGGGGAGGCAGGCGATTCAAAGCCAGCCGGCGCTTTTAAAAGCGGTGTGTAGCCAGCAACAGCTGCAGCAGCCTCAGCTAGCAAAGGTCTGTGCGTTCCCTCAACGGAGCAAGGAGGCTGCAGAGCAGGCATCCCCAAACTTCGGCCCTCCAGATGTTTTGGACTACAATTCCCACCTACCCGACCACTGGTCCTGTTAGCTAGGGATCATGGGAGTTGTAGTCCAAAACATCTGGAGGGCCGCAGTTTGGGGATGCCTGCTGCAGAGGGACGTCACGGCGCAAAGGAGGGGTTGGATTGGGAAGGATAAAATTTAAGCAACCAGCAGCAAAACAACCACCTCGAGCTCTGAGCCACGAGCGCAGTGAAAACCAGGAGGTAAAATAGGAAGGCTGCTGGGGACGGGAGGGCACGGAGGGGATGAGGGAGAGGGGGGAATTATGCAAATCCCCAGGCGTCTCAGCTGATCCGCTGGCTGACTCCTTGAGCATGCACACTAAACAAACATACAGCTCCTCTCACTCTCACTCTGCTATACCAGTAGTTTATCACATAGTTTAGTTGTATAACAACATTTGCTTCAGAATATTTTTTCCTGGTTTCCCCCCTGTAAAAACTGGGTGCATCCTATGGTCCTGTGCGTCCTCTGGAACAAAAAATACGGTAAGAAGGATGCTGACAAGCTGGAAGGTGTGCAGAGGAGGTCAACCAAGATGATCAAGGGGCTGGAAATCATTCCTTATGAGGACTGGCTGAGGGAATTGGGAATATTTAGCATGGGAAAGAGGAGCCATCTTCAAAAACCTCTGCAGTTGTCACATGGAAGGTGAGACCACTTCCAGAGGGAAGGACACAGTCTCATGGTTTCAAGCTCCAAGAAAGAAGATTCCAACTGAACATCTTTCTGACACTAGGAGCAGTTGGACAGTGGAACAGTCTCCCTCGGGCGGTTGTGGACTCCTTTAATGGAGCTTTTAAAGCAGAGGTTAGATGGAAATCTGTCATGGAGGCTTCAGTTTGAGATTTCTGCATTGCCGAGGGTTGGACTAGATGACCCTCTGAGTCCCTTCCAACTCTACAATCCTATGATTCTAACTATCATGCATGTGGTAAAGCCACATGACAGGATGGAATCCCAACAGAAGTTCTGAAAGCCGGCTTCAGTTCTTCCCTCATGAAACACCTCCACAACCTCCTCTCTCAGAGTTAGGAACTAGAATCCATGGCACAAGACACAAGTATCATACAAACCACCAAGATGATATGCTTTTGTCAATAAATGTCAGGAGTGGAGAACCCTCTCCTCCCCTGGTAGCATCAAAGACAAGAAGGACAAGAAAGTGTGTGTTCATTTATTTTATTCAGTCATCTGGTTGCAAGACAAAGAATCCAGGTCTCCGCACAAAGGAGATGTTGCCTACTCTGAAGATCACCTCTTCCATCCCCAACAACATCCTGAGCACCTACAAAAAGTCCCGGGAATCACATTCCTCTGCATTCTCTCTTCCTGACTGCAGAGTGACTGACAAGCCCTTGGAGAAGGAGGATCTCCCAAACTTCCCAGGGCGGTCTCTGCAGTCTGCTCTCTCACTCCCCCCTCCTCTACCACTATCTTGTAACTAGGCATTTCTTCATTCAGCTATAATTCAGCTCAGTCTTCTTCACCTCTTGAAATTGCTGGAGACAAGGGGGCAAACCTTCCCACTCTCCCTCCTCTTCTGAGAGGAGCAGAACAGACTGAGTGGAATTAAAATATCAGTTCTCCTTGGCTGGGTATACAGGACAGATTGAAGCAACCACAGCCACTTCCAGGCATCAATCATGCAAACGTGGCAGGAGAGGTCCGCCGGCTAGACTCCTGGGGTGCTAGTCCTCAACATAGAGCAAGCTATTCAAACTTTGCAAAGTTGTGGTTCAGGACAGCAGAGTCTAATAGGTTACTTAACTCAGTTGAGGGCCACTGTGCATACGGTAGGAGCCAACTCCTAGGGGTAGAAGCCCCAATAAAATATTTTAGGGAGCCACCTCTCCCCCAAGTTGATGGCCATTGCCATTCAAATGATATGTGCGCACTGTCTTGTGATCAATTATGCAGGGGGGAGCTTGCCTGCTCCACCCACAATATTTTATTCAAGTTGGCACCCCTGCCACCATGAATGCCATGAAAGCAGCAGCACATGCTGCCAGTGCTGTGCCCACACTGGTATGGGCACCAGCCTTGCCCCCTGCCAAGCCCTGAAGAAATGGAGAGCAGTTCAATGTAATGGCTTGGTTCTCCCCCACAGACAGGAGACGACTCCAGCGATAATTATCTCAGGTTTATTGCTCAAACTCATAAATCACTGCGGAGCTCAGTCTTCAACGTGTTCATCCCAGCTTGCGGTTGCCGAGTCTGAGCTCCACCCCTTCCTCCTCCAGCAACGAAGCCCCCGCTTTCTTTCTTTCTTTCTTTCTTCTCTCTCTCTCTCTCTCTCTCTCTCTCTCTCTCTCTCTCTCTTTCTTTCTTTCTTTCTTTTTTCCTCTTCTTGCAGATTCTCTTGAGCCTACGGTTTTTTAAACAGGCTATATTTCCAGGGTCTCTGCCTCAGAGTTCGAACTGGAACTAACAGTGTGCCCCCCCCCAGCTTTTCCTTATGTGGTTGTCCTTATGTGCCCTGTAAGGGAGCGACCATGGAGATCAGAAGGGGCAATGGGGCATCAACCACACAGAGTAAGGAAACAAATAGATACATTGAACAGAAAACAGGCTATGACTGGACCCTTCCATTCTTTATTTTTGTAGCCATCTACGTTTGAGCTTTCAGAATAAGGTCTTCTCAAGGTGTTTCTCAGGGCTGATGCCAGAGAGTCCCATAATCTAGATGGCAGAGAATGGGTTGTGCATTAAAACATTGGGGTGGGGTGATCTCTTGGTTTTGTTTTTGTGTAGTGATCATGAGATCCAGTTTCGTTCATCTTAAAGTGTCTTCTTAGAGCCAGTTATCATCAGGCATCTTTTTACAAATGTACCCTAAGCGGTCCTCACAGGGTAATGATATCCAGCAATGTGAGGTGCATTCATCGTGCCGTACTGCACCACAGGGGTTTCCGCCCTTAGGCTCGCCAGGGGTCCAGAATCTGAAAAGAAAAGAAAGAGCAGCAGTGATCCATCAAGATTGGATGTCAACTTCCTCACCCGCTCCCTGTGCCTTTTACCATTAAAAAGATGTTCAGCGCTTTCTCTCTTAACACCCACGTACAATTGTGATGGATTTTTCTCCCCAGGTTTTAGCATTTTAACCATGTAAGGAAAACAACAACAACAACTGTGGGTCAAGACTGTCTATTTTCTTTTCACGTGAAGTGAATTCTCACAGGAAACTACAAAAAGTGAGGGTGTCTCTTTGGAAGGCTCAGTGGTGCACACAAGAACTTACAGTCAATTTAGTTTGGGCAGTATCCAATGCAGTACTTCTGCTATTGCCAGGATCAGGGCCGGCCCTATGGCAAAGCTGGGTGGCACAGGGCGCAAGGGGGGTGTCATGCGGCTGCACCTGCGGCAGCCGCGCAACATGCACTGTAAAACGGGGCCGGGGGGGGAGGCACCAGAGGGATCTTCGCACCATGGCGCCAGGGCGCCAGATATGCTTAAAATGGCCCTGGCCAGGATTGCCATTTCTGCAACAGAACTGCCCCTCTCTCCTTTCCATATGCACTCACATCCTCTTCAGATCTCCTCTGTATCATTGTGGGTGTTGGAGAGAGTGTTGAAAGTGAGATCCTTTCTCTCTCATTGCAGGGTTAGCACAGGAAAAATAGCTATGTCCTCAAAATATAATCTATAACCACAAAGGCATTATAGGGTTGATTGAAATGATATGATATATCTTATCTAAATCTAACATGATGGCTCTAAGTTTACTTTAATCAATTATCCATAGTTGACAGAGGTATCACCCTAGCCTCACTCTTATTGGCACTTGCATTCTCCAGTGTCCACTGTATACTGGATCAAGTCCCACTACACAGCACTAAAATTCTGTGATAAATGTATTCTAGAACTCCCCCATTTTTAGCTCTCTGTGAATCTATTAAAGTGATATTACTAGTAATGGTGCAGTAGGTGTTTTTTTTTACCCCCATGAGATGTTTGGGTGAGATCTGCCCTTTGATCAAGTCTAAGATCACATTTAGCAGTGATTCCCAATTGGTGGTCCACGGACCACCCACCCAGGGGCTCCATGGTGTCATTCACATAAAAACCACCACAGAGATATCCAAATGTTCAAAGGTAGGGTGGCCCATGGCTTGGCTTTTGAAAAACAAGGGGTCTGCAGTACTTAGCTAACTGGGAACCACTGGCATTCAGGGCTTAAGTTCCCAGCTAGTATTATACAACCCCACGGCCCCTTTGTAATGTTTACACAATACCTTTGCCCAAAAGGAGAAGTGGTTGGTATTGGGTGCAACAATGGAGATGAATGTCATTGGATTTTGTTCCAGGAGACCTTGCAAAATTGAAAGCCTGTTAATCCAGTCTTAGTAATGAATGCCAGACCAGTTCTCTGTTCTACTACCAAGCTGTGATGAGTGAGATCTTACTCTGACCTTGTACATTCATCAACAAAAGCTGAAAAGAGTTGTTAGATACTTAAAGGAAACCGTGAACTGTCTTAACTGCCAGCTGACAGTGTTGCTCAGCTTTAGGTTCCTGCAAGTCCTTTTGAAGCTGAACTAAGCAGCACAAACCATTTAAAAGCATGCCTTCGGCCTCTTCAGCCTCAGTGCCTGGAGCTGGAGCTTTTCTTGGATGCAGCGGAGCACACTGTCTGAACCAAGGAGGAGACAGGGGACATCCCTGAGGAGGAGGTCAGTTCCCCAACACAGGAGCCAGATGTATGGAGGAACGTGACTCATAGAAGTAGTAAGTCCAGGGATCGCTCTGAGTGTTTAGAACAGGGTTCCCCAAACTCAGGCCTGGGGGCCGGATGCGGCCCAATCGCCTTCTAAATCTGGCCCACGGACGGTCTGGGAATCAGCATGTTTTTACATGAGTAGAATGTGTCCTTTTATTTAAAATGCATTTCTGGGTTATTTGTGGGGCCTCCCTGGTGTTTTTACATGAGTAGCATGTGTGCTTTTATTTAAAATGCATCTCTGGGTTATTTGTGGGGCATAGGAATTAGTTCATTTCCCCCCAAAAAATACAGTCCAGCCCCCCCCCCCACAAGGTCTGAGGGACAGTGGACCGGCCCCTTGCTGAAAAAGTTTGCTGACCCCTGGTTTAGAACTACACAATTGATTTGAAGTGCTCTCCCTTAACATGAAAGATGAAGAACAGACTCCATTTGAAGATCTCTCCCTCATCACAGTTGATCAGAAATATGAAGACGAGCAGCAAAGTCAGTCCTCCGGAAATACCGTATGCAGGTGACCTTGGAAGGGACAGCACATGGAAGAATCCCGACCAAGCCTATGAGGAGGTGTGTAGTGGTGATAGGGGATTCCCTACAGAGGGGCACAGAAGCAGTGATCTGTGGACCTGATAAGACGTCTCGAGAGGTGTGCTGTCTCCCTGGGGCCAAGATCCAAGATGGAACAGAACGGCTGCAAGGAATCATAAAACCCACTGATAAATACCCCTTCCTTTTGGTCCATATGGGAATCAATGACACTGCAAGCCATAGCCTTCAGAAGATCAAAAGTGATTATGAGGCTCTCGGCAGGAAGTTGAAGCAATTAAATGCACAAATCGTCATCTCATTTCTCCTCCCAGTGGAACAACATGGCCCAGGGAGAGAGGGAAAAATAGGGGAAGTGAACAACTGGCTTCATCAGGAGGTCTTTAAACTGACTTATGTGGGGGAGGGAGACAGTGGTCCTGAAGGTAGGAGTCTACCAAGTGCTGAAGATGATCATCCAAATGTCAAGGACCAAATGGAGCAAACAGCATGCAGACCTAGTGGTAGGAGGAAAAAGTCCTTAAATAAGAGACATAGCTGCCAAGTTATCCCTTATTTTAAGGGATTTTCCCTTATGCTGAATAGGCTTCCTCGCGAGAAAAGGGAAAACTTGGCAGCTATGGCTCTTGCTACAGCAAACTAAATACGACTTAATAGGCATCACTGAAACCTGGAGGGATGAGTCTCATGATTGGAATGTAGAAATAGAGGGATACAATCTATTTCAGAGAAATAGACCAAACAGGAAACGAATAGGAGTACCGTTATATGTCAGGGATGTGTATACCTGTGAAGAGATCCAGGATTTAAAATTTCAAAGCCAAATTGAGAGTATCTGGGTCAAAATTAAGCGAGAGAAAAATAATAGTGATTGGAATGTAGAAATAGAGGGATACAATCTATTTCAGAGAAATAGACCAAACAGGAGAGGAGGAGGAGGAGAGTTATATGTCAGGGATGTGTATACCTGTGAAGAGATCCAGGATTTAAAACTTCAAAGCCAAGTTGAGAGTATCTGGGTCAAAATTAAGGGAGAGAAAAATAACAGTGATCTCATTGTGGGAGTTTACTATAGACCCCCAAGCCAAACTGAGGACACAGATGATGCCTTCCTGGAACAGATGACCAGGCATTCAAAAGAAGGTGAGATAGTAGTAATGGGGGATTACACTTCAGTACATGTGAAAAGGATCTAGGAGTCTTGGTAGACTACCAACGTGACATGAGTCAACAGTGTGATGCAGCAGCTAAAAAAGCCAATGCAATTCTGGGCTGCATCAATAGGAGTATAGCATTTAGGAAGTAATAGTACCACTGTATTCTGTTCTGGTCAGACATGTCCAGAAGAGGGCAACCAAAATGGTCAAAGGCCTGGAAACGATGCCTTATGAGGAACGGCTTAGGGAGCTGGGTATGTTTAGCCTGGAGAAGAGAAGGTTAAGGGGTGATATGATAGCCATGTTCAAATATATAAAAGGATGTCATATAGAGGGTGAAAGGTTGTTTTCTGTTGCTCCAGAGAAGCGGACACGGAGCAATGGATTTGAACTACAAGAAAGAAGATTCCACCTAAACATTAGGAAGAACTTCCTGACAGTAAGAGCTGTTCGACAGTGGAATTTGCTGCCAAGGAATGTGGTGGAGTCTCCTTCTTTGGAGGTCTTTAAGCAGAGGCTTGACAGCCATATGTCAAGAATGCTTTGATGGTGTTTCCTGCTTGGCGGGGGGTTGGACTGGATGACCCTTGTGGTCTCTTCCAACTCTATGATTCTATGATTCAATCAGAGGTGGTAGTAAACATAAATTTCATCAAACCTGGGAGAAATTTGGAGATTACATGAAGAGGCATTGCCCCACACTAAAAACCTGGATCTGTTTCTAATATTCTGTATTGTTCACAATGAATTTCATAATTATGAAATTATATTCATAAGAGAAATTATGGAAGTATATTAAGATAATGGAAGCAATAATTAGCTTAATTTAGTTAACCCGGGATGAAGATAAGTGGAAGTCGTATGGGAGGAGAGGACAATTCTGTTTGCTTTGTACGTTATGTTTATTTAGCATATGATGGTTTAATTTGATTTAGCATGAACAAATGATTAGATAGGAAAGGATAATGGAGTGGTATTATAGAGTACTAGTGTCATTCAGCCCATTTAATAAACGGGCGCTAGAACATTTCGGTGGCAGCGGCCCGTGGGGGGCTTTTATTCCTTGTCTAATTGATTGTTCCTCCCCCCCTCCCTTTTATCCTTAATTTATCCCTAATTCCCCCCCCCCCGTTCCCAAACCCGAAGCCAAAGTCCCCCCCCCCTTTTACCTTTACAGCCCAGGCTCGGCTGGGGTGTGTGGGGGGGTATTTCTTCCTTTACCCCCCTCCGAAGCTTGTGTTTGGAGTGCGGATCCCTCCCCACCCTGTTTTCGCGCACTTTTTCGCCTGCCGTTTGGTTCCTAATTTCCGCCCGTCAATAGCGCTGCTGCTGCCAGGGCCCAGTGGCCGAATTCTGGCTCCTGGACGGCCCGGGCGGCTGCTCCGGGGTGTACACCCAGTTTTTCAGGGGGTGGGGTGGGGGGTGGCTTCCGCTACTTTTGTTGGCCTCCGTGGCTGTTTTTCAGTCGCCTGCTGCGTCCGGGAGGGAGCTTTGCCGTCCGGGGGGGGGGGGCTTGCGCCCGCCCCGGCACTTTCTGAGGGTCCCGCGGTTGGCGCTGAGCATTCGGTGGCCTCCCCGCACCTTTCCTGGCCGTTCCGCCCCAGCGGGGGTCTCCCGGTTGCTTGCGCTGTTTGGGCCTCAATTTCGGGCCTGTTAGTGAGGAGAAGCCGGGGCCTCGATTTTTTGGTCGTCCTGGCTTCCTCCTCAGGCCCTTGGGCACGTTGAGAGAGGGCCTGCCCTGCTTAGGGGCCTTGCTGCCTGCTCCTGCCTTCCACTGGTGGCCTGCTTTATCTTGCGCTGCTTGGGCCTCCATTTTGGGCCTGTTAGTGAGGAGAAGCCGGGGCCTCGATTTTTTGGTCGTCCTGGCTTCCTCCTCAGGCCCTTGGGCACGTTGAGAGAGGGCCTGCCCTGCTTAGGGGCCTTGCTGCCTGCTCCTGCCTTCCACCTGGTGGCCTCTGTTTTAACTGCTTATTGAGCCAGTGCAGGGCAGAGAGGTGGGGGGGTGGGGAGAGCGTGTGTGTGTGCGTGCATGCAGTCTCTGCGTCCAATCCCTGTGTCCTTGGGGCACATGCTCAGTCGCGCGGAAAACGGGACACACGGAATCTGAAAGCAGAGACACAGGGACTTTATTATATAGGATAATGGAGTTGTGTTATAGAGTATATTCATAATTTTACTTATTATTTGAAGTTTGTAAATTTATGATTTGTAAATTTTATGTATTTTATGTATTTTCAATAAAGGTTTTTTTTTTTTAAAGAGAATCAAGAATAGTAGCCTTCCTGCCTCTCCAACCTAGTGAGAAGCAGCAGTCACTCACCTGGACAATGAGGTGGAGGAGTACCGTGTTTCTCATATTATAAGACATGTCTTATATTTATTTTTTCTCAAAAATACACACTATGGCTTATTTTCAAGGGATGTCTTATTTTTTTCCTCCTCTTCCTGCCGCGGCCGGCATTGCTGCTGCGCCTATCACTATGTCTTATTTTCGGGGTATGGCTTATATTCCTTGAATGCTTAAAAATCCTGCTATGGCTTATTTTATGGGTATGTCTTAAAATATGAGAAACAGGGTACATATGTAGATCTTTGGTAGTAGAGAAAATTGCATGGCAAAATATATTTGAAAAGGGAAAGGAGCAATTATGTAAACAGAATCTGCAACTTTATGGAATGCATATCATTCACAAATGTTTCTGCAGAAACTTACGTAATAATGGCATTTATTCCAGACAGCCATTTCCACTGTTCCTTTACTTTATAGAGTCCAAACCAAAAATTTCTTTTGCGCGTTGCTACTTCCTTGATTAGAGTAGTCTAGGGCAGGGGGGGGGGTTAGAAGGAACAAATAAAATATTTTAAGACAGTGTCCCTTTCTCTGGGAGACTTATAGCCCTTTACAGAAATTCAACAGGCATAAAACAAACACATTTTAAAAGGAGCAAGTGTCACATTTTAAAACCCAATCCAAATTTTGGGGGGGAAGCAGAGATCTAATCTATACATTGTATTCCCATCACCAATAATAATTTCGTACAGTGGATGTGATATTGTCCCCCTGATCAAAGTTACGATGGTGATGGTGATGGATGATGACGATGATGGAATCAAGGAAGCACCCAAAGAGGATATATTGCAGTGAAGGGTAACTTCGCCTGCCCTCACCGAGACTGGCTGGATATGTGTTCCAGTCATGACACAGAGTTCCAATTTCCAGATACTGTAAATGACTGTGCCATAGAACAGTCGGTCTTGGAACCACCTAGCAGGACAGTGACCTGTGTGGAAAATACTCCAATTTCTGCATCCATGTTTGTTGGTTGGTTCCAGAGACACTGGAATCGGTCTGGTTGTGGTATGCTTGATGGCGTGATGATGAGGTCTTATACATGTCTGGGCCCTGCAGCACCCCACTAGCCCCTCTGCCAGGGCTAAGGGGCTGGGAGAGGGATATACCTTGCAAGCTTCTCTAGAGTCAACTCCATGATACTCTCCTGCCAGAAGGTTAGCGTGGTGAGGGAAGCCGTTTTTCTAAGCTCTCAATACATCTCAAAGAGTAGAGGAAGAATTTACAAAGAATCCAAGAGATAGATGCCTCTGAAGTATCATCTCCTTCTGCTCCTTCAAGACCTCCTTCCTGACTGACAGCTTCATTCTATTAGAGCTCAGCAGCTCCAAGAAACCTTATTGAGTTCCAGATGGTAGCAGCTGCTCCCCGCCCCTCCCGCCCCTTGGCTTGACCGAGGGAATTGCTGTCTTGGCTGCATACAAGTAGATGTAACATTCTTAAATGGATAGTGATTGTTGTGACGTGGGGTTTGTGATTTCAGCTCTCTTGACATAATATGCTGGAGACAGTTCTCTAGTACAGTGGGACCTCGGTTTATGAATTTTCGGTTTGTGAACGCCGCAGACCCATCTGGAACGGATTAATCCACTTTCCATTACTTTCAATGGGAAAGTTCGCTTCAGTTTATGAACGCTTCAGTTTATGAACAGACTTCCGGAACCAATTGTGTTCATAAACCGAGGTACCACTGTAACACTTCTTTATTAAAGTAAACAAGACTTAGGTCTGAGGAGAGCAAAGCTACATTTATAGGGACAGGGGACTAGATAGAAAGGGATACATTTTGGAGGCAATCACAGTGCTGCCTTTTGGAGGAAACCAAGAAGACAGAGTATCCAAATACAGCAGCTTAAATGAACCAATAGTAGCTGTCCCCTCTGGAACCAAAAGGCAGTTACTTTATCCTAAGGCAAATACAGACAATAATAATACAGATATAAAACCCTTTGACTCAATACACAACAGTGATGATAGGAGCCCTTTGGCTCAAGAAGATCCGCTACCTTTCCTATAACAGGTAGGTAGCCGTGTTGGTCTGAGTCGAAGCAAAATAAAAAAATTCCTTCAGTATACTTTCCTATACTTAGCTTTGGTGCCCACCTGTTCTTGAACTGTTTCTACAGACACGAGCTGGGCGCCTTCCTCCTGGCATCTTTTAACGGAATCCGACCATGAGGCTTGTTCACGAGAAAAGTAATACATTGCCCTTTCATATAGAACCCAAGCTTCGTTGTTCAAGTTTTCAATAAGGTGGTCTTTGAGTCAAGCCAGATATGGAGGAAGAAGAGAAAAAGAAAACAAGGTAGGGAATTTAAGGGGAACCACTTTGTATGTCTGTGCCAATTTCAACTATTTTTGTTAAGTTCATTTCTGTGGCCACATGATAACATATATCCATCTAGGAAGCTCAGAAAGATTAAAACAAGAACAACATTAACTCTTCAACCCCTTCATGATGCTGCAGGAAATACCGGGGGGGGGGGGGGACATAGCTGGAACAGGGAGCACAGTCAAGAACCTTTTATTTCAGGGAATAGATGCAAGTCCCTCACAGGCCTTATCTGAACCCCAGGGGCCTCACCCACTTGTTTCCACCTGGGTACTTAGGGCACAATTAGGGTAGACTTGAAGGTTGGGGAGGGGGAGTAGCTGTGGTTTATCAAAAAATTCTCTCTCTCTCTTCAGGCTCTCTGCTCAGCTGTGGAGGGAATCTAGAGTGTGTGTTGCTGGCATTGGGCAACTGGGACAGATGAGGGATTCTGCTGGTTTACCACCCGGTTTGCTGCCCAGCAGTCTCCCTGTCTGAGCTGACAGGATGGATCCAGTGGGCTTCCAAATGGCTCTGGGGGATTTTCTAGCTGATCTGACTGGTGCTCCTGCTGAGCTTTGGCTGACCTCTGGAACTACCGAACAACTACTACAATAATAATAATAATAATAATAATAATAATAATAATAATAATAATAAGTAGCAGTCGTAGTAGTAAGGTTCTTGAGTGGGTGGTTGTGGACCAGATCCAGGTGCTCTTGGAGGAAACTGATTTTCTAGATCCATGTCAATCAGGATTTAGACCTGGTTTTGGAACAATGTCTTTAAAGGCAATCTTATTCCCCAAGGTCAAAGAGAAAGAGGGGAAATGGCATTATACGACTCTCACAAAATGTGTGTTTTGGTGCTGAACATCTTTAGCTTGCTTTTTATGTACAAGTGATGTAATATGCATTCACTCCCATTCTTTGCTTTCACATATACAGCTTTATAGACTCTACAGTGGTTCCCAACAGGTGGTCCGGGGACCCCCAGGGGTCCGCGAGCTATGCCAGAGGGGTCCGCAAGATGCTATTAGAATAAAAAATATATTAAATATATTTCGTATGATAACAGATTTTTTGTTTTGGCCGCTTCCTGCATGAGCAGAGTCTAGCGCAAAACTAGAATTAGAATTAGTAGAATTAGCATTCTACTAACGCTCACCTCCCCAAGATGCTTTGCGCGCGTCGGCTTCATTTGTGCGCTACTGCGCAGGTACCCTGTCTTCTCCATTCCCCTCCCTCCTCCCTGGCGCGCGCTACCTCTTTGCAAAACAGTAGTGTTTGTAAACAAAGCGTTGTTTTTCGCGGAAGTTACAGTTCGCATAGTTAAAAATGGACCGTTGGTTAAAAAGTGGTTCGTTAAAACGACAAAGGCCTACAGATGAAGAGGAAGAATATGCATTTGATGTTCAAGCAAGTAAGTCAGTGACTCTCGAACCGATCTTGTCAGTGTCCATTGAACCTAAATTGTCGGCGTCCCTTGAACCTAACCCTTCCAAGATCAGTGTTAAGCTTACTGGAAAAATTAGATTAGGAATTAGGAATTAGATTTAGGATTAGGAATTAATGGGGGTCCTTGTCACTCATACACCCCAGGTAGTGTGGTTGCTGACCTTGAGCCAGACATCTTGGAGAGTGAAGTCAAATGGGCCTTAGAAAGCACTGCTAATAACAAGGCCAGTGGAAGTGATGATATTCCAGCTGAACTATTTAAAATTTTAAAAGATGATGCTGTTAAGGTGCTACACCCAATATGCCAGCAAGTTTGGAAAACTCAGCAATGGCCAGAGGATTGGAGAAGATCAGTCTACATCCCAATTCCAAAGAAGGGCAGTGCCAAAGAATGCTCCAACTACCGCACAATTGCGCTCATTTCACACGCTAGCAAGGTTATGCTTAAAATTCTACAAGGCAGGCTTAAGCAGTATGTGGACCGAGAACTCCCAGAAGTGCAAGCTGGATTTCGAAAGGGCAGAGGAACCAGAGACCAAATAGCAAACATGCGCTGGATTATGGAGAAAGCTAGAGAGTTCCAGAAAAACGTCTACTTCTGCTTCATTGACTATGCAAAAGCCTTCGACTGTGTCGACCACAGCAAACTATGGCAAGTTCTTAAAGAAATGGGAGTGCCTGATCACCTCATCTGTCTCCTGAGAAATCTCTATGTGGGACAAGAAGCTACAGTTAGAACTGGATATGGAACAACTGATTGGTTCAAAATTGGGAAAGGAGTACGACAAGGTTGTATATTGTCTCCCTGCTTATTTAACTTATATGCAGAATTCATCATGCGAAAGGCTGGACTAGATGAATCCCAAGCCGGAATTAAGATTGCCGGAAGAAATATCAACAACCTCAGATATGCAGATGACACAACCTTGATGGCAGAAAGTGAGGAGGAATTAAAGAACCTTTTAATGAGGGTGAAAGAGGAGAGCGCAAAATATGGTCTGAAGCTCAACATCAAAAAAACCAAGATCATGGCCACTGGTCCCATCACCTCCTGGCAAATAGAAGGGGAAGAAATGGAGGCAGTGAGAGATTTTACTTTCTTGGGCTCCTTGATCACTGCAGATGGTGACAGCAGTCACGAAATTAAAAGACGCCTGCTTCTTGGGAGAAAAGCAATGACAAACCTAGACAGCATCTTAAAAAGCAGAGACATCACTTTGCCGACAAAGGTCCGTATAGTTGAAGCTATGGTTTTCCCAGTAGTGATGTATGGAAGTGAGAGCTGGACCATAAAGAAGGCTGATCGCCGAAGAATTGATGCTTTTGAATTATGGTGCTGGAGGAGACTCTTGAGAGTCCCATGGACTGCTAGAAGATCAAACCTATCCATTCTTAAGGAAATCAGCCCTGAGTGCTCCCTGGAAGGACAGATCGTGAAGCTGAGGCTCCAATACTTTGGCCACCTCATGAGAAGAGAAGAATCCTTGGAAAAGACCCTGATGTTGGGAAAGATTGAGGGCACTAGGAGAAGGGGACGACAGAGGACAAGATGGTTGGACAGTGTTCTCGAAGCTACGAACATGAGTTTGACCAAACTGCGGGAGGCAGTGGAAGACAGGAGTGCCTGGAGTGCTATGGTCCATGGGGTCACGAAGAGTCGGACACGACTAAACGACTAAACAACAACAACAATTGTCACAATAGCGGCTCGATGAGGGGTCCTCGAGAAAATTTTGTTGGGAACCCCTTTTATAGACAATTTCATAATCACTTTACCTATCATGTCTTCAGTGGCTAAAGGGGCAATTCACTATGTGAGTGGGCTTGAGGGCTGCTTTCTGACGATGGGCTTGTGAAACAGGAGAGAGATTTTGCTGTTGCACCAATCACCCCACTGCCCAGCAGTCTCTCTGACCAAGTTGGCGGAAGTTGCCTTTGAAGTGCTGCTCAAGAATCTCTCTCTTTCAGGTGACCTCTTTTGATTGTCTCTGCAGAGGCGGGGCTCTCATGGGTGAAAATAATAAAGGACAGGTCTTTTAGCTGACCTGTTTTGATTGTCTCTGCTATAGCAAAGAATGGCAAAGTCTTTTCTTTCCTAACCATAGAGACTAAATCAATTCAAAAGTTCAGGAGATAGCAGAATATCAGAATATCTCTGATGTTTCTCTAGGGTGGCCCCATGCAAAGGAGGGCAGCACTCTGCTCTGGCTCTAAGAGTTTTCAGCTAGAGGAGGGCCTTTCAGCTGGTGCAGACTCAGGGCAGGTTCCCACTGCACTACAATTCTTCAGCATCGTAGGGTAGCTTACCAATTTCTCGTTGCAGTTCTTCATTTTTGTTGACAAGATACCGCATTTTCTGTGACATGTTGTAAGCTACAGCGAGTATACCGAAGTCTAAAAGATTTGAAATAGTTCAAGGCAAAAGAGTATCTGAAATAACAATCTGCAAATATTAAGAAAGCATTTCCAAACATTTTGGAACACTCAAGCCTGAAACAAGAAGCAGAGCTCAAGGACTGGGTTCTTATAAATATGAGGGCAGACTTGATTCTCTGTGGCTGAGATTACCAATGAAAAGCCTCAGAAGAATCCTGCAGCTGGATCAGACCAAAGACCCATGCAATCCACTATCCTATTCTCATATTAAAAGTGGCTCGTGAAGTATCTCCAATATTCCCTTCCTATGTCCTCCTTTTCTGCTGGGAATCACAGGGCCACAAACCAATGCCCCACTGAGTCACACAGTAAAGCCAAATATACAAAGAATACTTTAAAGTTTTCTATTACGTTTGTGAGATCTAAGAAAATAGAGGCGCCAAATCTCTTTTTCTGGTGAATACTGGGTTGCATTCCACATAATTCTAAGGAGGACATAATGTCAGTGCAGGAATTTCTCCATGTGCAATGCAATCTTCAGCCCCTTTCCCTCCAATCTGCCCCCCCCCCGGAACCCCCCCCCCCGGAGAGCAGCTTTGGTGCAATGCTGTCAACCTTCCCTTTTTTTACGGGAAATTCCCTTATTCCAGTGCCCTTATTTCCATATCCGAAAGTTGACAGCACAATAAGATCCCTTATTTTCAAATCCGAAGGTTGACAGCTATGCTTTGGGGATGGCATGCAGGGAGAAGTGGGGGCAAAGTTCCCTTGTGCTACGGCTAAGATCTTGCAGTGGCACAAATCTTGCACTAGCACAAACATTGTGAATTACAGTTTGATGGGGAAGGACAGCATTTCTAGTGGGGAGATGTGAGAATGGCGACCATCTGCTTTTCTTCCTGCTGAGCAATGAAACAGTGATAAACTCTATTGGGTGATGAGTTTCATTGAATATATGTATCGCTCACAAATATGAATCCCAAAGTGAACTACAGGAATTGAAGCATGTTTAAATTAAACAGGGCCCAGCAAAAGTGAGGATGTGCATTAAAAATGCTTACCATCCTTGTCTTCGTGGATTGAATCAATTGCAATAACAAAGGTCCGAATTGCATCCACTGCCTCTTTAAACTGTTGTCTTTTTGTCATTTCCTTATTATCTAAGGAGGAGGTAGGTAGAAAAGAAATGATTAAATTGTCTGATTATCTGGGGGAGGGGATACTTGGTTTCAAACTGCTTTTAATATTGAATTTAAATTGAATATTGAATTTAAATTTAAACGCAGATAAGAAATCAAATCAACAAAACCATGAAGATGACTTTTTAAAATATTTTCTGCTCTCAGCCCTTGATAGAGGCTGCCCTGCTGGTCTGAAGTCCTGTTTCAATTTGGCCTGTTACTCCTGCCTGTCATCAAATGGTTGGCCTTCCTTAGAGAGCTGTAAATTTTAGGGTGTCTCCTTACACCTGTCCTCTTTGTCCTATGGACTTACATTTTCCAGGCTGCCTCATGCTCTGCCACATGCTTAAAAGATGCAAATTTTTGGATCATTTGATCCCCTCCCCCCTCCCCGAGCTTTGTTTACTTTTGAGTGCCCTTTCAAAATGAATTAGGTGTGCAAATAGGTCAAGGGCTCATCGATCGAGTACTATTATTCTAGAAAAGGAGGTGCTGGAACTCAGCATGAATGTCTCCCTTGTTCTCTTACAATGGCACTGGCGCCCACCTGATAGGGGCCAGAACAGAGTCCTGATGAATTTCGGCTGAAAAAAGCCCTGCATATATCTCAATAGTTAGGTAGGCTGTGGACCCACCCACTTTGGCCATGGCCTTATCCTCTGCAGCCTGTTTCCCCCAAGCACTTTCTTTCCTTCAGGGGACTGGAGCCCTAGCAGAGGGCAGGGTGGCGAGGATCAGGAATGGGGGCTCTCCCACAGCAAATGGGGATTAGTTTGGAAAGGAGGAGAGAATTGCAAGCTGGGAAAGGGAATTGCCCAGGGAGTCCCAAGGACTTGTGTTAGCCTGTGCTTCAGTTCCAAGTGCTGGAACTCACTTATTAGGGAGAACAAAACAGTGCCATTGCTCTCAATGGGTGACAGCTGCAAGTCATCCTCGGAAATGAAAGGGGTAAACGGAAGTGGATCGAGCCGTCTCTTTTTGGAAATGCTATTGGCATTCAAGCAAAGCCCAAGACAGTAGTAGCAAAGTATGCCAATTATGTACTTACATAGCAGGAAAAGCAGCAGCGTCAACAGAGTAAGGATGACCATCCCAAATACGATAACATATTCACCCGTGGGAGATTTCATGAAGGCTACAAACTTCTTAAAACCAGATACTTGAAGAAAGAAAATTCTGCTTTAGCCATCAGTAGCCAACATATCATCGCCACCCCAGAAAACAGGATCCTCATACGCTGTGGCAGCCATCAGCCAGAGACATTCAGTGGTTCAGGGGGCGGGCCCTTGGGAAGGTAAGCCGATGGAGGAAGCAAGGCGAGATGGCCTGCTGCTTGAGGAAACTTTTCTATCTTTTTTCTTTTAAAAAAAGTTTTAATCTATACTTTTCAAGTTTATAGATTTCATTAGTTTTACAATCATTTTAACATTTCTAGGTTTGACTTCCTTCCCCCTCTTTCTGTGGTTCCTTGAATTTATATTTTAAATATCTTCTGCATATCCCAATTCATTTAACTTGCTCATTTAGTTATCTATTTTAAATATATACTCTTATGAAACTGCAGATTACAATAATCCTCCTAATGTTTTTATCTGGTTTCAACTTATCTGTAACTATTCAATAAACCATTTCCACTCCTTTATAAAAAGTTTGTTATCTCGATTTCTTATTCTTCCCGTAAGTTTTTGTAGCCGTTTTTCCTTTGCTGGGACTTCTGCTTCTTTCTGTAGTAGCATACATAAATAAATTTCCATACAATTTAGGTAGCTCTGTCCCTATAATTCCCAAAAGAAAAGCTTCTGGTGAAGCATTGCCACCTGATGTCTATATTATGACTGATAATCTGTTGCCCAGTGATCACTGAGGATTTTACTTGCTCATCCTTTTTACTTGCTCATCCAATCTGTTACCTCCGAGGATGTGGACAGGCTGCTTGGACGAGTGAAACCAACCACCTGTCTCCTTGATCCATGCCCATCCTGGCTCATAAAAGGGCTGGGCGATGGGCTCCGCGGGGTGGTGAATGCTTCTCTCTGTGAGGGAGCCTTTCCAGACCCGCTGAAAGAGATGGTTATTAAACCGCTTCTTAAAGAAAAACAATCTTTAGACTCCTTTACTTGCATCCCATACCACTTTCAAATTGTCTCCTGATTCAAATTGATTTCAAAATTATCTCTTAATACCTCCCCCTTTCTAATATCTATTGATCATTTAAGAAATTCTCATTTCGTCTGAATTGGCAATTTTGCTCTGTTCTTAATTCTATAATAATCAAGTTGTGATCCGATAATGTCCTGGGTAAAATTTCTACCTTCTTCACCTTGGTGTACTAATCTCTATTGGTCCATCCAGAGTCTGTTCGACTTGCTGATTTATTCTCAGACAAGTAAAATGTAAATTGTCTGTCCAATGGGTATTTCTTTCTCCAGACTTAGGTTTTCTTTCATCTGAAAAAGGCCTTAGGTAGCTTCCCTTCTTTTGGATTGCTTCTTCTTATAGTCCTGTCCCATTCAAGGGAAGCTACATCATTCATATCTACCCTCAAAATTATCTTTTCATTCATATATTCAAATAAGATTTCCTCGTCTCTAATAAAAGTCAGCTTTTTTCTCATTTGGTGCATCTACATCTATTAATATTCTTTTTTTCTCTGCTTGTGATGTTATCTGTATTTACAGTGTTCTTCCTTGTTGTTGTTTAGTCGTTTAGTCGTGTCCAACTCTTCGTGACCCCATGGACCATAGCACGCCAGGCACTCCTGTCTTCCACTGCCTCCCGCAGTTTGGTCAAACTCATGTTCGTAGCTTCGAGAACCCTGTCCAACCGTCTCGTCCTCTGTCATCCCCTTCTCCTTGTGCCCGCCATCTTTCCCAACATCAGGGTCTTTTCCAGGGAGTCTTCTCTTCTCATGAGGTGGCCAAAGTATTGGAGCCTCAGCTTCACAATCTGTCCTTCCAGTGAGCACTCAGGGCTGATTTCCTTAAGAATGGATAGGTTTGATCTTCTTGCAGTCCATGGGACTCTCAAGAGTCTCCTCCAGCACCATAATTCAAAAGCATCAATTCTTCGGTGATCAGCCTCCTTATGGTCCTGCTCTCACTTCCATACATCACTACTGGGAAAACCATAGCTGTAACTATACGGACCTTTGTAGGCAAGGTGATGTCTCTGCTTTTTAAGATGCTGTCTAGGTTTGTCATTGCTTTTCTCCCAAGAAGCAGGCGTCTTTTAATTTCGTGACTGCTGTCACCATCTGCAGTGATCAAGGAGCCCAAGAAAGTAAAATCTCTCACTGCCTCCATTTCTTCCCCTTCTATTTGCCAGGAGGTGATGGGACCAGTGGCCATGATCTTGGTTTTTTTGATGTTGAGCTTCAGACCATATTTTGCGCTCTCCTCTTTCACCCTCATTAAAAGGTTCTTTAATTCCTCCTCACTTTCTGCCATCAAGGTTGTGTCACCTGCATATCTGAGGTTGTTGATATTTCTTCCGGCAATCTTAATTCCGGCTTGGGATTCATCTAGTCCAGCCTTTCGCATGATGAATTCTGCATATAAGTTAAATAAGCAGGGAGACAATATACAACCTTGTCGTACTCCTTTCCCAATTTTGAACCAATCAGTTGTTCCATATCCAGTTCTAACTGTAGCTTCTTGTCCCACATAGAGATTTCTCAGGAGACAGATGAGGTGATCAGGCACTCCCATATCTTTAAGAACTTGCCATAGTTTTCTGTGGTCGACACAGTCAAAGGCTTTTGCATAGTCAATGAAGCAGAAGTAGACGTTTTTCTGGAACTCTCTAGCTTTCTCCATAATCCAACGCATGTTTGCTATTTGGTCTCTGGTTCCTCTGCCCCTTCGAAATCCAGCCTGCACTTCTGGGAGTTCTCGGTACACATACTGCCTAAGCCTGCCTTGTAGAATTTTGAGCATAACCTTGCTAGCGTGTGAAATGAGTGCAATTGTGCGGTAGTTGGAGCATTCTTTGGCACTGCCGTTCTTTGGGATTGGGATGTAGACTGATCTTCTCCAATCCTCTGGCCACTGCTGAGTTTCCCAAACTTGCTGGCATATTGGGTGTAGCACCTTAACAGCATCATCTTTTAAAATTTTAAATAGTTCAGCTGGAATATCATCACTTCCACTGGCCTTGTTATTAGCAGTGCTTTCTAAGGCCCATTTGACTTCACTCTCCAAGATGTCTGGCTCAAGGTCAGCAACCACACTATCTGGGTTGTACGAGACCTCCATATCTTTCTGGTATAATTCCTCTGTGTATTCTTGCCACCTCTTCTTGATATCTTCTGCTTCTGTTAGGTCCTTACCACTTTTGTCCTTGATTATGGTAATCTTTGTACGAAATGTTCCTTTCATATCTCCAATTTTCTTGAACAGATCTCTGGTTTTCCCCATTCTATTGTTTTCCTCTATTTCTTTGCATTGCTCATTTAAGAAGGCCCTCTTGTCTCTCCTTGCTATTTTTTGGAAATCTGCATTCAGTTTCCTGTATCTTTCCCTATCTCCCTTGCATTTTTCTTGCCTCCTCTCCCCCGCTATTTGTAAGGCCTCGTTGGACAGCCATTTTGCTTTCTTGCATTTCCTTTTCCTTGGGATGGTTTTCGTTGCTGCCTCCTGTATAATGTTACGAGCCTCCATTCATAGTTCTTCAGGCACTCTGTCCACCAATTCTAAATCCTTAAACCTGTTCCTCACTTCCACTGTGTATTCATAAGGGATTTGATTTAGGTTGTATCTTACTGGCCCAGTGGTTTTTCCTACTTTCTTCAGTTTAAGCTGGAATTTTGCTATAAGAAGCTGATGATCTGAGTTACAGTCAGCTCCAGGTCTTGTTTTTGCTGACTGTATAGAGCTTCTCCATCTTTGGCTGCAGAGAATATAATCAACCTGATTTCGATGCTGCCCATTTGGTGATATCCATGTGCAGAGTCGTCTCTTGTGTTGTTGGAAAAGAGTGTTTGTGATGACCAGCTTGTTCTCTTGACAGAACTCTGTTCTTCCTTACTCATCTTTAAATAATTGTTTTGGATCTAATTCTGGTTTTTGTATACATTACCACACCTCTTTTCTTTGTACAGTCAGAGGCCACAAAGTCCTTTCCTAACCTTTTATTGATCAGAATTCTTCTGTGTTTCATCACAATATGTGTACCCTGAAAGCAAATCACGTCCAAATTTATTATTACCACATGTTCAATCTCATTCCTTTTTGTTTCATTATTGAGTCCATTTACATTCCACATTAAGATTATCAATGCCATTTTGTCCTTTGTTTATTTATCTCTCTTCTCCCCCTCTGTTGATTCTTCTTCATGTTGTGGCTCCAAACCAAATGCTCTTTATCCTGCTAATTCTTTTCCATATTTTCTCCAGAATTTATCTGCTTCTGTGGGATCTCTACATCTCTGCTTTCTCCCTTTAAATGTAAAGGAGACTCCCTCAGGGTATTCCCAATGAAAATTGATTTTGTTTTATCGCAGTGTGTCCGTCAGATATTTGTAATTTGCTCCTTTCCATAGCAGTCTCATCGGGATTTCTTTCAAAATTATTATTCTCTGGTCATCAACCTGAGATTTTTCTGATATTGCTTCTGTATTTTTCTGTCTTTAAATCTCTTTGAATTAAAAAAAAACATCAATCACCCGACAGATTTTTTTGCTTTAGCATATCTAGATTTTACATGAAAAGATTTATCCACTGCCATTCTAAAAGTTTCTTCATCAATTTCAATCAAATTGGCAAGTTCTTTTATTATTTTTTCTCTTAATTCCACTGCCATATCTTCTGGTAAATCTCAAACTATATATCACTATATTTCCACCCTTTGTCTCTAGTTAGTATCTATCCCCGTCAGATCCCAATAATTTTTTTTAAAAAGGCACAGTGCCAATTAAAAAAATATTAATCCTTAGGTTATGTATTACAAATAATAATAATAATAATCAGCAATCCACGAAGTAATTCAGATGAGATTTGGTCTCACAGTGTCCATCTCCTTTGGGTTATCAAAAGGCAGCAAAGGAAATAAAAATATATACAAAATACACATTTTTATAAGGAAAAAAAGGGGAAAGAAAGGAAAACACAGTCAAAGCCCCACTTTCCTCTCTTCACTTCCAGGACATTTAAAGATCTTTGCAATTTGCCCACTTGCTGGAAGATATTTAAAAAGTCACAAAAATTCTGCATCCAGAGCTTTAGACAGGGGTCCCAAACTTACCGCGCTTCGGGCCAGTGCCCGAAGCGCCAATCGTGCGGCGGGCCGGAGGGCGGAGGAGCGTGCTGGAGCTATTTCTGGCACTCGTCTGACCCGGAAGTGGGCAGCTGTGCTGCGCCACGCCGGTAAGAGCAGATGGCAGCAGCTGGCGTTGCCGCGGACTGGATAAATCGGTCCTTTGTATCCAGCCCGGGGGCCGTAGTCTGGGGATGCCTGCTTTAGACAAATTACAAGTTAATCGTAATTCTTCGCCTGGAATGCTTGTAAAAATAATCACTACCCTGTACTTCTCATTCTTAATTCAGTCCCTGCATATTTTTCCCATGCAGATCAACACCTGCATCCCGGGGTGGTGGTGGACCTCCTCTTTTCCACCGCAGTATGGATCCAATTGTTTTATTGACACGACCTTCCTGCCTTGTTGAATTGGTCCAAATTCCTTTGTTTGGAGATGTCACAGCTTCAGTGGAGGCACACGAGGCAACTTGCTGTGGGTCCTCAATTGTGCCGTGTGTCTGAGCTCAATCTGGGATCTTTCTCAGCTCCCTATGGAGTGTTGGGAGAATTGAGAGAGCGTATTTTGACACGACTGGACCCTTCAGAAACTGAACTTTTCCTTCACGCTCTTGTTGAGAAGGTGCTTTGCCTGAGCCCCATTCTTCGATCCTCACAGCAATCAATGTTATCCTCCATTATCCGTATCCAACAGGAAGTTTTGGAGGAAACTTTTCTGATAACTAGCAAATAAAAATGCTAGCAGAATTAAAGTAAATTCAGCAGTATATAATTAAGTTGGGAGAAAGTGAGAAAGAATTACATGGAGTAAGTTATACTTAAATGGAGTAACATATATGGAGTAATTAGAATATGCAGTAGCAGGAGGATAATAATTAGAAGGAACCGTGGAAGGGGGGAAGGAAGTTGATGAATAAATGTATTTGGGGTTTTTCTTTTTGTAAATGTGGAAATTTGTATAAGTGTGGCATAGGGCAGGGAGGAGGAGGAGGAGGCAGAGCAAAGAAGGCGATCATCGCCCTCGCTCATCCCAGCCCCCTCCCGGCTCCCAGGATACCAGGCAGAGGCTAGGAGGAGTGAAGGCAAAGATCGTCCTCACATGTCCCAGGTCCCTCTCAACTCTTGGGCTTCTGGGTGGAGTTTGGGAAGAGAGAAGGTGAAGATTCCCTTGCATGTCCCAGCCCCCTCTTGGCTCCTGGTTTCCCGGGCAGGGGTGAGGGCACACATAGGGTGCCCAGTGATGGTTGGGGGTGTTAGCCCCTCAATGTTGCAGGGGCTGGGACCGCTGCCTCAACATATGGACATGCCTGAAGCCCCTTGCACCTCCTATACCCAACACCCCTGGACAAGATACTCCCTCCGTCCACATAATTCCACATACAGAAGCTTTCCTAGGCTGGCTATGGGCTCTGTTTTCAATGATGCTGATGGGGCAGCAGACTAACTGAGGAGGTGCAGTGCTGCTTGTGTGGTCTACACATCTCTACCCACCCCGGCACCTGCTACCTCCACTCTTCCCTGACACATGTCTGGTTCCACTTTCTACCTGTCTCCCCATCAACTTCCCTTTCCCGAGCATTCCTCTGCTTTAAGAGAAACCTCATCCCACATTACTGTGCTGTATACAGACCATCACTTCCTGGTTGTTCTGCTCCCGCTGGAGCTGCAGGGGCTGCGGGCTTTGCGGGCGCTGCGGGCTTTGCGGGCTTTGCGGGCTTTGCGGGGGCAGGCTTCCCCATTCTGTCAGTCTTATCTGTGAAACAACAAGCTAGAATAAGACAACAGCAAATGGAGAGTAAGACTATGAGCACATTAGGTACAGAGCAGTGACTGTCAGTATTAGACAATCCAACATAAAGACGTTGCTGAGTCGAATATACCGGTAACTGAAATGTCTTTCTTTTTCTTTTGCTGGATCAATATGGATTCCAAGGCATTTTAAAAAATTGATTTAGGTCATATTCTCATTTTACATCACATTCCTCTCTCTTAACTCCTGGACATCTAGTTTATAGGACCCCAGTAAGATGTTCACCAATTAATAATAATGTGGGATCTATGAAGTCTTCAGGTGTTCCTGGGTGTCAACTCCCTCCATCACAGGGCCACATGGTCCCCACCCTTAACGGAAGGTATGGTCATTTAATTATATAAGTACCTCCTGATCATCAGAAAAGTTGGAGTTCTAGATCCGGTCTCAGTTGCATGCATATAAATCCAATTGAATCTAACAAGACTTTGGAGACCCTGGGTTGGTCCTGGAAAAGAAGCAGAGGGAAGCTGTTACACAGGCCATTTTGTGCCAAGTGTGCCATTTTGTGTCTGTGTGTTTTGCAAAGACCCAGGGGCGTAGTAAGAGGGGGGCAAGGGAGTGCGCCGCCCCCTCGACGCAATCCCGGTACGGTGCCATCGCGGCTGTCCCTGCCCCCAAAACGTGCGCCACAACCCCAGAACGTGCACCACGCCCATGCGGGCGGCGCCCTCCGCCCCGGGACGTGTGCCAGTCCCGCCTCCGCCTGCTCTCCGCCACTGCAAAGACCCAGTCTGTCATTTAAAGAAAGAAGAGGACTGTTGTCTAATCCCGTTTCAAAGCCATCTGAGCTAGCAGCCCTTGATAAGCTAGTATATATGGGTTTTTTCTTTCTTTCAAGAATTGTATTTTCTGGATCATGATCTGGATCATAATCTGGATCTGGATTTACAACCTGGGACCATGAATCAGAGCAGGGCACCTGTACATAGCCCTAGAATATACCACCCCTCAGTTTCATTGGATGACCCTGGACCCTAGTATTCGAATGAGAAAAACTATCTGAAGTTTTATAAACCTGCTTATCATTTCCCCTCTTAGTGACCTTTTGGTCCTGGAATGAGACCCTGCAAATATCATCGCTTGTAAGGAAAGTATTTCACCCACCAGACTTCTTTCCATTTGGTTACCTTGGTGTTGTCATGGAACAATCTTTCCTTTCCTTTCCTGTAATTTCTTCTTAAGGTGGATTCATCCTCCCACTGGCTAAGAGCCACCTCCCTTGTGATGTCAGGTATTCCAGAACTCCTCCCCATTTCGGCTATACCATTTCCTGATTGGCTGCTCATTATATCCAATCAGCAATCCAGATAAAGCATAAACCCAGGAAAATGTTCATTTCAGATCTGTTATACTACTTATCCCCCCCCCAAAAAAAAGGTTATTACAGTTTTATTTTTGAACCTTTTAAAACTTATCTAGAAGTACATCTGACGGTCTTTGTTTTATTCCATTTTTGGAAAGTGTATCTTTTTGTAATGCCCCTAATTCACCTCCCGTGTTTGGTGAGACACTCAAGCATTGCTGTATCCCAGTTATTATTTCCCCATATGTTCAGGGATATTTCCTTTGCAATTACAGTACAACAATAGCCTCATTATAACAATACCAATTTATGATACAATGATTAAAACCAATCGTTCAAATACCTAATTATATAATTTAGCTAAAATGGCCCCCATGTGCTAGAATTTGTCATGGACAGGACTTCCCAGTCAAGATGAGCCGTCAGAAGAGGCAGAGAACTCTTGCATTTTTCACAGCTAGCCGAAAGCAGTGGGCTAAAACACCCCTTCTCAGGAGGAGGAGAGAATGTATCTGGTCAGCACAGCGAGAGCGGGCTGGATGGAGGTCACCTCTTTGAGGAACAGCTGCTAGTCACTTGGTAAGAGGAAGGGGTGGGAGCTGACCCTGAGAGTCCTACCGTAGGGCTCACAGAAGAACAAGGGTCCAAGAAAGATGCCAACCAAAGAAGAAGAGGGGGCCCTTTCGTGTTTCCTGTTGGCAATGCTTCAATGTCCTTTTGTTGTATGCCAAAAATGGCTTATCTTCTGAGTTAGCCAATAAAACTCGGAGACAAGAGGAGTTAGGAGTCCATTTTGTTTACTGCAAAGCAATAGGCTACAGTCGAATGTTTTTGGAAAACTGCAACCCCGCCCAATGTGGGGCAGAGGAATTTATAACATTTCAGACAAAGGATTTTGATTTAACCAATCACATAAAGCATTACATCATCTAATATTTAATATTCATAATCTCATTTCATATTTAATATGCATGCGCAATAAGCACCGCTTACCAAACTTTTATTCTTACCGTGATCTGTTACATATTGTTAGTTTGCATGTTTGGGAACCTGTGTGTTACGTGTGGATGTAACAATTTATGTTCTAGTTTATGAATTGCTTCTTTGTGATTGACATATTAGCTGACCTTCTACCCCAGTAGGGACGGCTTCTTGCTGAATCATCAGTTTATTTAAAGCAACAGGTTACCATAATTCACTAATATAAGCATATTCCAGGATTTGTAGGGATATACATTATCACCTTAATTGGGGCCCTTTGGGCCCCTGCTATATTCCTCCCTTTGACTTCAAGCTAAAGGTGCGAGACTATTCGCACCGATCAGCTTGACACTTATGTAACTCATTCAGCTTGAGCCTCAAGTAACTCAGTTAGACCCTCCTGCTTTTGGCAATTGGTGGTATTGCAAAAGTAACTGCTTTTGGGCCATGATTTTGGACTATGTTGGGAAGGATTCAAATACAGATTGTCATCAAAATTTGGTACTGGGTTGGCACCATTCCTTTTAGCCAATAAGACCAGTGCCAATCCCCCTACTAACATCCAAAAATGTATAGAATTGCCATTGCCCTATTTGGATGAGGGCGCTAAAAATAAGGGAGTCTTTTAGATTTGGAGATTAGGATCGAAGAATCCTCCAGCTTCCCCTTCTGCGTGGAGCAAAGCAGCTTCCGGAGTGTGACGTAGGGATCCTGTTGGTACAAAGTCAATTCTAAGTCAAAGTCTTGGTCCTAAGCACACGTCCCGGTGCTCACAGACCAAAGGTGAATCCAAGGAACAACCCCCCCAGCAATCGCAGTCTGTGGTCAGCAAAAACAGCAAACAGTCCTCGCCAGCGCGGTGTCAATGTCTCATTCATCCACAGATTCAGCCAGATGTGTACTGGTGCGCTGGTGCAGAGGCCATCGAAGGGGTATGCCCAAGGACGCACCTGGGGAGAAAAAGAAACAAAACACGGCAGAGAGAGACTGCACATGGTGATGTCATCCGTGGCGGCCAGCTTGGCGTGTTTGCCAACTCCGCTCTACGGTGTTTTGCTTGGACAATGGAGTTAACCCTTCAATGTGCTCTTTTCAAAAGATGACAATTTCAGGGTTCCTTTTGGGTAACAACAAATTCTGGGCAGGGTAATAGGGAGTACCACTGTCTATTTTATCACAGTCTATGAAGTGTTTGCTTTGTCCACTCCTCCAATACCCCGAAACCAGAGCCACCTTCAGGCTCCTCTCATCGTCCCATGCTTCTGCCATGACAGGCAGCCCAGCAGGCCGCCAACTCCTTGGCGGGCCGTCAACCCTGCTCCACAGAGTACCGTTTGGACGACGGAGTCACCCCTCAGATGTGCTCTGTAACATGGGCACGGAGGGTTGTGAAAGCACACTCCAAATCTGTGTAGAAGATAGACATCATCCTCAAAATGTGTACACATTTCTTTTCCATTCTTTTTTTTCTTCCAATTATTCCAAATTTCTGCCCCCCCATCTGTCCCCCAGTAGCATCCCACTCTCCCCCTTTTTCTCCTGAGGTTCAAAAGTACCCCACGTCCTCACAATGCCAGGTCCGCTACTGTAGTTGCTGCTGCCAAGAGCCCCACCTTGCCCACCCCCAACATCCCATTCTTCACTCGCCACCCTCATTCTTCATCACATAAACCTTCATTAACATTCCCACACATAACAACAGTACTCTGCTCACATGTTCACTGATTATTGGGAGCTGTGAGGCCCCCTTTCGTTCCTCTTGCAAACTAACAGTAAGAATAAGAATAAACCAATAACCTCCCTCCATTCTTTTCCTAACCCATTTCAAAATTCATCCACTGCCTGCACACCACTCTCCCCCCACAAAATGTGTCAAAAAATGAAATACAGGGTGCAGGAAAACTACAGTTCAGCCAGGTGTCAAAAGCAAGGGCTGAACTTGCAGAAGACTTAAAAAATGTGAAATTGTGTCAAAAAAAATGAAATACAGGGTGCAGGAAACTACAGGTCAGTCAGGTGCTAAAGCCAGGCCAGAACTTCAGAAAAAACTTTTTTTTAAATGACTACTTGTGTTAAAACAGTGGAGGAAACTACATGTCATTCTGAAACCTTTAAAAATGTGGAAAAGGTAAACAGGTAAACAACAATTCAGGTCTGCTGCTTAAAGCCAACACCATACAGATGAACAAAAGAAAATGAGGGAAGGGCCTGCCAGTAGGAGTAAATCAATAGCGTAGACCCAGCCGGGTGGGAGAGCTAGAGAATCAAGCTGCCCCCAGCCACCCCCTTCCCTCCAATGAAGGGGGCCTGGGAAAACAGTGGAAAGAGGACAGTGGGAAAAGAACAAAATATGAAGATACAATTCATATCTGGAGAACACACAGCTCAGTTCTCGCAGAAGGAATGCAAACGCCTGGGACTGCCCCCTGAACCCCCTTCCGAATGGAAAAAATACAAGCCTCAAACTGGAGAGGGAGAAAAAAGACTTCTAGAAAGGTAGGAAGTTTATTAGTCAAATGGATTTTGAATAGCCTGAACAGAAAACAATAGGCAGACCTAAATAATCATCGGGGCCCAGCCACAAAGTGGGCCGAAGCTGCAATGAGAATCCAGAAACCAATATAAACCAGGAGAGCAGAAATCAATGAGACAATTAGAGCAACCAGTGTAGACCAGTAAGAGCCAGTCAAGAGAGCAGGCCTTCAAGGGCACCTAAGCTGCAGTGGGAGGGAGGGAGGGAGGGAGGGTGGAAGGAGAAGAGAAGAGAAGGGGGGGGAGAGAGAGAGAGAGAGAAGGGGAAGGTGTTGTCCTGCACCCCCTCTCTGCACACACACACACACACACACACACACACACACACACAGAGGACAAACCTATATTGTGTTAAAAGTAACTCAGAAGGACAGCAGAAAGAAATGCACTGATCTGCTATCGTTCGGGGGGGGGGGAATGATACAATTCGAAATGCTAGTTTAAGGAACACATAGTCCTTTTCACACACACACACACACACACACACACAACTTAATGCAAATGCCTGGGTGCAGGCCCCCCCCCCGAGATAGCTCTTGGCAGCCCCCCTCCGATCGGGTTGGAGACACAAGCCCCAATGCAAAAACACTCAAAAAGAGAAACAGCTACACAGTCATGCAAAGGCCTACCCCCCCTTCCCCCAGCCCTTTTGCTCGGGAGGAAGGGGGGAGCCCATAAAAAACATACAAAGAGGGTACGTGGAGGTACTGCAGATGTTTCTACCTCCATGTTACTGATATAGGCAAAAATCTGCCTTTATTCCCTTATTGGGTTCTCCATCGGTTGGAGAATATAACAGGCCAACCAGAGAAGTTTGAGAAGCAAAGCCTTTATTTTCGCTGTTGCAACAGGGTCCTTCCCCTCACGCAGGAGAACAAGGAAGGAACCCCAAACAAAGGTGTCCTGCCCTTAAAAAGAAATTTGAAAATGGTTTCAGCCCACCCCCCAGAAGCATCACCCATACGTCACAGAAGGGGTGTAGCCCAAGACCGCCCTCCCTAGAATCATCATAGGTACATCATGAAAGGGGAGGTCTGGTGGCAATAATCTGAGCATCCTGGACCCTGCCCCCTGCCCCCAAAACCTAATCAACAAAAGAGAGAGATATTTACATTTCCCTGTTTCCCAGCCAAGTTAATCACACCCTTTTGTCTGGCACCCAGGTATCAGGATGCCAGGGATTATCACTTTAATTCCTGAGACAATGAGAAGGTTCCCCCCACCCCCCTTCTTCCTTGCAGAGGAACACCTGGTCAGAGAGAGAGAGTCAAAATGGTGTCAGTTAGGCCTGTCTTCCAGTGCTGCTTCAGACATGTTTCTGTACATTCATGTACATGTTTTATGAACAATTATTATATATATATATGACCTTAAAATTCTTATAACATTACACAGACAGAGAAAGAGTTTGTGGAAGGAAAAGCCCCCCCCCCCAGTACATAAGCCTATCAGTTGGAGGTGCGTACTGATCATAAGAACTTACAGTACTGGAAACGGTACGTCACTTGAACCAATGTCAAATCAGGTGGGCATAGTTTTTCGCCAGATTCAATTTCAGGATAAAATACGTAACGAGTGCGCAGAACCAGGGAGCGGATGCCTTGTCCCTAAAGCCAGAATATTTTGGAGCAGAGACAGGAGGGGAGCAAAGATTGATTCTTAAACCTGAGCAACTGCAGCTGGCAGCGGGGACAGTAGTGGAACTGTCTGAGTTTCAGCAGCAGACGCAGAAGGATGTGTTTGCTCGCAAAAAAAGAAAAGCCATACAAAAGGGGGAGGCCCGGGCAGAAGGTTTTTCAGAGAGAGGAGGGTTGTTGTACAAGGGGGAAGCTCTGTATGTGGCAGAAGGTGAGCTCCGGGCCAGGGTGCTGAGACAATGCCATGACAGCCCGACGGCAGGTCACTTTGGGCAATGGAAGACAGAACGCTTAGTGTCCAGGGACTTCTGGTGGCCGCACATGCAGGAGGAGGTCAAAGAATACATCAGAGCCTGCGAGGTTTGCCAACGGGCAAAGAGGCCGCGTGAGACCCCAGCGGGTCTGCTTCAACCATTACCTACACCACAGGGGCCATGGGAAGCTATTTCCATGGACTTCATTACGGACTTACCTGCATCACAGAGACAAGCAGTGATCTGGGTGGCGGTAGACTTGTTTTCTAAGATGGCACATTTTGTGCCTTGTAAGAAACTGCCGTCAGCCCAGGAAACAGCTCAATTCTTTATGGAACACGTGTTCAAGTTGCACGGATTACCCCGGAGGGTGGTGTCAGATCGGAGAACGCAGTTCACCTCCCAGTTTTGGAGGCGGCTGATGCAACTATTGAAGGTGTGTCTCTCTTCGGCCCGCCACCCGCAGATGAATGGTGAGTCCAAGCGGACGAACGCCACCTTACAACAATACATACGATGTTATGTTATAATAACGCGGTACACACATCGACAAGACAGACTCCGTTTTTCGCGTGTCAAGGGAGACACCCAATGGGGTTTCTGGGGCAGAGTGATAGTTTGGCAGTGCCCGCAGCTGAACAGCTTGAGGAAGAGATGGAAGCATTGCACAGTATTCTGCGGGACCATCTAGAAAAGGCGAAGGCCCAGTACAAGGCAGAAGCAGATAAGCATCAAAAGCTGGGCAAGCAGATATGGGTGGGAGATTTAGTCAGGCTGTCTACGAAAGACTGGCCGAGTAAGGGACATTGTCGAAAACTGCAACCACAGCGGGTAGGACCATTTGAAGTGCTGGAACAAATCAACCCTGTGTCATACAAGTTGCGACTACCAGCATCAATGAAGATATATCCTGTTTTCCACCGGTCGTTGCTATCATCGATAACGCCTAAACACCGGTACCAGGAGAGACAAGAGCCACCACCTTTGCCAATCTGGGTGGAAGGTGAACTGGAGTACGAGGTGGCCGAGCTCCTAGACTCTCGTAGAAGGGGTAGAGGGTTGCAGTATCTAGTGGCTTGGAGAGGGTATGGTCAGGAGGAGAACTCGTGGGAGAACGCGAGTAATATACATGCGTCCAGGCTGCAGAGGGAGTTTCACCGCAGGTATCCCGATAAACCCAAAGCCCTAGATTGGGTGGAGGAGCAGGCGGAGGGGGGGAGTAGAAACGAATGATGAACTTGATTGGGAGGAAGAGGTGGAGGAGCCACACCCGGGTTGTAGTTATTGGGAAGACGAGGATGAGGAATGGAGAGAAGTACCCCAGAGAGCTCCAAGGAAGGGAGTGGGGGAACCTGAAGGACGGGAGGATGAGATAGTTGGACAGTGTTCTCGAAGCTATGAACATGAGTCTGACCAAACTGCGGGAGGCAGTGGAAGACAGGAGTGCCTGGCTTGCTCTGGTCCATGGGGTCACGAAGAGTCAGACACGACTAAACGACTAAAGAACAACAATTCTCTATTATCTGTGGACTGAATGATTACTGCTAAAAGGACAAGAAGCTAAACAACCTGGGTTATCTCACAACTTTGACATATTTCGACTTGAAATATGGCAACCATACGTTAAATATACCACATACAAATCACCACTCAAATGAGAAATAATTCACACAGAAACAAAGTAGAGAGAGAACCAAGAAAGAAAAAGAGAGAATTAAACGAGGCTCCCTCTGGCCTGTTATTAAAAGACACCATGACCTTGGGAGAAAGATTACAGGACTAGTTCATTCTTCTTAAATTAGCTGCACCCAAGGAATCATAAAACCCACTAACAAATACCCCTTCCTTTTGGTCCATGTGGGAACCAATGACACTGCAAGCCATAGCCTCCAGAAGATCAAAAGTGATTATGAGGCTCTGGGCAGGAAGTTGAAGCAATTAAATGCACAAATTGTCATCTCATCTGTCCTCCCAGTTGAACGACATGGCCCAGGGAGAGAGGGGAAAATAGGGGAAGTGAACAACTGGCTTCGCAAATGGTGCAAACAGGAACGGTTTGGATTCTTAGATCACGGTCTGCAGTTTCTTGAAGATGGACTTCTGGCAAGTGATGGGCTGCACCTCACAAAGGTTGGGAGGAATGTTTCTGCCACGAAACTCAAAAACCTCATCAGGAGGTCTTTAAACTGACTTATGTGGGGGAGGGAGACAGTGGTCCTGACGGTAGGAGTCTGTCAAGTGCTGAAGATGTTCATCCAAATGTCAAGGACCAAATGGAGCAAACAGCATGCAGACCTAGTGGTGGGAGGAAAATATCCTTCAATAAGAGACATGGGGGAATGATCAATAGTCTTCAATGTCTGTATACTAATGCACAGAGCATGGGAAATAAACAAGATGAACCTGAGCTCTTGGTACAGCAAACTAAATATGACATAATAGGCATCACTGAAACCTGGTGGGATGAGTCTCATGATTGGAATGTAGAAATAGAGGGATACAATCTATTTCAGAGAAATAGACCAAACAGGAAAGGAGGAGGAGTAGCGTTATATGTCAGGGATGTGTATACCTGTGAAGAGATCCAGGATTTAAAACTTCAAAGCCAAGTTGAGAGTATCTGGGTCAAAATAAAGGGAGAAAAAAAAACCAGTGATCTCATTGTGGGAGTTTACTATAGATCCCCAAGCCAAACTGAGGACACAGATGAGGCCTTCCTGGAACAGCTGACCAAGCATTCTAAAGGAAGTGAGATAGTAGTAATGGGGGATTTCAACTATCCTGATATTTGTTGGATGTCAAACTCAGCCGAGACCATACTTCACTGGCCTTGCAGACAATTTCTTTGTCCAAAAAGTGGGAGAAGCAACAAGAGGATCAGCTATTTTAGATCTGGTAATAACCAATAGTGATGACCTGGTTAGTGGGGTAGAAGTGGCAGGAGCATTAGGTGGGAGTGACCATGCTCTTCTGGAGTTTATTATTAAGAGGAAAGGAACAACCAAGCATACTAAGACTCAAATCCTAGACTTTAAGAAAGCCGACTTCAGAAAACTTAGAGAAATGCTGGGTGAGACCCCATGGACAGAAATACTAAAAGGGAAGGGAGTTCATGATGGTTTGGAATTTGTAAAAAGGGAGATATTAAAAGCACAACTTCAGGCAATACCAATGAGACGGAAACATGGAAGGTGCCTAAAGAAGCCAGGGTGGGTATCTAAAGAACTTTTAACTGAGTTAAGATTTAAAAGGGATATGTACAAAAAATGGAAAAGGGGGGAAATCACCAGAGAGGAATTCAAACAAATAGCCAGTGTAGAGTCAAAGTCAGAAAAGCTAAAGCACAGAATGAACTCAGGCTTGCTAGACAGGTTAAAAGCAAGAAAAAGGGTTTTTATGGGTATGTCCGTAGCAAAAGGAAGAACAAGGAAACAGTGGGGTCACTCAGAGGAGAAGATGGTGAAACGCAAACAGGGGACAGAGAAAGGGCAGAACTCCTCAACGCCTTCTTTGCCTCAGTCTTCTCCAAAAAAGAAAACAATGCTCGACCTGAAGAATACGGAGCCGATCATTCAGCAGGGGAAACACAGCCCAGAATAAGTAAGGAGGTAGTACAAGAATAATTGGCTAGTTTAGATGTATTCAAGTCTCCAGGGCCAGATGAACTACATCCAAGAGTATTAAAAGAACTGGCAGAGGTGATTTCAGAACCACTGGCAATAATCTTTGAAATTTCCTGGAGAACAGGCGAAGTTCCAGCAGACTGGAGGAGGGCAAATGTTGTCCTTGTTTTCAAAAAGGGGGAAAGAGAGGACCCAAACAATTACCGCCCAGTCAGCCTGACATCAATACCAGGAAAGATTCAAGAGCAGATCATTAAGCAAACGGTCTGTGAGCACCTAGAAAGAAACTCTGTGATCACTAAAAGTCAGCATGGGTTTCTGAAAAATAAGTCATGTCAGACTAATCTGATCTCATTTTTTGGCAGAATTACAATCCTGGTAGATGAAGGGAACACTGTGGATGTAGCCTATCTTGATTTCAGCAAGGCCTTTGACAAGGTGCCCCATGATATTCCTATAAAGAAGCTGCTAAAATGCGGGCTAGACAATGCTACCTTTCAGTGGATTTTTAACTGGCTGACTGACCGAACCCAAAGGGTGCTCATAAATGGCTCCTCCTCATCCTGGAGAGTAGTGACTAGTGGGGTGCCACAGGGTTCTGTCTTGGGGCCAATCTTATTTAACATCTTTATCAATGACTTGGATGATGGGCTTGAGGGCATCCTGAGCAAGTTTGCAGATGACACCAAATTGGGAGGGGTGGGTAATACCCTAGAGGACAGGATCACACTGCAAAATGACCTTAACAGATTAGACAACTGGGCCAAAGGAAACAAGATGAATTTTAACAAGGAGAAATGTAAAGTACTACACTTGGGCAAAAAAATTGAAAGGCACAAATATAGGATGGGAGACACTTGGCTTGAGAGCAGTACAGGTGAAAAGGATCTAGGAGTCTTGGTAGACCACAAACTTGACATGAGTCAGCAGTGTGATGCAGCAGTTTAAAAAGCCAATGAAATTCTGGGCTGCATCAATAGGAGTATAGCATCTAGAATAGATCAAGGGAAGTAATAGTACCACTCTACTCTGCCTTGGTCAGACCACACCTGGAGTACTGTGTCCAGTTCTGGGCATCACAGTTCAAGAAGGATACTGACAAGCTGGAACGTGTCCAGAAGAGGGCAACCAAAATGGTCAAAGGCCTGGAAACGATGCCTTATGAGGAACGGCTTAGGGAGCTGGGTATGTTTAGCCTGGAGAAGTGAAGGGGGGATATGATAGCCATGTTCAAATATATAAAAGGATGTCATATAGAGGAGGGAGAAAGATTGTTTTCTGCTGCTCCATAGAAGCGGACACGGAGCAATGGATTCAAACTTCAAGAAAGAAGATTCCACCTAAACATTAGGAAGAACTTCCTGACAGTAAGAGCTGTTCGGCAGTGGAATTTGCTACCAAGGAGTGTGGTGGAATCTCCTTCTTTGGAGGTCTTTAAGCAGAGGCTTGACAGGTATATGTCAAGAATGCTTTGATGGTGTTTCCTGCTCGGCAGGGGGTTGGACTGGATGGCCCTTGTGGTCTCTTCCAACTCTACGATTCTATGATTCTAACTGTAGCTTCTTGTCCCACATAAAGATTTCTCAGGAGACAGATGAGGTGATCAGGCACTCCCATTTCTTTAAGAACTTGCCATAGTTTGCTGTGGTCTTTTGTCCATGGGGTTTTCTTGGCAGGGAGACTGGAGTGGCTTGCCAGTTCCTTCTCCAGGTGGATCACGTTTAGTCAAAACTCTCCACTATGACCTGTCCATCTTGGGTGGCCCTGCATGGCATAGCTCATAGCTTCTCTGGGTTATTCAAGCCCCTTCGCCACGACAAGGCATTGATCCATGAAGGGGGTGCTTAAATCTATCCTGCCTCAAAACAAGCAGCGGAAGGAAAAGGCTGCAAACTGTTAAATGGGAAAAACCCCAGGCACAGGGCAAACAAGTAAAATAGCAAGGGGAGGCAGGCGATTCAAAGCCAGCCGGCGCTTTTAAAAGCGGTGTGTAGCCAGCAACAGCTGCAGCAGCCTCAGCTAGCAAAGGTCCGTGCGTTCCCTCAACGGAGCAAGGAGGCTGCAGAGCAGGCATCCCCAAACTTCGGCCCTCCAGATGTTTTGGACTACAATTCCCACCTACCCGACCACTGGTCCTGTTAGCTAGGGATCATGGGAGTTGTAGTCCAAAACATCTGGAGGGCCGCAGTTTGGGGATGCCTGCTGCAGAGGGACGTCACGGCGCAAAGGAGGGGTTGGATTGGGAAGGATAAAATTTAAGCAACCAGCAGCAAAACAACCTCCTCGAGCTCTGAGCCACGAGCGCAGTGAAAACCAGGAGGTAAAATAGGAAGGCTGCTCGGGATGGGAGGGCAGGACAGATGAGGGAGAGGGGGGAATTATGCAAATCCCCCGGCGTCTCAGCTGATCCGCTGGCTGACTCCTTGAGCATGCACACTAAACAAACATACAGCTCCTCTCACTCTCACTCTGCTATACCAGTAGTTTATCACATAGTTTAGTTGTATAACAACATTTGCTTCAGAATATTTTTTCCTGGTTTCCCCCCTGTAAAAACTGGGTGCATCCTATGGTCCTGTGCGTCCTCTGGAACAAAAAATACGGTAAGAAGGATGCTGACAAGCTGGAAGGTGTGCAGAGGAGGTCAACCAAGATGATCAAGGGGCTGGAAATCATTCCTTATGAGGACTGGCTGAGGGAATTGGGAATATTTAGCATGGGAAAGAGGAGCCATCTTCAAAAACCTCTGCAGTTGTCACATGGAAGGTGAGACCACTTCCAGAGGGAAGGACACAGTCTCATGGTTTCAAGCTCCAAGAAAGAAGATTCCAACTGAACATCTTTCTGACACTAGGAGCAGTTGGACAGTGGAACAGTCTCCCTCGGGCGGTTGTGGACTCCTTTAATGGAGCTTTTAAAGCAGAGGTTAGATGGAAATCTGTCATGGAGGCTTCAGTTTGAGATTTCTGCATTGCCGAGGGTTGGACTAGATGACCCTCTGAGTCCCTTCCAACTCTACAATCCTATGATTCTAACTATCATGCATGTGGTAAAGCCACATGACAGGATGGAATCCCAACAGAAGTTCTGAAAGCCGGCTTCAGTTCTTCCCTCATGAAACACCTCCACAACCTCCTCTCTCAGAGTTAGGAACAAGAATCCATGGCACAAGACACAAGTATCATACATACCACCAAGATGATATCCTTTTGTCAATAAATGTCAGGAGTGGAGAACCCTCTCCTCCCCTGGTAGCATCAAAGACAAGAAGGACAAGCAAGTGCGTATTCATTTTATTTTATTCAGTCATCTGGTTGCAAGACAAAGAATCCAGGTCTCCGCACAAAGGAGATATTGCCTACTCTGAAGATCACCTCTTCCATCCCCAACAACATCCTGAGCACCTACAAAAAGTCCCAGGAATCACATTCCTCTGCATTCTCTGTTCCTGAATGCAGAGTGACTGACAAGCCCTTGGGGAAGGAGGATCTCCCAAACTTTCCAGGGAGGTCTCTGCAGTCTGCTCTCTCACTCCCCCCTCCTCTACCACTATCTTGTAACTAGGCATTTCTTCATTCAGCTATAATTCAGCTCAGTCTTCTTCACCTCTTGAAATTGCTGGAGACAAGGGGGCAAACCTTCCCACTCTCCCTCCTCTTCTGAGAGGAGCCAAACAGACTGAGTGGAATTAAAATTTCAGTTCTCCTTGGCTGGGTATACAGGACAGATTGAAGCAACCACAGCCACTTCCAGCCATCAATCATGCAAACGTGGCAGGAGGCCGGCTAGACTCCTGGGGTGCTAGTCCTCAACATAGAGCAAGCTATTCACACCTTGTAAAGTTGTGGTTCAGGACAGCAGTCTAATTGGTTACTTAACTCAGTTGAGGGCCACTGTGCATACGGTAGGAGCCAACTCCTAGGGGTAGAGGCCCCAATAAAAGATTTTAGGGAGCCACCTCTCCCCCAAGTTGATGGCCATTGCCATTCAAATGATATGTGTGCACTGTCTTGTGATCAATTATGCAGGGGGGAGCTTGCCTGCTCCACCCCCAATATTTTATTCAAGTTGGCACCCCTGCCACCATGAATGCCATGAAAGCAGCAGCACATGCTGCCAGTGCTGTGCCCACACTGGTATGGGCACCAGTCTTGCCCCCTGCCAAGCCCTGAAGAAATGGAGAGCAGTTCAATGTAATGGCTTGGTTCTCCCCCACAGACAGGAGACGACTCCAGCGATAATTATCTCAGGTTTATTGCTCAAACTCATAAATCACTGCGGAGCTCAGTCTTCAACGTGTTCATCCCAGCTTGCGGTTGCCGAGTCTGAGCTCCACCCCTTCCTCCTCCAGCAATGAAGCCCCCGCTTTCCCTTCCTTCCTTCCTTCCTTCCTTCCTTCCTTCCTTCCTTCCTTCCTTCCTTCCTTCCTTCCTTCCTTCCTCTTGCAGATTCTCTTGAGCCTACGGTTTTTTAAACAGGCTATATTTCCAGGGTCTCTGCCTCAGAGTTCGAACTGGAACTAACAGTGTGCCCCCCCCCCCAGCTTTTCCTTATGTGGTTGTCCTTATGTGCCCTGTAAGGGAGCGACCATGGAAATCAGAAGGGGCAATGGGGCAAACACACAGAGTAAGGAAACAAATAAATACATTGAACAGAAAACAGGCTATGACTGGACCCTTCCATTCTTTATTTTTGTAGCCATCTACGTTTGAGCTTTCAGAATAAGGTCTTCTCAAGGTGTTTCTCAGGGCTGATGCCAGAGAGTCCCATAATCTAGATGGCAGAGAATGGGTTGTGCATTAAAACATTGGGGTGGGGTGATCTCTTGGTTTTGGTTTTGTGTAGTGATCATGAGATCCAGTTTTGTTCATCTTAAAGTGTCTTCTTAGAGCCAGTTATCATCAGGCATCTTTTTACAAATGTACCCTAAGCGATCCTCACAGGGTAATGCTATCCAGCAATTTAAGCTGCATTCATCGTGCCGTACTGCACCACAGGGGTTTCCGTCCTTAGGCTCGCCTAAGCCAAAGTACCTGAAAAGAAAAGAAAGAGAAGCACTGATCCATCAAGATTGGATGTCAACTTCCTCACCCGCTCCTTGTGCCTTCTACCATTAAAAAGATGTCCAGCTCTTTCTCTCTTAACACCCACGTACAATTGTGATGGATTTTTCTCCCCAGATTTTAGCATTCTAACCATGTAAGGAAAACATCAACAACAACTGTGGGTCAAGATTGTCTATTTTCTTTTAACATGAAGTGATTTCTCATAGGAAACTACAAAAAAGTGAGGGTGTCTCTTTGGAAGGCTCAGTGGTACACACAAGAACTTTCAGTCAATTTAGTTTGGGCAGTATCCAATGCAGTACGTCTGCTATTGCCCGGATTGCCATTTCCCTCTCTCCTTTCCATATGCACCCACATCCTCCTCAGATCTCCTCTGTATCATTGTGGGTGTTGGAGAGAGAGTGTTGAAAGTGAGATCCTTACTCTCTCATTGCAGAGTTAGCACAGGAGTGATTGTTCTGAGCAAATTAAAACCTCCTTAGATTTGCATCCACCTTTATCCACCTCATCTCACATCCATCACCCACCGCATGCATGAGGATAGCAATGAAACTATTACAGAAAGAAAAATAGCTATGTCCTCAAATGAATTACAAAATATAATCTATAACCACAAAGCCATTATAGGGTTGATTGAAATGATATGCTATATCTTATCTAAATCTAACATGATGGCTCTAAGTTTACTTTAATCAATTATCCATAGTTGACAGAGGTATCACCCTAGCCTCACTCTTATTGGCACTTGCATTCTCCAGTGTCCACTGTATACTGAATCAAGTCCCACTACACAGCACTAAAATTCTGTGATAAATGTATTCTAGAATTCCCTCATTTTTAGCTCTCTGTGAATCTATTAAATTGATATTACTAGTAATGGTGCTGTGAGGGACAGGGGATATCGCGAAGTCCCTCCCCTCCTGAGTTCCAGCCCATCCCCGAGCGCAGGGGAAAGCAGGGAGTTCCGTCTCAAGTGGGGAAGCAGGAAGTGGGGTCCGAGGCTCAGACAGGGTAGCGGAGCCAGCGTCCCAGGTGGGACAGGAAGGGGGAAGCAAGGGGGGCAGACCTGTCCCCCCAACTCCGGAATTGCGCAGAAAACGTAGGGGGAAGAGGATGGGTCTCTCCAAGTTGTTATGTTGGAGAAAAACGCGCCAAACGCCATTCGGAGGTTCTGATTCAAGCGGATAAGATGTGTCTCTGTAAATAGCACTGCCTTTAGCACTGTAAATACGCAACACCAATAAAAAGATAAAATGCAGAGCTGTGTAGAGTCGTCACTCTGAAGTAGCCCACTCCGGCCACTGTGACAGGTGCAGTAGGTGTTTTTTTACTCCCATGAGATGTTTGGGTGAGATCTGCCCTTTGATCAAGTCTAAGATCACATTTAGCAGTGATTCCCAATTGGTGGTCCACGGACCACCCACCCAGGGGCTCCATGGTGTCATTCACATAACAAAAACCACCACAGAGATATCCAAATGTTCAAAGGTAGGGTGGCCCATGGCTTGGCTTTTGAAAAACAAGGGGTCTGCAGTACTTAGCTAACTGGGAACCACTGGCATTCAGGGCTTAAGTTCCCAGCTAGTATTATACAACCCCACAGCCCCTTTGTAAAGTTTACACAATACCTTTGCCCAAAAGGAGAAGTGGTTGGTATTGGGTGCAACAATGAAGATGAATGTCATTGGATTTTGTTCCAGGAGACCTTGCAAAATTGAAAGCCTGTTAATCCAGTCTTAGTAATGAATGCCAGACCAGTTCTCTGTTCTACTACCAAGCTGTGATGAGTGAGATCTTACTCTGACCTTGTACATTCATCAACAAAAGCTGAAAAGAGTTGTTAGATACTTAAAGGAAACCGTGAACTGTCTTAACTGCCAGCTGACAGTGTTGCTCAGCTTTAGGTTCCTGCAAGTCATTTTGAAGCTGAACTAAGCAGCACAAACCATTTAAAAGCATGCCTTCGGCCTCTTCAGCCTCAGTGCCTGGAGCTGGAGCTATTCTTGGATGCAGCGGAGCACACTGTCTGAACCAAGGAGGAGACAGGGGACATCCCTGAGGAGAAGGTCAGTTCCCCAACACAGGAGCCAGATGTATGGAGGAACGTGACTCATAGAAGTAGTAAGTCCAGGGATCGCTCTGAGTGTTTAGAACAGGGTTCCCCAAACTCAGGCCTGGGGGCCGGATGCGGCCCAATCGCCTTCTAAATCTGGCCCACGGACGGTCTGGGAATCAGCATGTTTTTACATGAGTAGAATGTGTCCTTTTATTTAAAATGCATATCTGGGTTATGTCCTTTGATCTAAAATGCATCTCTGGGTTATTTGTGGGGCATAGGAATTAGTTCATTTCCCCCAAAAAAATATAGTCCAGCCCCCCCCCCCACAAGGTCTCAGGGACAGTGGACCGGCCCCTTGCTGAAAAAGTTTGCTGACCCCTGGTTTAGAACTACACAATTGATTTGAAGTGCTCTCCCTTAACATGAAAGATGAAAGAGAGACTCCATTTGAAGATCTCTCCCTCATCACAGTTGGTCAGAAATATGAAGACGAGCAGCAAAGTCAGTCCTCCGGAAATACCGTATGCAGGTGACCTTGGAAGGGACAGCACATGGAAGAATCCTAACCAAGCCTACGAAGAGGCGTGTAGTGGTGATAGGGGATTCCCTACTGAGGGGTACAGAAGCAGTGATCTGTGGGCCTGATAAGACGTCTCAAGAGGTGTGCTGTCTCCCTGGGGCCAAGATCCAAGATGTAACAGAACGGCTGCAAGGAATCATAAAACCCACTGATAAATACCCCTTCCTTTTGGTCCATATGGGAATCAATGACACTGCAAGCCATAGACTTCAGAAGATCAAAAGTGATTATGAGGCTCTCGGCAGGAAGTTGAAGAAATTAAATGCACAAATCGTCATCTCATTTCTCCTACCAGTGGAACAACATGGCCCAGGGAGAGAGGGAAAAATAGGGGAAGTGAACAACTGGCTTCGCAAATGGTGCAAACAGGAAGGGTTTGGATTCTTAGATCACGGTCTGCAGTTTCTTGAAGATGGACTTCTGGCAAGTGATGGACTGCACCTCACAAATGTTGGGAGGAATGTGTTTGCCATGAAACTCAAAAACCTCATCAGGAGGTCTTTAAACTGACTTATGTGGGGGAGGGAGACAGTGGTCCTGAAGGTAGGAGTCTACCAAGTGCTGAAGATGATCACCCAAATGTCAAGGACCAAATGGAGCATACAGCATGCAGACCTAGTGGTGGGAGGAAAAAGTCCTTAAATAAGAGACATGGGGGAATGATCAATGGTCTTCAATTTCTGTATACTAATGCACAGAGCATGGGAAATAAACAAGATGAACCTGAGCTCTTGGTACAGCAAACTAAATACGACATAATAGGCATCACTGAAACCTGGTGGGATGAGTCTCATGATTGGAATGTAGAAATAGAGGGATACAATCTATTTCAGAGAAATAGACCAAACAGGAAAGGAGGAGGAGTAGCGTTATATGTCAGGGATGTGTATACCTGTGAAGAGATCCAGGATTTAAAACTTCAAAGCCAAATTGAGAGTATCTGGGTCAAAATTAAGGGAGAGAAAAATAACAGTGATCTCCTTGTGGGAGTTTACTATAGATCCCCAAGCCAAACTGAGGACACAGATGAAGCCTTCCTGGAACAGATGACCAGGCATTCAAAAGGAGGTGAGATAGTAGTAATGGGGGATTTCAACTATCCTGATATTTGTTGGATGTCAAACTCAGCCAAGAGCATAAGGTCGACCAGATTCTTCACTGGCCTTGCAGACAATTTCATTGTCTAGAAAGTGGGAGAAGCAACAAGAGGATCAGCCATTTTAGATCTGGTCCTAACCAATACTGATGACCTGGTTAGTGGGGTAGAAGTGGCAGGATCATTAGGTGGGAGTGATCATGCTCTTCTGGAGTTTATTGTTCAGCGGAAAGGAGCAACCAAGCATACTAAGACTCAAATCCTAGACTTCAGAAAACTTAGGGAAACGCTGGGTGAGATCCCATGGACAGAAATACTAAAAGGGAAGGGAGTTCATGATGGTTGGGAGTTTGTTAAAAGGGAGATATTAAAAGCACAACTTAAGGCAATACCAATGAGACGGAAACATGGAAGGTGCCTAAAGAAGCCAGGGTGGCTATCTAAATAACTTTTAACTGAGTTAAGATTTAAAAGGGATATGTACAAAAAATGGAAAAGGGGGGAAATCACCAGAGAGGAATTCAAACAAATAGCCAGCACGTGTAGAGTCAAAGTCAGAAAAGCTAAAGCACAGAATGAACTCAGGCTTGCTAGAGAGGTTAAAAGCAACAAAAAGGGCTTTTATGGGTATGTCCGTAGCAAAAGGAAGAACAAGGAAACAGTGGGGTCACTTAGAGGAGAAGATGGTGAAATGCAAACAGGGGACAGAGAAAGGGCAGAACTCCTCAATGCCTTCTTTGCCTCAGTCTTCTCCAAAAAGGAAAACAATGCCTGACCTGAAGAATATGGAGCAGATGATTCAGCAGGGGAAACACAGCCCAGAATAAGTAAGGAGGTAGTACAAGAATACTTGGCTAGTTTAGATGTATTCAAGTCTCCAGGGCCAGATGAATTACAACCAAGAGTATTAAAAGAACTGGCAGAGGTGATTTCAGAACCACTGGCAATAATCTTTGAAAATTCCTGGAAAACAGGCGAAGTTCCAGCAGACTGGAGGAGGTCAAATGTTGTCCCTATATTCAAAAGGGGGGGAAGAGAGGACCCAAACAATTACCGCCCAGTGGATGTAGCCTATCTTGATTTCAGCAAGGCCTTTGACAAGGTGCCCCATGATATTCTTGTAAAGAAGCTAGTAAAATGTGGGCTAGACAATGCTACCATTCAGTGGATTTGTAACTGGCTGACTGACCGACCCCAAAGGGTGCTCATCAATGGCTCCTCCTCATCCTGGAGAGAGGTGACTAGTGGGGTGCCACAGGGTTCTGTCTTGGGCCCAGTCTTATTCAACATCTTTATCAATGACTTGGTTGATGGGCTTGAGGGCATCCTGAGCAAGTTTGCAGACGACACCAAATTGGGAGCGGTGGCTAATACCCCAGAGGACAGGATCACACTTCAAAATGACCTTAACAGATTAGACAACTGGGCCAAAGGAAACAAGATGAATTTTAACAAGGAGAAATGTAAAATACTACACTTGGGCAAAAAATAAAATAAAATGAAAGGCACAAATACAGGATGGGAGGCACCTGGCTTGAGAGCAGTACATGTGAAAAGGATCTAGGAGTCTTGGTAGACCACAAACTTGACATGAGTCAACAGTGTGATGCAGCAGCTAAAAAAGCCAATGCAATTCTGGGCTGCATCAATAGGAGTATAGCATCTAGATCAAGGGAAGTAATAGTACCACTGTATTCTGCTCTGGTCAGACCTCACCTGGAGTACTGTGTCCAGTTCTGGGCACCACAGTTCAAGAAGGATATTGACAAGCTGGAACGTGTCCAGAAGAGGGCAACCAAAATGGTCAAAGGCCTGGAAACAATGCCTTATGAGGAACGGCTTAGGGAGCTGGGTATGTTTAGCCTGGAGAAGAGAAGGTTAAGGGGTGATATGATAGCCATGTTCAAATATATAAAAGGATGTCATATAGAGGAGGGTGAAAGGTTGTTTTCTGTTGCTCCAGAGAAGCGGACACGGAGCAATGGATTCAAACTACAAGAAAGAAGATTCCACCTAAACATTAGGAAGAACTTCCTGACAGTAAGAGCTGTTCAACAGTGGAATTTGCTGCCAAGGAGTGTGGTGGAGTCTCCTTCTTTGGAGGTCTTTAAGCAGAGGCTTGACAGGCATATGTCAAGAATGCTTTGATGGTGTTTCCTGCTTGGCAGGGGGTTGGAATGGATGGCCCTTGTGGTCTCTTCCAACTCTATGATTCTATGATTCAATCAGAGGTGGTAGTAAACATAAATTTCATCAAAGCTGGGAGAAATTTGGAGATTACATGAAGAGGCATTGCCCCACACTAAAAACCTGGATCTGTTTTTAATATTATGTATTGTTCACAATGAATTTCATAATTATGAAATTATGTTCATAAGAGAAATTATGGAAGTATATTAAGATAATGGAAGCAGTAATTAGCTTAATTTAGTTAACCCGGGATGAAGATAAGTGGAAGTCGTATGGGAGGAGAGGACAATTCTGTTTGCTTTGTACGTTATGTTTATTTAGCATATGATGGTTTAATTTGATTTAGCATGAACAAATGATTAGATAGGAAAGGATAATGGAGTGGTATAATAGAGTATAATGGAGTTGTGTTATAGAGTATATTCATAATTTTACTTATTATTTGAAGTTTGTAAATTCATGATTTGTAAATTTTATGTATTTTATGTATTTTCAATAAAGGTTTTGTTTTTTTTAAGAGAATCAAGAATAGTAGCCTTCCTGCCTCTCCAACCTAGTGAGAAGCAGCAGTCACTCACCTGGACAATGATGTGGAGGAGTACATATGTAGATCTTTGGTAGTAGAGAAAATTGCATGGCAAAATATATTTGGAAAGGGAAAGGATCAATTATGTAAACAGAATCTGCAACTTTATGGAATGCATATCATTAACAAATGTTTCTGCAGAAACTTACCTACTCCCGGCGGGTACTCCATTCACCCATTTCCAACCACCCTCTTTATAGACTCCAATCCAAAAATTTTTTTTGCGCGTTGCTACTTCCTTGTTTACAGCATACTAGGGCAGGGGGGGTTAGAAAGAACAAATAAAATATTTTAAGACAGTGTCCCTTTCTCTGGGAGACTTATAGCCCTTTACAGAAATTCAACAGGCATAAAACAAACACATTTTAAAAGGAGCAAGTGTCACATTTGAAGACCCAATCCAAATTTTGGGGGGAAGCAGAGATCAAATCTATACATTGTATTCCCATCACCAATAATAATTTCGTACAGTGGATGTGATATTGTCCCCCTGATCAAAGTTACGATGGTGATGGTGATGGATGATGACGATGATGGAATCAAGGAAGCACCCAAAGAGGATATATTGCAGTGAAGGGTAACTTCGCCTGCCCTCACCGAGACTGGCTGGATATGTGTTCCAGTCATGACACAGAGTTCACATTTCCAGATACTGTAAATGACTGTGCCATAGAACAGTCGGTCTTGGAACCACCTAGCAGGACAGTGACCTGTGTGGAAAATACTCCAATTTCTGCATCCATGTTTGTTGGTTGGTTCCAGAGACACTGGAATCGGTCTGGTTGTGGTATGCTTGATGGCATGATGATGAGGTCTCATACATGTCTGGGCCCTGCAGGACCCCAGTAGCCCCTCTGCCAGGGCTAAGGGGCTGGGAGAGGGATATACCTTGCAAGCTTCTCTAGAGTCAACTCCATGATACTCTCCTGCCAGAAGGTTAGCGTGGTGAGGGAAGCCGTTTTTCTAAGCTCTCAATACATCTCAAAGAGTAGAGGAAGAATTTACAAAGAATCCAAGAGATAGATGCCTCTGAAGTATCACCTCCTTCTGCTCCTTCAAGACCTCCTTCCTGACTGACAGCTTCATTCTATTAGAGCTCAGCAGCTCCAAGAAACCTTATTGAGTTCCAGATGGTAGCAGCTGCTCCCCGCCCCTCCCACCCCTTGGCTTGACCGAGGGAATTGCTGTCTTGGCTGCATACAAGTAGATGTAACATTCTTAAATGGATAGTGATTGTTGTGACGTGGGGTTTGTGATTTCAGCTCTCTTGACATAATATGCTGGAGACAGTTCTCTAGTACAGTGGGACCTCGGTTTATGAATTTTCGGTTTGTGAACGCCGCAGACCCATCTGGAACGGATTAATCCACTTTCCATTACTTTCAATGGGAAAGTTCGCTTCAGTTTATGAACGCTTCAGTTTATGAACAGACTTCCGGAACCAATTGTGTTCATAAACCGAGGTACCACTGTAACACTTCTTTATTAAAGTAAACAAGACTTAGGTCTGAGGAGAGCAAAGCTACATTTATAGGGACAGGGGACTAGATAGAAAGGGATACATTTTGGAGGCAATCACAGTGCTGCCTTTTGGAGGAAACCAAGAAGACAGAGGATCCAAATACAGCAGCTTAAATGAACCAATAGTAGCTGTCCCCTCTGGAACCAAAAGGCAGTTACTTTATCCTAAGGCAAATACAGACAATAATAATACAGATATAAAACTCTTTGACTCAATACACAACAGTGATGATAGGAGCCCTTTGGCTCAAGAAGATCCGCTACCTTTCCCTATACCTAGCTTTGGTGCCCACCTGTTCTTGAATTGTATTCACAGACACGAGCTGGGCGCCTTCCTCCTGGCATCTTTTAATGGAATCCGACCATGAGGCTTGTTCACGAGAATAGTAATACATTGCCCTTTCATATAGAACCCAAGCTTCGTTGTTCAAGTTTTCAATAAGGTGGTCTTTGAGTCAAGCCAGATATGGAGGAAGAAGAGAAAAAGAAAACAAGGTAGGGAATTTAAGGGGAACCACTTTGTATGTCTGTGCCAATTTCAACTATTTTTGTTAAGTTCATTTCTGTGGCCACATGATAACATATATCCATCTAGGAAGCTCAGAAAGATTAAAACAAGAACAACATTAACTCTTCAACCCCTTCATGATGCTGCAGGAAATACCTGGGGGGACATAGCTGGAACAGGGAGCACAGTCAAGAACCTTTTATTTCAGGGAATAGATGCAAGTCCCTCACAGGCCTTATCTGAACCCCAGGGGCCTCACCCACTTGTTTCCACCTGGATACTTAGGGCACAATTAGGGTAGACTTGAAGGTTGGGGAGGGGGAGTAGCTGTGGTTTATCAAAAAATTCTCTCTCTCTCTTCAGGCTCTCTGCTCAGCTGTGGAGGGAATCTAGAGTGTGTGTTGCTGGCATTGGGCAACTGGGACAGATGAGGGATTCTGCTGGTTTACCACCCGGTTTGCTGCCCAGCAGTCTCCCTGTCTGAGCTGACAGGATGGATCCAGTGGGCTTCCAAATGGCTCTTGGGGATTTTCTAGCTGATCTGACTGGTGCTCCTGCTGAGCTTTGGCTGACCTCTGGAACTACCGAACAACTACTACTACAACAACAACAATAATAATAATAAGTAGCAGTCGTAGTAGTAAGGTTCTTGAGTGGGTGGTTGTGGACCAGATCCAGGTGCTCTTGGAGGAAACTGATTTTCTAGATCCATGTCAATCAGGATTTAGACCTGGTTTTGGAACAATGTCTTTAAAGGCAATCTTATTCCCCAAGGTCAAAGAGAAAGAGGGGAAATGGCATTATACGACTCTCACAAAATGTGTGTTTTGGTGCTGAACATCTTTAGCTTGCTTTTTATGTACAAGTGATGTAATATGCATTCACTCCCATTCTTTGCTTTCACATATACAGCTTTATAGACTCTACAGTGGTTCCCAACAGGTGGTCCGGGGACCCCCAGGGGTCCGCGAGCTATGCCAGAGGGGTCCGCAAGATGCTATTAGAATAAAAAATATATTAAATATATTTCGTATGATAACAGATTTTTTGTTTTGGCCGCTTCCTGCATGAGCAGAGTCTAGCGCAAAACTAGAATTAGATAGAGGCAGTAGTTCTGCTGTATGCCGTTAGGTGGCGCTTTACAAACACTACTGTTTTGCAAAGAGGCAGCGCACGCATTCTACTAACGCTCACCTCCCCAAGATGCTTTGCGCGCGTCGGCTTCATTTGTGCGCTACTGCGCAGGTACCCTGTCTTCTCCATTCCCCTCCCTCCTCCCTGGCGCGCGCTGCCTCTTTGCAAAACAGTAGTGTTTGTAAACAAAGCGTTGTTTTTCGCGGAAGCTACAGTTCGCATAGTTAAAAATGGACCGTTGGTTAAAAAGTGGTTCATTAAAACGACAAAGGCCTACAGATGAAGAGGAAGATAATGCATTTGATGTTCAAGCAAGTAAGTCAGTGACTCTCGAACCGATCTTGTCAGTGTCCATTGAACCTAAATTGTCAGCATCCCTTGAACCTAACCCTTCCAAGATCAGTGTTAAGCTTACTGGAAAAATTAGATTAGGAATTAGGAATTAGATTTAGGATTAGGAATTAATGGGGGTCCTTGTCACAATAGCGGCTCAATGAGGGGTCCTCGAGAAAATTTTGTTGGGAACCCCTGTTATAGACAATTTCATAATCACTTTACCTATCATGTCTTCAGTGGCTAAAGGGGCAATTCACTATGTGAGTGGGCTTGAGGGCTGCTTTCTGACGATGGGCTTGTGAAACAGGAGAGAGATTTTGCTGTTGCACCAATCACCCTACTGCCCAGCAGTCTCTGACCAAGTTGGCGGAAGTTGCCTTTGAAGTGCTGCTCAAGAATCTCTCTCTTTCAGGTGACCTCTTTTGATTGTCTCTGCAGAGGCGGGGCTCTCATGGGTGAAAATAATAAAGGACAGGTCTTTTAGCTGACCTGTTTTGATTGTCTCTGCTATAGCAAAGAATGGCAAAGTCTTTTCTTTCCTAACCATAGAGGCTAAATCAATTCAAAAGTTCAGGAGATAGCAGAATATCAGAATATCTCTGATGTTTCTCTAGGGTGGCCCCATGCAAAGGAGGGCAGCACTCTGCTCTGGCTCTAAGAGTTTTCAGCTAGAGGAGGGCCTTTCAGCTGGTGCAGACTCGGGGCAGGTTCCCACTGCACTACAATTCTTCAGCATCGTAGGGTAGCTTACCAATTTCTCGTTGCAGTTCTTCATTTTTGTTGACAAGATACCGCATTTTCTGTGACATGTTGTGAGCTACAGCGATTATACCGAAGTCTAAAAGATTTGAAATAGTTCAAGGCAAAAGAGTATCTGAAATAACAATCTGCAAATATTAAGAAAGCATTTCCAAACATTTTGGAACACTCAAGCCTGAAACAAGAAGCAGAGCTCAAGGATCGGGTTCTTATAAATATGAGGGCAGACTTGATTCTCTGTGGCTGAGATTACCAATGAAAAGCCTCAGAAGAATCCTGCAGCTGGATCAGACCAAAGACCCATGCAATCCACTATCCTATTCTCATATTAAAAGTGGCTCGTGAAGTATCTCCAATATTCCCTTCCTATGTCCTCCTTTTCTGCTGGGAATCACAGGGTCACAAACCAATGCCCCACTGAGTCACACAGTAAAGCCAAACATACAAAGAATACTTTGAAGTTTTCTATTACGTTTGTGAGATCTAAGACAATAGAGGCGCCAAATCTCTTTTTCTGGTGAATACTGGGTTGCATTCCACATAATTCTAAGGAGGACATAATGTCAGTGCAGGAATTTCTCCGTGTGCAATGCCAATCTCCAGCCCCTTTCCCTCCAATCTGTCCCCCCCCCCCCGAGTCCCCCCCCCCCCGGAGAGCAGCTTTGGTGCAATGCTGTCAACCTTCCCTTTTTTTTACGGGAAATTCCCTTATTCCAGCGCCCTTATTTCCATATCCGAAAGTTGACAGCACAATAAGATCCATTATTTTCAAATCCGAAGGTTGACAGCTATGCTTTGGGGATGGCATGCAGGGAGAAGTGGGGGCAAAGTTCCCTTGTGCTACGGCTAAGATCTTGCAGTGGCACAAATCTTGCACTAGCACAAACATTGTGAATTACAGTTTGATGGGGAAGGACAGCATTTCTAGTGGGGAGATGTGAGAATGGCGACCATCTGCTTTTCTTCCTGCTGAGCAATGAAACAGTGATAAACTCTATTGGGTGATGAGTTTCATTGAATATATGTATCGCTCACAAATATGAATCCCAAAGTGAACTACAGGAATTGAAGCCTGTTTAAATTAAACAGGGCCCAGCAAAAGTGAGGATGTGCATTAAAAATGCTTACCATCCTTGTCTTCATGGATTGAATCAATTGCAATAACAAAGGTCCGAATTGCATCCACTGCCTCTTTAAACTGTTGTCTTTTTGTCATTTCCTTATTATCTAAGGAAGAGGTAGGTAGAAAAGAAATGATTAAATTGTCTGATTATCTGGGGGAGGGGATACTTGGTTTCAAACTGCTTTTAATATTGAATTTAAATTGAATATTGAATTTAAATTTAAATGTAAACGCAGATAAGAAATCAAATCAACAAAACCATGAAGATGACTTTTTAAAATATTTTCTGCTCTCAGCCCTTGATAGTGGCTGCCCTGCTGGTCTGAAGTCCTGTTTCAATTTGGCCTGTTACTCCTGCCTGTCATCAAATGGTTGGCCTTCATAGAATCATAGAATCATAGAGTTGGAAGAGACCACAAGGGCCACCCAGTCCAACCCCCTGCCAAGCAGGAAACACCATCAAAGCATTCCTGACAGATGGCTGTCAAGCCTCTGCTTAAAGACCTCCAAAGAAGGAGACTCCACCACACTCCTTGGCAGCAAATTCCACTGCCGAACAGCTCTTACTGTCAGGAAGTTCTTCCTAATGTTTAGGTGGAATTTTCTTTCTTGTAGTTTGAATCCGTTGCTCCGTGTCCGCTTCTCTGGAGCAGCAGAAAACAATCTTTCTCCCTCCTCTATATGACATCCTTTTATATATTTGAACATGGCTATCATATCACCCCTTAACCTTCTCTTCTCCAGGCTAAACATACCCAGCTCCCTAAGCCGTTCCTCATAAGGCATCGTTTCCAGGCGTTTGACCATTTTGGTTGCCCTCTTCTGGACACATTCCAGCTTGTCAATATCCTTCTTGAACTGTGGTGCCCAGAACTGGACACAGTACTCCAGGTGAGGTCTGACCAGAGCAGAATACAGTGGTACTATTACTTCCCTTGATCTAGATGCTATACTCCTATTGATGCAGCCCAGAATTGCATTGGCTTTTTTAGCTGCTGCATCACACTGCTGACTCATGTCAAGTTTGTGGTCAACCAAGACTCCTAGATCCTTTTCACATGTACTGCTCTCAAGCCAGGTGTCTCCCATCCTGTATTTGTGCCTTTCATTTTATTTTATTTTTTGCCCAAGTGTAGTACTTTACATTTCTCCTTGTTAAAATTCATCTTGTTTGCTTTGGCCCAGTTGTCTAATCTGTTAAGGTCATTCTGAAGTGTGATCCTGTCCTCTGGGGTGTTAGCCACCCCTCCCAATTTGGTGTCATCTGCAAACTTGCTCAGGATTCCCTCAAGCCCATCATCCAAGTCATTGATAAAGATGTTGAACAAGACTGGGCCCAAGACAGAACCCTGTGGCACCCCACTAGTCACTACTCTCCAGGATGAGGAGGAGCCATTGATGAGCACCCTTTGGGTTCGGTCAGTAAGCCAGTTACAAATCCACTGAATGGTAGCATTGTCTAGCCCACATTTTACCAGCTTCTTTACAAGAATATCATGGGGCACCTTGTCAAAGGCCTTGCTGAAATCAAGATAGGCTACATCACGGGTGTCAAACACAAGGCCCGGGGGCCTAATCCGGCCCGCCAGACCTCGTCATGTGGCCCGCGTAGCTGCCGCCGACAATAGCCGCTGACAGTAGTTCTGGAGCCTGTGATTGGCCGAGGGTCAAAACCGGGGGCGGGGCTGCAGGCGGAGGCCTTGGCCAGGGAATTTCAATTTCGAATGAGGCTGAGGGAGGCGGTGGCACAGCGGCCAGACGGGGAAGTGAGATGCAGGAGGAGGAGGAGGAAGCCCGCCGAGGAGGTAGGAAAGCCCTACAGGCACCGCCGGCAAAGTTGGTGCCGGGACGGAGCAGCGCTAGATTTTTTTTTGGCAGGCTTTGCTGTTGTCTCCGAGAGCGAGTGAGGCGGCACTGGGGAGCCGCCGCCCGCCGCTTCCCTTCCTCTCCTCGGCTGCATCCGGGAGGTGGGCGAGCGAGCGGGCGAAAGGGACGCGGAGTGAGCCTGAGGGGGAAGTAGGCGAAGCGCAACAGTCGCTCTCTTGATGGAGCCGGGTTTCTCTTCCCTCTTCCCCCGTTTTCTCCTCATAGACACTCGGGAGGGTGCCTGGCTTTTGCTCTGCCCCCCATCCCCGAGCCGCCCTTTGGCTTCTCAGTTCCGGCGGAGCTGCTCCCTGAGGGGCGGACGGGAGGGAGGCGGTGACGACGGCACGGGTTCCTGCTCTTCCCGCTCTGCCGCCGCCTCCTCTCAGCCCCTCGTGATGTAGGGCTCCAGATGGAGTCGCCTCGCGGTTTGAGTAGGTGGGAGGGGGATTTTTTTTGGGGGGGAGGTTTTCAAGCCTCCTCTGCCTGCAGTCCCGGTAGGGAGAGGCGGCGGCGAAGACGACAACAGCGCGGGTGGGGGGGAAGAGCAGCTCTGAGGCGAAGATGCACGTCCGCTGGGGCTGCCGCCGCCGCCTTCCTCCTCGGGAAATCCGCTGCCCTCCCTCAGCGCGAGGGGAAGGGACTCTGGCGCTGAGGAGGGAGGATGTAAAAGCAAAGCAGGGAGTTGCCGCTGCACCGCATGTTCCTGCCCCTCTCCAAAGCATGGGGTGGGTTGCAGCGTGTGGCATCCTGCCTAGCGGGATTTGGGTGTGCGCAGGGCGGGAGAGGGAAGCCCTCTTTCCATCTGCAGGTTTTTAATCCCAGCAGTGGCTTTCTCCTTCCTGCCGAAGGTTTAGTTGAGCCCCCACCCCCGAAGCCGTCGATCCCCACCTTTTGTTCAAATTTCCCTCGTTTACATCCCCTCCCACACACGCGCCATGACGCAGGAATGTGATCCGCGTGGGGGCGGGAATGAGCTTACATTATTACAAAAAAACAGTAATAATTGAATGCAGTGACAACAATTTATGATAATAAAGAGTGGACACATAGTCCTACAGACACAACCGGCCCTTTGAGGGTGACCAAACTGCTGATGCGGCCCCCGATGAATTTGAGTTTGACACCCCTGGGCTACATCCACAGTGTTCCCTTCATCTACCAGGCTTGTAATTCTGTCAAAAAATGAGATCAGATTAGTCTGACATGACTTATTTTTCAGGAACCCATGCTGACTTTTAGTGATCACAGAGTTTCTTTCTAGGTGCTCACAGACTGTTTGCTTAATGATCTGCTCTAGAATCTTTCCTGGTATTGATGTCAGGCTGACTGGGCGGTAATTGTTTGGGTCCTCTCTTTCCCCCGTTTTGAATATAGGGACAACATTTGCCCTCCTCCAGTCTGCTGGAACTTTGCCTGTTCTCCAGGAATTTTCAAAGATTATTGCTAGTGGTTCTGAAATCACCTCTGCCAGTTCTTTTAATACTCTTGGATGTAGTTCATCTGGCCCTGGAGACTTGAATACATCTAAACTAGCCAAGTATTCTTGTACTACCTCCTTACTTATTCTGGGCTGTGTTTCCCCTGCTGAATCATCTGCTCCATATTCTTCAGGTCGGGCGTTGTTTTCTTTCTTGGAGAAGACTGAGGCAAAGAAGGCATTGAGGAGTTCTGCCCTTTCTCTGTCCCCTGTTTGCATTTCACCATCTTCTCCTCTGAGTGACCCCACTGTTTCCTTGTTTTTCCTTTTGCTACGGACATACCCATAAAAGCCCTTTTTGTTGCTTTTAACCTCTCTAGCAAGCCTGAGTTCATTCTGTGCTTTAGCTTTTCTGACTTTGTCTCTACACGTGCTGGCTATATGTTTGAATTCCTCTCTGGAGATTTCCCCCCTTTTCCATTTTTTGTACATATCCCTTTTAAATCTTAACTCAGTCAAAAGTTCTTTAGATAGCCAGCCTGGCTTCTTTAGGCACCTTCCATGTTTCCGTCTCATTGGTATTGCCTGAAGTTGTGCTTTTAATATCTCCCTTTTAACAAACTCCCAACCATCATGAACTCCCTTCCCTTTTAGTATTACTGTCCATGGGATTTCACCCAGCGTTTCCCTAAGTTTTCTGAAGTCGGCTTTCTTAAAGTCTAGAATTTGGACCTTAGTATGCTTGGTTGCTCCTTTCCGCTGGATAATAAACTCCAGAAGAGCATGGTCACTCCCACCTAATGATCCTGCCACTTCTACCCCACTAACCAAGTCATCACTATTGGTTAGGACCAGATCTAAAATGGCTGATCCTCTTGTTGCTTCTCCCACTTTCTGGACAATGAAGTTGTCTGCAAGGCCAGTGAGGAATCTGTTCGACCTTATGCTCTTGGCTGAGTTTGACATCCAACAAATATCAGGATAGTTGAAATCCCCCATTACTACTATCTCACTTCCTTTAGAATGCTTGGCCATCTGTTCCAGGAAGGCATCATCTGTGTCCTCAGTTTGGCTTGGGGATCTATAGTAAACTCCCACAATGAGATCACTGTTGTTTTTCTCTCCCTTAATTTTGACCCAGATACTCTCAGTTTGGCTTTGAAGTTTTAAATCCTGGATCTCTTCACAGGTATACATATCCCTAACATATAAAGCTACTCCTCCTCCTTTCCTGTTTGGTCTATTTCTCTTAAATAGATTGTATTCCTCTATTACTACATTCCAGTCATGAGACTCATCCCACCAGGTTTCAGTGATGCCTATTATGTCATATTTAGTTTGCTGTACCAAGAGCTCAAGTTCATCTTGTTTATTTCCCATGCTCTGTGCATTAGTATACAGACACTGAAGACCGTTGATCATTCCCCCATGTCTCTTATTTAAGGATATTTTCGTCCCACCACTAGGTCTGCATGTCCTTGACATTTAGATGATCATCTTCAGCATTTGATAGACTCCTACCTTCAGGACCACTGTCTCCCTCCCCCATATAAGTCAGTTTAAAGCCCTCCTGATGAGGTTTTTGAGTTTCGTGGCAAAAACATTCCTCCCAACTTTTGTGAGGTGCAGTCCATCACTTGCCAGAAGTCCATCTTCAAGAAACTGCAGACCGTGATCTAGGAATCCAAACCGTTCCTGTTTGCACCATTTGCGAAGCCAGTTGTTCACTTCCCCTATTTTCCCCTCTCTCCCTGGGCCATGTAGTTCAACTGGGAGGACAGAAGAGATGACAATTTGTGCATCTAATTGCTTCAACTTCCTGCCCAGAGCCTCATAATCATTTTTGATCTTCTGTAAGCTATGGCTTGCAGTGTCATTGGTTCCCACATGCACCAAAAGGAAGGGGTATTTGTCGGTGGGTTTTATGATTCCTTGCAGCCGTTCTGTTACATCTTTGATCTTGGCCCCAGGTAGACAGCACACCTCTCGAGACATCTTGTCAGGCCCACAGATCACTGCTTCTGTACCCCTCAGTAGGGAATCCCCTATCACCACTACACGCCTCTTCATAGGCTTGGTCAGGATTCTTCCATGTGCTGTCCCTTCCAAGGTTACCTGCATATTCCCGGAGGACTGACTTTGCTGCTCGTCTTCATATTCCTCATCAACTGTGATGAGGGAGAGATCCTCAGGTGGAGTCTTTTCCTCGTCTTCCATGAGCACTTCAAAACGGCTGTGTAATTCTAAGCACTCAGAGCGATCCCTGGGCCTTCTACTTCTATGAGTCACGTTCCTCCATACATCTGGCTGCTGTGTTGGGGAACTGACCTCCTCCTCAGGGAGGTCCCCTGTCTCCTCCTTGGTGCAGACAGTGTGCTCTGCTGCATCCAAGAAAAGCTCCAGTTCTTTAATTCTCTGGAGCGTAGATACACGCCCCTGAAGCTGCTGCACCTTCTCTTCCAGAAGGGCAACCTTGTTTTCTAGTAGGGCAACCAACTTGCAATTGTTGCAGGTGTAGCTACCCACATCCTTTGGCAAGAAAACAAACATTGCACAGGAATTGCAGGTGACAACGGTTGTTCCCTCCACCTCCATCTTGAAAACCTTGAAGTCAAGGGGGAAAGAGGAAGAGGCCTAGGTCCCCCCTAACAAACGTGTGAGACTTGCTGCCCTAAATCAAAAAGATGGGTTAAACTGCGCGCGCCGCTAGGCGCGCACCGCTGCACTCCAAGCTCTGACTAGCTCCGCCCACAGCTAATCACCTGACCCTCCTGACTCACACTTCTAGGTGAAAGGTCACAGCCAGAAACAAACAAGGTCACAGCCAGAAACAAACACCCACACAAGCCTGGACAGTCACCCAAATCCAAGAGGCAGCAGCCCTTCTGCTCCTTCCTCAGTCGCTGCACTCCAAGCTCTGACTAGCTCCGCCCACAGCTAATCACCTTCCTTAGAGAGCTGTAAATTTTAGGGTGTCTCCTTACACCTGTCCTCTTTGTCCTATGGACTTACATTTTCCAGGCTGCCTCATGCTCTGCCACATGCTTAAAAGATGCAAATTTTTGGATCATTTGATTCCCCCCCCCTCCCCGAGCTTTGTTTACTTTTGAGTGCCCTTTCAAAATGAATTAGGTGTGCAAATAGGTCAAGGGCTCATCGATCCAGTACTATTATTCTAGAAAAGGAGGTGCTGGAACTCAGCATGAATGCCTCCCTTGTTCTCTTACAATGGCACTGGCGCCCACCTGATAGGGGCCAGAACAGAGTCCTGATGAATTTCGGCTGAAAAAAGCCCTGCATATATCTCAATAGTTAGATAGGCTGTGGACCCACCCACTTTGGCCATGGCCTTATCCTCTGCAGCCTGTTTCCCCCAAGCACTTTCTTTCCTTCAGGGGACTGGAGCCCTAGCAGAGGGCAGGGTGGCGAGGATCAGGAATGGGGGCTCTCCCACAGCAAATGGGGATTAGTTGGGAAAGGGGGAGAGAATTGCAAGCTGGGAAAGGGAATTGCCCAGGGAGTCCCAAGGACTTGTGTTAGCCTGTGCTTCAGTTCCAAGTGCTGGAACTCACTTATTAGGGAGAACAAAACAGTGCCATTGCTCTCAATGGGTGACAGCTGCAAGTCATCCTCGGAAATGAAAGGGGTAAACGGAAGTGGATCGAGCCGTCTCTTTTTGGAAATGCTATTGGCATTCAAGCAAAGCCCAAGACAGTAGTAGCAAAGTATGCCAATTATGTACTTACATAGCAGGAAAAGCAGCAGCGTCAAGGCAATAAGGGCGACTATCCCAAATACGATAACATATTCACCCGTGGGAGATTTCATGAAGGTTACAAACTTCTTAAAACCAGATACTTGAAGAAAGAAAATTCTGCTTTAGCCATCAGTAGCCAACATATCATCGCCACCCCAGAAAACAGGATCCTCATACGCTGTGGCAGCCATCAGCCAGAGACATTCAGTGGTTCAGGGGGCGGGCCCTTGGGAAGGTAAGCCGATGGAGGAAGCAAGGCGAGATGGCCTGCTGCTTGAGGAAACTTTTCTATCTTTTTTCTTTTAAAAAAAGTTTTAATCTATACTTTTCAAGTTTATAGATTTCATTAGTTTTACAATCATTTTAACATTTCTAGGTTTGACTTCCTTCCCCCTCTTTCTGTGGTTCCTTAAATTTATATTTTAAATATCTTCTGCATATCCCAATTCATTTAACTTGCTCATTTAATTATCTATTTTAAATATATACTCTTATGAAACTGCAGATTACAATAATCCTCCTAATGTTTTTATCTGGTTTCAATTTATCTGTAACTATTCAATAAACCATTTCCACTCCTTTATAAAAAGTTTGTTATCTCGATTTCTTATTCTTCCCGTAAGTTTTTGTAGCCGTTTTTCCTTTGCTGGGACTTCTGCTTCTTTCTGTAGTAGCATACATAAATAAATTTCCATACAATTTAGGTAGCTCTGTCCCTATAATTCCCAAAAGAAAAGCTTCTGGTGAAGCATTGCCACCTGATGTCTATATTATGACTGATATCTGTTGCCCAGTGATCACTGAGGATTTTACTCGCTCATCCTTTTTACTTGCTCATCCAATCTGTTACCTCCGAGGATGTGGACAGGCTGCTTGGACGAGTGAAACCAACCACCTGTCTCCTTGATCCATGCCCATCCTGGCTCATAAAAGTGAGCCAGGAAGGGCTGGGCGATGGGCTCCGCGGGGTGGTGAATGTTTCTCTCTGTGAGGGAGCCTTGCATCCCATACCACTTTCAAATTGTCCCATACCTTTACTTGCATCCCATACCACTTTCAAATTGTCTCCTGATTCAAATTGATTTCAAAATAATCTCTTAATATCTCCCCCTTTCTAATATCTATTGATCATTTAAGAAATTCTCATTTCGTCTGAATTGGCAATTTTGCTCTGTTCTTAATTCTATAATAATCAAGTTGTGATCCGATAATGTCCTGGGTAAAATTTCTACCTTCTTCACCTTGGTGTACAAATCTCTATTGGTCCATCCAGAGTTTGTTCGACTTGCTGAATTATTCTCAGACAAGTAAAATGTAAATTGTCTGTCCAATGGTGTTTCTTTCTCCAGACTTAGGTTTTCTTTCATCTGAAAAAGGCCTTAGGTAGCTTCCCTTCTTTTGGATTGCTTCTTCTTATAGTCCCGTCCCATTCAAGGGAAGCTACATCATTCATATCTACCCTCAAAATTATCTTTTCATTCATATATTCAAATGAGATTTCCTCGTCTCTTATAAAAGTCAGTTTTTTTCTCATTTGGTGCAGCTACATCTATTAATATTCTTTTTTTCTCTGCTTGTGATGTTATCTGTATTTACAGTGTTCTTCCTTGTTGTTGTTTAGTCGTTTAGTCGTGTCCGACTCTTCGTGACCCCATGGACCATAGCACGCCAGGCAATCCTGTCTTCCACTGCCTCCCGCAGTTTGGTCAGACTCATGTTCATAGCTTCGAGAACACTGTCCAACTATCTCATCCTCCCGTCCTTCAGGTTCCCCCACTCCCTTCTTGGAGCTTTCTGGGGTACTTCTCTCCATTCCTCATCCTCGTCTTCCCAATAACTACAACCCGGGTGTGGCTCCTCCACCATGGACCATAGCACGCCAGGCACTCCTGTCTTCCACTGCCTCCCGCAGTTTGGTCAAACTTATGTTCGTAGCTTCGAGAACACTGTCCAACCATCTCGTCCTCTGTCGTCCCCTTCTCCTAGTGCCCTCAATCTTTCCCAACATCAGGGTCTGTCCTTCCAGTGAGCACTCAGGGCTGACTTCCTTCAAAATGGATAGGTTTGATCTTCTTGCAGTCCATGGGACTCTCAAGAGTCTCCTCCAGCACCATAATTCAAAAGCATCAAATCTTCGGCGATCAGCCTTCTTTATGGTCCAGCTCTCACTTCCATACATCACTACTGGGAAAACCATAGCTTTAACTATACGGACCTTTGTCGGCAAGGTGATGTCTCTGCTTTTTAAGATGCTGTCTAGGTTTGTCATGGCTTTTCTCCCAAGAAGCAGGGGTCTTTTAATTTCGTGACTGCTGTCACCATCTGCAGTGATCAAGGAACCCGAGAAAGTAAAATCTCTCACTGCCTCCATTTCTTCCCTTTCTATTTGCCAGGAGGTGATGGGACCAGTGGCCATGATCTTGGTTTTTTTTATGTTGAGCTTCAGACCATATTTTGCGCTCTCCTCTTTCACCCTCATTAAAAGGTTCTTTAATTCCTCCTCACTTTCTGCCATCAAGGTTGTGTCATCTGCATATCTGAGGTTGTTGATATTTCTTCCGGCAATCTTAATTCCGGCTTGGGATTCATCTAGTCCAGCCTTTCGCATGATGAATTCTGCATATAAGTTACATAAGCAGGGAGACAATATACAACCTTGTCGTACTCCTTTCCCAATTTTGAACCAATCAGTTGTTCCATATCCAGTTCTAACTGTAGCTTCTTGTCCCACATAGAGATTTCTCAGGAGACAGATGAGGTGATCAGGCACTCCCATTTCTTTAAGAACTTGCCATAGTTTGCTGTGGTCGACACAGTCAAAGGCTTTTGCATAGTCAATGAAGCAGAAGCAGACATTTTTCTGGAACTCTCTAGCTTTCTCCATAATCCAGCGCATGTTTGTTATTTGGTCTCTGGTTCCTCTGCCCCTTCAAAATCCAGCTTGCACTTCTGGGAGTTCTCGGTCCACATACGCCCTAAGCCTGCCTTGTAGAATTTTAAGCATGACCTTGCTAGCGTGTGAAATGAGTGCAATTGTGCGGTTAGTTGGAGCATTCTTCGGCACTGCCCTTCTTTGGAATTGGGATGTAGACTGATCTTCTCCAATCCTCTGGCCATTGCTGAGTTTTCCAAACTTGCTGGCATATTGGGTTTAGCACCTTAACAGCATCATCTTTTAAAATTTTAAATAGTTCAGCTGGAATATCATCACTTCCACTGGCCTTGTTATTAGCAGTGCTTTCTAAGGCCCATTTGACTTCACTCTCCAAGATGTCTGGCTCAAGGTCAGCAACCACACTACCTGGGGTGTACGAGACCTCCATATCTTTCTGGTATAATTCCTCTGTGTATTCTTGCCACCTCTTCTTGATGTATTCTGCTTCTGTTAGGTCCTTACCACTTTTGTCCTTTATTATGGTAATCTTTGTACGAAATGTTCCTTTCATATCTCCAATTTTCCTGAACAGATCTCTGGTTTTTCCCATTCTATTGTTTTCCTCTATTTCTTTGCATTGCTCGTTTAAGAAGGCCCTCTTTTCTCTCCTTGCTATTTTTTGGAAATCTGCATTCAGTTTCCTGTATCTTTCTCTATCTCCCTTGCACTTTGCTTGCCTCCTCTCCCCCGCTATTTGTAAGGCCTCGTTGGACAGCCATTTTGCTTTCTTGCATTTCCTTTTCCTTGGGATGGTTTTCGTTGCTGCCTCCTCTATAATGTTACAAGCCTCCATCCATAGTTCTTCAGGCACTCTGTCCACCAATTCTAAATCCTTAAACCTGTTCCTCACTTCCACTGTGTATTCATAAGGGGTTTGATTTAGATTGTATCTTACTGGCTCAGTGGTTTTTCCTACTTTCTTCAGTTTAAGCTGGAATTTTGCTATAAGAAACTGATGATCTGAGTTACAGTCAGCTCCAGGTCTTGTTTTTGCTGACTGTATAGAGCTTCTCCATCTTTGGCTGCAGAGAATATAATCAACCTGATTTCGATGCTGCCCATTTGGTGATATCCATGTGCAGAGTCGTCTCTTGTGTTGTTGGAAAAGAGTGTTTGTGATGACCAGCTTGTTCTCTTGACAGAACTCTGTTCTTCCTTACTCATCTTTAAATAATTGTTTTGGATCTAATACTGGCTTTTGTATACATTACCACGCCTCTTTTCTTTGTACGGTCAGAGGCCACAAAGTCCTTTCCTAACCTTTTATTGATCAGAATTCTTCTGTGTTTCATCACAATATATGTACCCTGAAAGCAAATCACGTCCAAATTTATTTATTTTTACCACATGTTCAATCTCATTCCTTTTTGTTTTATTATTGAGTCCATTTACATTCCACATTAAGATTATCAATGCCATTTTGTCCTTTGTTTATTCATCTCTCTTCTCCCCCTCTGTTGATTCTTCTTCATGTTGTGGCTCCAAACCAAATGCTCTTTATCCTGCTAATTCTTTTCCATATTTTCTCCAGAATTTATCTGCTTCTGTGGGATCTCTACATCTCTGCTTTCTCCCTTTAAATGTAAAGGAGACTCCCTCAGGGTATTCCCAATGAAAAATGATTTTGTTTTATCGCAGTGTGTCCGTCAGATATTTGTAATTTGCTCCTTTCCATAGCAGTCTCATCGGGATTTCTTTCAAAATTATTATTCTCTGGCCATCAACCTGAGATTTTTCTGATATTGCTTCTGTATTTTTCTGTCTTTAAATCTCTTTGAATTAAAAAAAAACATCAATCACCCGACAGAATTCTTTGCTTTAGCATATCTAGATTTTACATGAAAAGATTTATCCATTGCCATTCTAACAGTTTCTTCATCCATTTCAATCAAATTGGCAAGTACTTTTATTATTTTTTCTCTTAATTCCACTGCCATATCTTCTGGTAAATCTCAAACTATATATCACTATATTTCCACCCTTTGTCTCTAGTTAGTATCTATCCCCGTCAGATCCCAATAATTTTTTAAAAAAAGGCACAGTGCCAATTAAAAAAAATATCCTTAGGTTATGTATTACAATAATAATAATAATAATCAGCAATCCACGAAGTAATTCAGATGAGATTTGGTCTCACAGTGTCCATCTCCTTTGGGTTATCAAAAGGCAGCAAAGGAAATAAAAATATATACAAAATACGCATTTTTTAAAGGAAAAAAGGGGAAAGAAAGGAAAACACAGTCAAAGCCCCACTTTCCTCTCTTCACCTCCCGGACATTTAAAGATCTTTGCAATTTGCCCACTTGCTGGAAGATATTTAAAAAGTCACAAAAATTCTGCATCCAGAGCTTTAGACAGGGGTCCCAAACTTACCGCGCTTCGGGCCAGTGCCCGAAGCGCCAATCGTGCGGCGGGCCGGAGGGCGGAGGAGCGTGCTGGAGCTATTTCTGGCACTCGTCTGACCCGGAAGTGGGCAGCTGTGCTGCGCCACGCCGGTAAGAGCAGATGGCAGCAGCTGGCGTTGCCACGGACTGGATAAATCGGTCCTTTGTATCCAGCCCGGGGGCCGTAGTCTGGGGATGCCTGCTTTAGACAAATTACAAGTTAATCGTAATTCTTCGCCTGGAATGCTTGTAAAAATAATCACTACCCTGTACTTCTCATTCTTAATTCAGTCCCTGCATATTTTTCCCATGCAGATCAACACCTGCATCCCGGGGTGGTGGTGGACCTCCTCTTTTCCACCCCAGTATGGATCCAATTGTTTTATTGACACGACCTTCTTGCCTTGTTGAATTGGTCCAAATTCCTTTGTTTGGAGATGTCACAGCTTCAGTGGAGGCACACGTGTCTGAGCTCAATCTGGGATCTTTCTCAGCTCCCTATGGAGCGTTGGGAGAATCGAGAGAGCGTATTTTGACACCACTGGACCCTTCAGAAACTGAACTTTTCCTTCAGGCTCTTGTTGAGAAGGTGCTTTGCCTGAGCCCCATTCTTTGATCCTCACAGCAATCAGGCTGCTCAGAGCGAGCAGCCTCTGTTATCCTCCATTATCCGTATCCAACAGGAAGTTTTGGAGGAAACTTTTCTGATATCTAGCAAATAAAAATGCTAGCAGAATTAAAGTAAATTCAGCAGTATATAATTAAGTTGGGAGAAAGTGAGAAAGAATTACATGGAGTAAGTTATACTTAAATGGAGTAACTTATATGGAGTAATTAGAATATGCAGTAGCAGGAGGATAATAATTAGAAGGAACCCTGGAAGGGGGAAAAGGAAGTTGATGAATAAATGTATTTGGTTTTTTTTCTTTTTTTAAATGTGGAAATTTGTATAAGTGTGGCATAGGGCAGGGAGGAGGAGGAGGCAGAGCAAAGAAGGCGATCTTCGCCCTCGCTCATCCCAGCCCCCTCCCGGCTCCCAGGATACCAGGCACAGGCTGGGAGGTGTGAAGGCAAATAGCGTCCTCACATGTCCCAGGCCCCACGCAACTCCTGGGCTGCTGGGGGTAGTTTGGGAAGAGAGAAGGTGAAGATCCCCTTGCTTGTCCCAGCCCCCTCTTGGCTCCTGGTCTCCCGGGCAGGGGTGAGGGCACACATAGGGTGCCCAGTGATGGTTGGGGGTGTTAGCCCCTCAATGTTGCAGGGGCTGGGACCGCTGCCTCAACATATGGACATGCCTGAAGCCCCTTGCACCTCCTATACCCAACACCCCTGGACAAGATACTCCCTCCGTCCACATAATTCCACATACAGAAGCTTTCCTAGGCTGGCTATGGGCTCTGTTTTCAATGATGCTGATGGGGCAGCAGACTAACTGAGGAGGTGCAGTGCTGCTTGTGTGGTGTACACATCTCTACCCACCCCGGCACCTGCTACCTCCACTCTTCCCTGACACATGTCTGGTTCCACTTTCTACCTGTCTCCCCATCAACTTCCCTTTCCCGAGCATTCCTCTGCTTTAAGAGAAACCTCATCCCACATTACTGTGCTGTATACAGACCATCACTTCCTGGTTGTTCTGCTCCCGCTGGAGCTGCAGGGGCTGCGGGCGCTGCGGGCGCTGCGGGCTTTGCGGGCTTTGCGGGGGCAGGCTTCCCCATTCTGTCAGTCTTATCTGTGAAACAACAAGCTAGAATAAGACAACAGCAAATGGAGAGTAAGACTATGAGCACATTAGGTACAGAGCAGTGACTGTCAGTATTAGACAATCCAACATAAAGACGTTGCTGAGTCGAATATACCGGTAACTGAAATGTCTTTCTTTTTCTTTTGCTGGATCAATATGGATTCCAAGGCATTTTAAAAAATTGATTTAGGTAATATTCTCATTTTACATCACATTCCTCTCTCTTAACTCCTGGACATCTAGTTTATAGGACCCCAGTAAGATGTTCACCAATTAATAATAATGTGGGATCTATGAAGTCTTCAGGTGTTCTTGGGTGTCAACTCCCTCCATCACAGGGCCACATGGTCCCCACCCTTAACGGAAGGTATGGTCATTTAATTATATAAGTACCTCCTGATCATCAGAAAAGTTGGAGTTCTAGATCCGGTCTCAGTTGCATGCATATAAATCCAATTGAATCTAACAAGACTTTGGAGACCCTGGGTTGGTCCTGGAAAAGAAGCAGAGGGAAGCTGTTACACAGGCCATTTTGTGCCAAGTGTGCCATTTTGTGTCTGTGTGTTTTGCAAAGACCCAGGGGCGTAGTAAGAGGGGGGCAAGGGAGTGCGCCGCCCCCTCGACGCAATCCCGGTACGGTGCCATCGCGGCTGTCCCTGCCCCCAAAACGTGCGCCACAACCCCAGAACGTGCACCACGCCCATGCGGGCGGCGCCCTCCGCCCCGGGACGTGTGCCAGTCCCGCCTCCGCCTGCTCTCCGCCACTGCAAAGACCCAGTCTGTCATTTAAAGAAAGAAGAGGACTGTTGTCTAATCCCGTTTCAAAGCCATCTGAGCTAGCAGCCCTTGATAAGCTAGTATATATGGGTTTTTTCTTTCTTTCAAGAATTGTATTTTCTGGATCATGATCTGGATCATAATCTGGATCTGGATTTACAACCTGGGACCATGAATCAGAGCAGGGCACCTGTACATAGCCCTAGAATATACCACCCCTCAGTTTCATTGGATGACCCTGGACCCTAGTATTCGAATGAGAAAAACTATCTGAAGTTTTATAAACCTGCTTATCATTTCCCCTCTTAGTGACCTTTTGGTCCTGGAATGAGACCCTGCAAATATCATCGCTTGTAAGGAAAGTATTTCACCCACCAGACTTCTTTCCGTTTGGTTACCTTGGTGTTGTCATGGAACAATCTTTCCTTTCCTTTCCTGTAATTTCTTCTTAAGGGTGTTTCATCCTCCCACTGGCTAAGAGCCACCTCCCTTGTGATGTCAGGTATTCCAGAACTCCTCCCCATTTAGGCTATACCATTTCCTGATTGGCTGCTCATTATATCCAATCAGCAATCCAGATAAAGCATAAACCCAGGAAAATGTTCATTTCAGATCTGTTATACTACTTATTCCCCCCCCCCAAAAGGTTATTACAGTTTTATTTTTGAACCTTTTAAAACTTATCTAGAAGTACATCTGACGGTCTTTGTTTTATTCCATTTTTGGAAAGTGTATCTTTTTGTAATGCCCCTAATTCACCTCCCGTGTTTGGTGAGACACTCAAGCATTGCTGTATCCCAGTTATTATTTCCCCATATGTTCAGGGATATTTCTTTTGCAATTACAGTACAACAATAGCCTCATTATTACAATACCAATTTATGATACAATGATTAAAACCAATCGTTCAAATACCTAATTATATAATTTAGCTAAAATGGCCCCCATGTGCTAGAATTTGTCATGGACAGGACTTCCCAGTCAAGATGAGCCGTCAGAAGAGGCAGAGAACTCTTGCATTTTTCACAGCTAGCCGAAAGCAGTGGGCTAAAACACCCCTTCTCAGGAGGAGGAGAGAATGTACCTGGTCAGCACAGCGAGAGCGGGCTGGATGGAGGTCACCTCTTTGAGGAGCAGCCGCTAGTCACTTGGTAAGAGGAAGGGGTGGGAGCTGACCCTGAGAGTCCTACCGTAGGGCTCACAGAAGAACAAGGGTCCAAGAAAGATGCCAATCAAAGAAGAAGAATATTGTTCCATCAACTAGCATTGTATTCTTTCTGAAGTTTATCCTCCATTTTAAATCCAGTTCAATTTCAGATTAAGTCCAAGTTCTTTTTAAAAGGTCTTGAGATTGGTATAAGCAGAAGCTGTGCGCGTTCTTTCAGTTCTAATTATTCATTGGTTAAATTATCTCCCAAAGTAAGTTTCACCCACCCTTCACTTGCATATTATTTTGTCCTTGTAGCACCTGGAACATGAGCAGACTTCCTTTCATCACTCCAGTTTTTCTTGCCAGATTATCCAAAATAGTCGAATCTTTAATTCCTTTCTCACCTTCCAATCGGCACAATTGTTGGAATGGTACTCACTCATGACTGGATCAGTAGCTTCCTTCCGTAGAGCTGTGCTGGTGCTTAGCTCACTGGCTCCTTTGGCTCCCCCCCCCTGTTCCTTTGGGGCAGAGGCAGAGGTCGGTAGATCCATGGGCCTTCTGTGAGTCTGCAGGACCCCAAGACACCCCAATGCTCTTCTTGGGTTGGGGGGGGGGTGAGGCGTGTCACCCTTGGGCTCTTTCACTCCTTCAGATCGCCATTTTGCGAGGGCTTGGAAGCCTGCTAAATGGAAAATTTAGCCCTTGAGGGAACTCCCAACGGAATTGAATGTTGTGTTTTCTCAAAGCATCTGCTATGAAGTTCACTTAAATATCCAGAGATCAAGGACTTTCTTGTTGAAGTTGAAGACTTAAGGGCAGCCCCACCCACACAAGTGCATTACAGTAATACAGCCTTGAGATTATTAACACATGGGTTGCAGTGATCAGGTTACCGCTGTCCAGGAATGGTCTCAGTTGGTGAAGGAGACAAAGTTGGTTTATTGGCCCTCATCCAGTCCACCACTGTATTGAGACACTGGATAGCTCCATTTGCCAGAGCACGGTGCTGATAATGCCAAGTATGTAAGTTCGAGGCCCGTAAGGAACAGCTGCACATTCCTGCATTGCAGGGGGTTGGACTAGATGATCCTCAGGGTCCCTTCCAACTATGATTCTATGATTCTACCACCTGGGATGAAAAGGTTAGTCTCCCCCAGCCTATGAACCCCTTTGATTGTCCTTATTGAGCTTGTAAGATAGTGACCATGGAGATCAGAAGGGGCAATGGGCACCAGGCACAAATATTGGTATGCATTGCAAAGAAATGCATTCAACAAAAAACAGGCTATGATCCGTCCCTTCCATTCTTTATTTTTATAGCCATCTACGTCTGTGCTACGTCTTTTCAAGGTGATTTTGCGGGCTGATGCCAGAGATGCCAAAATCTAGATGGCAGAGTGTGGATTGTGCATTAAAACAATGGGGTTGGTGATTTCTTGGTTTTGTTTTTTTAATTAATTTATTATTATTAATTTATTATTTATACCCCGCCCATCTGGCTGGGTTTCCCCAGCCACTCTGGGTGGATTCCAACAGAAAAATGAAATAAAATAATCTATTAAACATTAAAAGCCTCCCTAAAAAGGGCTGCCTTCAGATGTCTTCTAAAAATCTGGTAGCTGTTTTTCTCTTTGACATCTGATGGGTGGGCGTTCCACAGGGCGGGCGCCACTACCGAGAAGGCCCTCTGCCTGGTTCCCTGCAACTTGGCTTCTCGCAGCGAGGGAACTGCCAGAAGGCCCTCGGCACTGGACCTCAGTGTCTGGTCAGAATGATGGGGGTGGAGACGCTCCTTCAGGTATACTGGACCAAGGCTGTTTAGGGCTTTAAAGGTCAGCACCAACACTTTGAATTGTGCTCAGAAACGTACTGGGAGCCAATGTAGATATTTCAAGACCGGTGTTATGTGGTCTTGGCGGCCGCTCCCAGTCACCAGTCTAGCTGCCGCATTCTGGATTAGTTGTAGTTTCCGGGTCACCTTTAAAGGTAGCGCCATGGAGAGAGCATTGTAGTAGTCCAAGCGGGAGATAACTAGAGCATGCACCACTGTGGCGAGACAGTCTGCAGGCAGGTAGGGTCTCAGCCTGCGTACCAGATGGAGCTGATAAACAACTGCCCTGGACACAGAATTGACCTGCGCCTCCATGGACAGCTGTGAGTCCAGAATGACTCCCAGGCTGCGCACCTGGTCCTTCAGGGGCACAGTTACCCCATTCAGGACCAGGGAGTCCTCCACACCTGCCCGCCTCCTGTCCCCCACGAACAGTACTTCTGTCTTGTCAGGATTCAATCTCAATCTGTTAGCCGCCATCCATCCTCCAACCGTCTCCAGACACACATGACCTTCACCGCCTTCACTGCCTCTGATTTGAAAGAGAGGTAGAGCTGGGTATCGTCCGCATACTGATGGACACCCAGCCCAAACCCCCTGATGATCTCTCCCAGCGGCTGCATATAGATGTTAAAAAGCATGGGGGAGAGGACAGAACCCTGAGGCACCCCACAAGTGAGAGCCCAGGGGTCTGAACACTCATCCCCCACCACCACTTTCTGAACACGGCCCAGGTGGAAGGAGCGGAACCACTGTATGACAGTGCCCCCAGCTCCCAACCCCTCTAGACGGTCCAGAAGGATATTATGGTCGATGGTGTCAAAAGCCGCTGAGAGATCCAGCAGAACTAGGAAACAACTCTCACCTTTGTCCCTAGCCCACCGGAGATCATCAACCAGTGCGACCAAGGCAGTTTCAGCCCCATGATCAGGCCTGAATCCCGACTGGAAGGGATCCAAATGGTCCGCTTCTTCCAGGCGTGCTTGGAGTTGTTCAGCAACCACTCGCTCAATCACCTTGCCCAAGAATGGAAGATTTAAGACTGGGCGATAGTTGGCCATATTGACCGCATCTAAAGATGGTTTTTTAAGAAGCGGTTTAATAACTGCCTCTTTCAGTGGGTCTGGGAAGGCTCCCTCACCAAGAGAAGCATTTACCAACCTGCGAAGCCCATCGCCCAGCCCTTCCCGGCTCGCTTTTATTAGCCAGGATGGGCAAGGATCAAGGAGACAGGTGGTTGGTTTCACTCGTCCAAGCAGCCTGTCCACATCCTCGGAGGTAACAGATTGGAATTGATCCCACGCACCTGGACTAGACAGGACTCTAGCACTCTCCCGCCCCGGCCCTGCTCCCACGGTAGAGTCTACCTCTTCCCGAATCTGAGCAACTTTATCTGCAAAAATCTTTGCAAAATCGTTGCAGGAGATCATGCGGCCCGTACTGGGCCCCGATGGAGCAGGTGGTTCCACTAAACTGCGAACCACCTGAAAAAGTCTCCTGCTGCTGTTTTCTACAGATGCAATAGAGGCGTCGCTACCACCACTTGGTAGTAGTAGTAGTAGTAGTAATAATAATAATTATTATTATTATTTATTTATACCCCGCACATTTGGCTGGGTTTCCCCAGCCACTCTGGGCGGCTTCCAACAGAAATATTAAAATACACTAATTTCTTAAAGAATAGGCTCGACATTGAGCTCTAACCCGTGTCCGGTCAGCTTCAGAATGAGTTATCCGCCACCGGCACTCTAGCCGTCTCAGCGATTGTTTCATTGCCCTCAGATCCGTGGAAAACCACGGGGCTGTCCAGGCTCCATGCAACCGGAGAGGGCACTTCAGAGACAAACAGTCAATAGCACTGGTTATTCCAGCGGGCCACCAGGGAATCGGCTGAAAGGCCATCAACATGGGATAAAGCATCCCCTACCACTCTCTGGAAACCATTTGGATCCATTAAGTGGTGGGGGCAGACCATCCGAATCGGTCCCACCTCCCTGCAGAGGGGAAGGGTCATGGAGAAGTCCAGTTGCACCAGGTAGTGATCTGACCATGGCACTTCTTTAGTTTCGCTTTTACTTAGTGTCAGATCACCAACATCCATAGAGGTAAACACCAGGTCCAAGGCATGTCCGCGGCTATGAGTTGGGCCAGACTTATTCAGAGACAGCCCCATGGAGGCCATGCTTTCCACGAAGTCCCGAGCGGCCCCTTGTAAGGTCGTAGGTTTTTCTGTAGAGATCATGTTTCGTTCATCTTAAAGGTCCCAGGATCCAGTTTTGTTCATCTTAAAGGTTTCTTCTTAGAGCCAAGCATCATCAGGCACCTTCTTACAAATATGCCGCATCTGCTTCCCACAGTGTAATGCTATCCAGCAATTGCTTCCACATTGAGTCTTCAATGCACCACAGTTTCCCAGTTTTGGCTCATTGGCTCTCCAGAACCTGAAAAGAAATAAAACAGCAGCACTGATCCATCAAGATTGGATGTCTGCTTCCTCACCCGCTCCCTGTGCCTTTGACCATTAAAAAGAATCATAGAATCATAGAATCATAGAGTTGGAAGAGACCACGAGGGCCATCCAGTCCAACCCCCTGCCAAGCAGGAAACACCATCAAAGCATTCTTGACATATGCCTGTCAAGCCTCTGCTTAAAGACTTCCAAAGAAGGACACTCCACCACACTCCTTGGCAGCAAATTTCACTGCCGAACAGCTCTTAGTGTCAGGAAGTTCTTCCTAATGTTTAGGTGGAATCTTCTTTCTTGAAGTTTGAATCCATTGCTCCGTGTCTGCTTCTCTGGAGCAGCAGAAAACAATCTTTCTCCCTCCTCCATGTGACATCCTTTCATATATTTGAACATGGCTATCATATCACCCCTTAACCTTCTCTTCTCCAGGCTAAACATACCCAGCTCCCTAAGCCGTTCCTCATAAGGCATCGTTTCCAGGCCTTTGACCATTTTGGTTGCCCTCTTCTGGACACGTTCCAGCTTGTCAATATCCTTCTTGAACTGTGGTGCCCAGAACTGGACACAGTACTCCAGGTGAGGTCTGACCAGAGCAGAATACAGTGGTACTATTACTTCCCTTGATCTAGATGCTATACTCCTATTGATGCAGCCCAGAATTGCATTGGCTTTTTTAGCTGCTGCATCACACTGCTGACTCATGTCAAGTTTGTGGTCAACCAAGACTCCTAGATCCTTTTCACATGTACTGCTCTCAAGCCAGGTGCCTCCCATCCTGTATTTGTGCCTTTCATTTTATTTTATTTTTTGCCCAAGTGTAGTATTTTACATTTCTCCTTGTTAAAATTCATCTTGTTTGCTTTGGCCCAGTTGTCCAATCTGTTAAGGTCATTTTGAAGTGTGATCCTGTCCTCTGGGGTATTAGCCACCGCTCCCAATTTGGTGTCGTCTGCAAACTTGCTCAGGATGCCCTCAAGCCCATCAACCAAGTCATTGATAAAGATGTTGAATAAGACTGGGCCCAAGACAGAACCCTGTGGCACCCCACTAGTCACCTCTCTCCAGGATGAGGAGGAGCCATTGATGAGCACCCTTTGGGGTCGGTCAGTCAGCCAGTTACAAATCCACTGAATGGTAGCATTGTCTAGCCCACATTTTACTAGCTTCTTTACAAGAATATCATGGGGCACCTTGTCAAAGGCCTTGCTGAAATCAAGATAGGCTACATCCACAGTGTTCCCTTCATCTACCAGGATTGTAATTCTGCCAAAAAATGAGATCAGATTAGTCTGACATGACTTATTTTTCAGAAACCCATGCTGACTTTTAGTGATCACAGAGTTTCTTTCTAGGTGCTCACAGACCGTTTGCTTAATGATCTGCTCTTGAATCTTTCCTGGTATTGATGTCAGGCTGACTGGGCGGTAATTGTTTGGGTCCTCTCTTTCCCCCCTTTTGAATATAGGGACAACACTTGCCCTCCTCCAGTCTGCTGGGACTTCGCCTGTTCTCCAGGAATTTTCAAAGATTATTGCCAGTGGTTCTGAAATCACCTCTGCCAGTTCTTTTAATACTCTTGGTTGTAATTCATCTGGCCCTGGAGACTTGAATACATCTAAACTAGCCAAGTATTCTTGTACTACCTCCTTACTTATTCTGAGCTGTGTTTCCCCTGCTGAATCATCTGCTCCATATTCTTCAGATCAGGCATTGTTTTCCTTTTTGGAAAAGACTGAGGCAAAGAAGGCATTGAGGAGTTCTGCCCTTTCTCTGTCCCCTGTTTGCATTTCACCATCTTCTCCTCTAAGTGACCCTACTGTTTCCTTGTTCTTCCTTTTGCTACGGACATACCCATAAAAGCCCTTTTTGTTGCTTTTAACCTCTCTAGCAAGCCTGAGTTCATTCTGTGCTTTAGCTTTTCTGACTTTGACTCTACACGTGCTGGCTATTTGTTTGAATTCCTCTCTGGTGATTTCCCCTCTTTTCCATTTTTTGTACATATCCCTTTTAAATCTTAACTCAGTTAAAAGTTATTTAGATAGCCACCCTGGCTTCTTTAGGCACCTTCCATGTTTCCGTCTCATTGGTATTGCATGAAATTGTGCTTTTAATATCTCTCTTTTAACAAACTCCCAACCATCATGAACTCCCTTCCCTTTTAGTATTTCTGTCCATGGGATCTCACCCAGCGTTTCCCTAAGTTTTCTGAAGTCTAGGATTTGAGTCTTAGTATGCTTGGTTGCTCCTTTCCGCTGAACAATAAACTCCAGAAGAGCATAGTCACTCCCACCTAATGATCCTGCCACTTCTACCCCACTAACCAGGTCATCAGTATTGGTTAGGACCAGATCTAAAATGGCTGATCCTCTTGTTGCTTCTCCCACTTTCTAGACAATGAAATTGTCTGCAAGGCCAGTGAGGAATCTGTTCGACCTTATGCTCTTGGCTGAGTTTGACATCCAACAAATATCAGGATAGTTGAAATCCCCCATTACTACTATCTCACCTCCTTTTGAATGCCTGGTCATCTGTTCCAGGAAGGCATCATCTGTGTCCTCAGTTTGGCTTGGGGGTCTATAATAAACTCCCACAATGAGATCACTGTTATTTTTCTCTCCCTTAATTTTGACCCAGATACTCTCAACTTGGCTTTGAAGTTTTAAATCCTGGATCTCTTCACAGGTATACACATCCCTGACATATAACGCTACTCCTCCTCCTTTCCTGTTTGGTCTATTTCTCTGAAATAGATTGTATCCCTCTATTTCTACATTCCAATCATGAGACTCATCCCACCAGGTTTCAGTGATGCCTATTATGTCGTATTTAGTTTGCTGTACCAAGAGCTCAAGTTCATCTTGTTTATTTCCCATGCTCTGTGCATTAGTATACAGACATTGAAGACCATTGATCATTCCCCCATGTCTCTTATTTAAGGATATTTTCCTCCCACCACTAGGTCTGCATGCTGTTTGCTCCATTTGGTCCTTGACATTTGGATAATCATCTTCAGCACTTGGTAGACTCCTACCTTCAGGACCACTGTCTCCCTCCCCCACATAAGTCAGTTTAAAGACGTCCTGATGAGGTTTTTGAGTTTCATAGCAAAAACATTCCTCCCAACATTTGTGAGGTGCAGCCCATCACTTGCCAGAAGTCCATCTTCAAGAAACTGCAGACCGTGATCTAAGAATGCAAACCGTTCCTGTTTGCACCATTTGCGAAGCCAGTTGTTCACTTCCCCTATTTTTCCCTCTCTCCCAGGGCCATGTCGTTCCACTGGGAGGACAGATGAGATGACAATTTGTGCATTTAATTGCTTCAACTTCCTGCCCAGAGCCTCATAATCACTTTTGATCTTCTGTAGGCTATGGCTTGCAGTGTCATTGGTTCCCACGTGGACCAAAAGGAAAGGGTATTTATCAGTGGGTTTTATGATTCCCTGCAGCCATTCTGTTACATCTTTGATCCTGGCCCCGGGGAGACAGCACACCTCTCGAGACATCTTGTCAGGCCCACAGATCACTGCTTCTGTACCCCTCAGTAGGGAATCCCCTATCACCACTACACGCCTCTTCATAGGCTTGGTTAGGATTCTTCCATGTGCTGTCCCTTCCAAGGTTACCTGCATATTCCCGGAGGACTGACTTTGCTGCTCGTCTTCATATTCCTGATCAACTGTGATGAGGGAGAGATCTTCAAATGGAGTCTGTTCCTCGTCTTCCGTGTTAAGGGAGAGCACTTCAAATCAATTGTGTAGTTCTAAACACCCAGAGCGATCCCTGGGCCTTCTGCTTCTATGAGTCACGTTCCTGCAAACATCTGGGTCCTGTGTTGGGGAACTGACCTCCTCAGGGATTTCCCCTGTCTCCTCCTTGGTGCAGACAGTGCGCTCTGCTGCATCCAAGGAAGGCTCCAGCTTTTTAATTCCCTGGAGCATGGGTACATGGGCCTGAAGCTGCTGGACCTTGCCTTCCAGTAGGGCAACCTTGTCTTCTAGTAGGGCAACTAACTTGCAATTGCTGCAGGTTTAGCTGCCTACATCCTTTGGCAAGAACACAAACATTGCACAGGAATTGCAAGTGACTACAGTTGTTGCCTCCCCCTCCATCGTGAAAAGCTTGAAGTCAAGGTGAAATGAAGAGGAGGCCTACCCCCCCCCCAATAAATGTGTGAGACTTGCTACTCTAAATTAAAAGATGGGACAAACTGCCGCTGCCTTCCAAACACTGACTAGCTCCGCCCACAGCTAGTTAACTGACTCACCAGAAGCCCCGCCCCTCACTTCCAAGGTCACCTACAGGTCACCAGCCAGAAACAAACACACACACAAAATCCAAGAGGCAGAGCCCTAGAAAACAAGCACAAGCACACAAATAAGGAAACAAATAAGCACACAAACTTTCTCTCACACAGCCCCCCAAAAACCTTCTCTCACACAGCCCCAAAAAGACAAACCCACAAAACCTACAGAGTGTCTCCCAAGCTCAGCTCCCCTTGTGCTCCCTCCTCAGCCGCTGCCTTCCAAACACTCAAGATGTCCAGCTCTTTCTCACTTAACATCCATCCATAATTGTGATGGATTTTTCTCCACAGATTTTAGAACTCTAACCTCAGATCTGCTCTGTACCATTGTGGGTGTTGGCGAGATAGTTTTGGAAGAGAGATCCATACTCTCTTGTAGGAGAGATAACACAGTAGTGATTGTTGTGAGGATATAAAAACTTTGTTAGATTTGCATCTGCCTTCATCCACCTCTTCTCACATCCATCACCCATGATAGCAATGGCAGTATACAGAAACAAAAATAGCTACGTCCTCAAATGAAATACAAAATATAATCTATAACCACAAAGCCATTATAGAGATGATTGAAATGATATCTCTCTCACATATATATCTTATCAAAATCTTACATGATGGTTCTAAGTTTACTCTAATCAATCATCCATAGTTGATAAAGATATCATCCTAGCCCCACACTTATTGTCACTTCTGGTAAGGCTTTGCATTCTCCAGTGTCCATTGTTATTGAATCAAGCCCCACTACATAGCTCTAAAATTATGTGGTAAATGTAAATCTATAACGCCCTCATTTTAAGCTCTCCGGGAATCTATTAAATTGATATTAGTAACTAGTGTATTTCAGCCCGTTCAGTAAACGGGTGCTAGCCGGGCGGGAACAGAGGGGAAGCCCTGAGGAGAAGGAAGAGGCCTCTGCCGCCGGCTGCCGCAAGCGCGGCCGCTTGCAACAACAGAGAGCCCTGCAGCGCCGGCGGCCCCGCCAGGAAGCCCGGGGCGGAAGCAGCCGTGCTCTCTCCCAGCTCCTGCCGAGCTCCCAAGGAGCGCGGCAGAGTCGGCGGCGCACCTGGCGACCGCGGGATGGAGGGAGGTCGAGGGCAGGTGCTCAGGAGCGCGGCCGCTGGCAACAACAGAGAGTGCCACAGCGCCGGCGGCCCCGCCAGCAAGCCCGGGGCGGAAGCAGCCGCGCTCCCTTCCAGCTCCTGCCGGAGCTCGGCAGAGGCTGGGAGGGAGCACGGCTGCTTCCGCCCCGGGCTTGCTGGCGGGGCCACCGGCGCTGCGGCGCTCTCTGATGTTGCCAGCAGCCGCGCTCCATTGTATGTATGTCCCGCGGCCACCAGGCGTGCCATCGACGACGACGCGATCTTTAGCGATCCTTGGTGGGGGAAGCATGCAGTCGGTGGGAGGAGGAAGAAGAAGAGGATGACGGGGGAAGTATGGAGGATGGGGGAGGGAGGGAGGACTCCAGTCCCCGAGGCTCCGTTCGCAAACAGGCCCTTTTGTAGGAAGCGGACGTCCCCCTCCACACGCTTCTGTGGCTTTCAGCGCTCTCTCTGCCCTCTCATGAAAGGTAGCGCTGAGGGCTGGGAAGGGAGGGAGAAGCTTGAGCGGATCCGGCTGCCGCCTGCACCTGAGCCGGGTGGCAATGCGAGAGGGGAGTGTGAGGGCGAGCGGCGGTTGGCAGAGGGGTGGGGTGGGGGTGGGGAGTGTGTGTGTGTGTGCGTCCTGTCTCTCTGTCCAATCCCTGTGTCCCTGGGGCACATGCGCAGTAACCCAGGGACACATGGGAAAACCTGGACACAGAGACACTTGGACTTTATTATATAGGATAATGGAGTAATAGGTGTTTCATAATCCCATGAGGATGAGATGGTTGGACAGTGTTCTCGAAGCTACGAATATGAGTCTGACCAAACTGCTGGAGGCAGTGGAAGACAGGAGTGCCTGGCGTGCTATGGTCCAGGGGGTCACGAAGAGTCGGACACGACTAAACAACAACAACAACAATCCCATGAGATGTTGTGGATGGATCCGCCCTTTGATCAACTCTGAGATCGCATACAGCAGTGGTTCCCAATTGGTGGTCCATGGATCACCCACCCAGGGGCTCCATGGCACCATTCACATAACAAAAACTGCCACAAACATATCAGGATGTTCAAAAGTAGAGGAGTCATGGCTCTTCGGTTTTCAAAAACAAGGGGTCTGCAGTACTTAGCTAACTGGGAACCTCTGGCATTCAGGGTTTTAAGTTCCTAGCTAGTATTATACAACCCCACTGCCCGTTTGTAAAGTTTACTCGATACCTTTGCCAAAAAAGGATTAGTGGTTGGTATTAGGTGCATCAATAGAGATAAATGCCAGTGGATTCTGTACCAGGAGACCTTGCAGAAATAGAAAGCGACCCTCTGTTAATCCAGACTTGGAAATAAATACCAGACCAGCTCGCTGTTCTACTACCAAGCTGTGGGTGAGTGAGGTCTGGGTTGAAAAGAGTTGTTAGAGACTTAAGGGGAACCATGAAGTGTCTTAAACTGCCAGCTGACAACAACCCAAAGTATTAGAAATCTGTCAAGGATTCTTCAGTTGTGATTCCTGCTTTGCAGGGGGTTGGACTAAATGACCCTTGGTGTTTCATACAACTCTAAATTTCTATGTGTCTATGATTCTATTCAAGAGAGTGAGATTCATCCACCCTCTCTCACACATTTACCCTTACCTGTTGCTATTATTTTAGGTTAGAGTTTGCTGGGTATTCAGATTGTTTAGCAGATAACTGTAGAAAAATTTTCCTAAGGATAGTGTTGCTCAGCTTTAGGTTCTTGCAAGTCCTTTTGAAGCTGAGCTAATAAGCACACACCATTTAAAAGGATGCCTTCACCCTCTTCCAAATCACAGCATTCACTAGGTTAGAGAAGCAAAAAGTGTAGCCCTCCTGCTTCTCCAACCTAGTGAGAAGCAGCAGTCATTCACCTGGACAATGATATGGAGGAGTACATACAGGTGAAACTCGAAAAATTAGAATATCATCAAAAAGTTCATTTATTTCAGTAATTCAACTTTAAAAAGTGAAACCAATATAGAAGATTTTATTTGTTGTAATTGTGGTGATTATGGTGTACAGCTGAAGAAAACCCCAAATTCACAATCTCAGAAAATTAGAATATTAAATGAAATTAATAAAATTAATAAAACAAGTTACAGGTAGGTAGCTGTATTGGTCTACAAAAAATAAAACAATTCCTTCCAGTAGCACCTTAGAGACCAACTAAGTTTGTCATAGGTATGAGCTTTCATGTGCATGCACACTTCTTCAGTGTAACAGAAGTCACCAGACCCTTATTTATAGTCAGAGGGTGGGGAGGGGTATTACTCAGAAGAATGGTGGGAATGGGTGATTGGCTGATAGGAGTGGTAAACCTGTTGACGACTGTTAACGACTGCAATTGGTCTTGCAGGAAAAAGCAATGGGTGAGATGGCATAAGAAAGCTTTATCATGTATAATGAGATAAGAATCCAATGTCCTTATTCAGACCGGGTCTCTCCATGGTTTTAAGCTTGGTAATGAGTAGCATTTTTTAAAAAATTGCATTTTTAAAAATTTTGCATTTTAATTTTTTTTAAAAAGATGATCCTGTTAAGGTGCTACACCCAATATGCCAGCAAGTTTGGAAAACTCAGCAATCGCCAGAGGATTGGAGGAGATCAGTCTACATCCCAATCCCAAAGAAGGGCAGTGCCAAAGAATACTCCAACTACCACACAATTGTGCTCATTTCACACGCTAGCAAGGTTATGCTCAAAATTCTACAAGGCAGGCTTAGGCAGTATGTGGACCGAGAACTCCCAGAAGTGCAAGCTGGATTTCGAAGGGGCAGAGGAACCAGAGACCAAATAGCAAATATGCGCTGGATTATGGAGAAAGCTAGAGAGTTCCAGAAAAACGTCTGCTTCTGCTTCATTGACTATGCAAAAGCCTTTGACTGTGTCGACCACAGCAAACTATGGCAAGTTCTTAAAGAAATGGGAGTGCCTGATCACCTGTCAGGGTTGAGACAGATGACTAGGAAGAGTGGTGGCTAGCCCCCCCTGACGAGCCCCCACAGAGGCAAGCCCCCACAGAGGAATCTAAGGAATTCACACCTGGGGAAGACTGGTGGAGGCACTCCTCGGAAGAAGAGCAATCTGACAGGGAGGAGGGAGGATCAGAACTGCAGCAACAAGTCGATCCAGAACCAGGCCCCAGTCAGGCAGGTTATCAGATGACCCCTTCCCCCCCTCCCTTCTCTGCAAAGGAACGCAGAGCTGAAAAACGCCGGCTGCAATTGGAAACAGCTGCAGCTCATAAAAAGAGGGGGAGGGAACCTGCTACTTAAGAGAGAGGTCAGCTGGCCACTCCTCAGCGTCTGCAACGTCGTACTGAAGTGCCTAGCTCATCTTGTCTTTGGTTCCTGTGATCTTGATCTGGCTTCCCTGACCTCGGCTTTTGGACTTCTGGCTTCCTTGACCTCGGCTTTTGGACTTCTGGCTTGACTGACTTTGGCTACACTTGACTCCAAGTAAGACTTCTGGCTTGGACTGACCTTCTCTACTCTTGACTCCTATGTAACTGCCTGACTTCAACTGACTCTGACCAGTCTATTGACCTTGGCTTGTCCGACCCCGTCTGCTGCTCTTCAGTGTGCCTACTTGCTGGCACCTTAACATCACCTCATCTGTCTCCTGAGAAATTTCTTTGTGGGACAAGAAGCTACAGTTAGAACTGGATATGGAACAACTGATTGGTACGGCAAGGTTGTATATTGTCTCCCTGATAAAGGCTGGAGGTTGAAACCTTATGAAGAAATTAAAGGGGTGCTAACAGGATGGATACAGTATCACCAAATAAACGATGTACTCAGAGAAGATAGGAAAATAGGATTTGAGGATAAAAGGTCCAAATTTCAAATAGAAGTGTTAGATGGTAAAACAAAGCTTCTGTCAAAAATGTATGATTTGTTGTTAGAATGGTATACAAAAGATGAGTTGACAAAAGAGGTGATGATTAAATGGGCAAAGGATTTTGGGCATAATATTGAATATGACGAGTGGTTGAAATTATGGAATCAAACTTTAAGATTCTCAGCATGTACTGCCCTGAAGGAAAATGTATATAAGATGATGTATAGATGGTATTTAACACCAGCAAAATTAGCCAAAATGTATAGAATGAGTGGTAAAGCATGCTGGAAGTGTAAAGAGAAAGATGGTGAATTTTATCATATGTGGTGGACATGCGATAAAGTTAAAAGATTTTGGGAGATGATCATGGATCAATGCCTTGTCGTGGCGAAGGGGCTTGAATAACTCAGAGAAGCTATGAGCTATGCCATGCAGGGCCACCCAAGATGGACAGGTCATAGTGGAGAGTTTTGACTAAACGTGATCCACCTGGAGAAGGAACTGGCAAGCCACTCCAGTATCCCTGCCAAGAAAACTCCATGGACAAAGACAACAGGCATATAAAAGTTATGACGCTGGAAGATGAGCCCCTCAGGTCGGAAGGCGTCCAACATGCTACTGAGGAAGAGCGGAGGACAAGTAGATTCAGAGCTGATGAAGCGGCTGGGCCAAAGCCGAAAGGACGCTCAGTTGCGGATATGCCTGGAAGCGAAAGGAAAGTCCGATGCTGTAAAGAAAAATATTGCATAGGAACCTGGAATGTAAGAACCATGAATGGAGGTAAGCTGGATGTGGTCAAAAATGAGATGACAAGAATAAATATCGACATCCTGGGCATCAGTGAACTAAAATGGAAGGGAATGGGCAAATTCAGTTCGGGTGACTATCATATCTACTACTGTGGGCAAGAATCCCGTAAAAGAAATGGAGTGGCCCTCATAGTCAACAAGAGAGTGGCAAAAGCTGTAATGGGATGCAATCTCAAAAATGACAGAATGATCTCGATACGAATCCAAGGCAGACCTTTTAACATCACAGTAATCCAAGTTTATGCACCAACTACTGGTGCTGAAGAAAGTGAAATTGACCAATTCTAAGAGACCTACAACACCTTCTAGAAATGACACCAAAGAAGGATGTTCTTCTCATTACAGGGGATTGGAATGCTAAAGTAGGGAATCAAGAGATAAAAGGAACAACTGGCAAGTTTGGCCTTGGAGTTCAAAATGAAGCAGGGCAAAGGCTAATAGAGTTCTGTCAAGAGAACAAGCTGGTCATCACAAACACTCTCTTCCAACAACACAAGAGACGACTCTACACATGGATATCACCAAATGGGCAGCATCGAAATCAGATTGATTATATTCTCTGCAGCCAAAGATGGAGAAGCTCTATACAGTCAGCAAAAACAAGACCTGGAGCTGACTGTAACTCAGATCATCAGTTTCTTATAGCAAAATTCCAGCTTAAACTGAAGAAAGTAGGAAAAACCACTGGCCCGTAAGATACAATCTGAATCAAATCCCTTATGAATACACAGTGGAAGTGAGGAACAGGTTTAAGGATTTAGATTTGGTGGACAGAGTGCCTGAAGAACTATGGATGGAGGCTCGTAACATTATCCATGCTTCTCCATCTTTGGCTGCAGAGAATATAATCAATCTGATTTCGATGCTGCCCATTTGGTGATATCCATGTGTAGAGTCGTCTCTTGTGTTGTTGGAAAAGAGTGTTTGTGATGACCAGCTTGTTCTCTTGACAGAACTCTTTGCCCTGCTTCATTTTGAACTCCAAGGCCAAACTTGCCAGTTGTTCCTTTTATCTCTTGATTCCCTACTTTAGCTTTCCAATCCCCTGTAATGAGAAGAACATCCTTCTTTGGTGTCATTTATAGAAGGTGTTGTAAGTCTTCATAGAACTGGTCAATTTCACTTTCTTCAGCACCAGTAGTTGGTGCATAAACTTGGATTACTGTGATGTTAAAAGGTCTGCCTTGGATTCGTATCGAGATCATTCTGTCATTTTTGAGATTGCATCCCATTACAGCTTTTGCCACTCTCTTGTTGACTATGAGGGCCACTCCATTTCTTTTACGGGATTCTTGCCCACAGTAGTAGATATGATAGTCACCCGAACTGAATTCGCCCATTCCCTTCCATTTTAGTTCACTGATGCCCAGGATGTCAATATTTATTCTTGTCATCTCATTTTTGACCACATCCAGCTTACCTCCATTCATGGTTCTTACATTCCAGGTTCCTATGCAATATTTTTCTTTACAGCATCGGACTTTCCTTTCGCTTCCAGGCATATCCGCAACTGAGCGACCTTTCAGCTTTGGCCCAACCGCTTCATCAGCTCTGAATCTACTTGTACTTGTCCTCCGCTCTTCCTCAGTAGCATGTTGGACGCCTTCCGACCTGAGGGGCTCATCTTCCAGCGTCATAACTTTTATATGCCTGTTGTCTTTGTCCATAGAGTTTTCTTGGCAGGGATACTGGAGTGGCTTGCCAATTCCTTCTCCAGGTGGATCACGTTTGGTCAAAACATAACTTCTCTAAGTTATTTAAGCCCCTTCGCCACGACAAGGCAGTGATCCATGAAGGGGTTAAGCTTGCTAATGAGTTGCAATTCAGCAACTTCTCTTTCCAGTCTGTTTCTGATTTTTTCTGTAATAAAACGGCTGCTTTGAGATCTTGTATAGAATGGCCTGGGAGATTGAAGTGTTCTCCTACTGGTTTCTCTGTCTTGTGATTCCTGATGTCAGATTTATGTCCATTTATCCTTTGGCGTAGGGTTTGGCCTGTTTGTCCAATATAGAGAGCTGAATGGCACTGTTGGCATTTGATGGCATACATAATGTTATAAGATGAGCAATTAAATAGTCCTGAGATGGTATGTTGGATGCTGTTTTGGGCCAGTAATGATGTTGTCCAGGTGTATGTGGCAGCAAAGTTGACATCTGGGTTTATTGCAGGCTCTGGTACCAGTGTCCATGTTAAGTCTGGTGGCTGTATTATTGTGGGTGAGGAGTTGTTTAAGATTGGGTGGCTGTCAGTAGGCAATGAAAGGTCTTCCTCCCAGAGCTTGAGAAAGGGAGCTGACGTTGTTTCTTGTTCAGGAGTGGCTTGACAAGAAGAATATGACATTTGAAGCCCATCTCCGGGATCCGTCTGTGTGTGGTGGCTCTTGATGCACTAATTCCAGCCTCAGTCCACTCCTTTGTGAAAGTCCCCAACATGTTTGAATGGCCTTTTCCTGACAATCCTCTGCAGGCTGCGGTCATCCCTGCTGCTTGTGCACCTTTTTCTTCCACACTTTCCCCTTTACATAACTTTCCATTAATGTGCTTTCATACAGCACATTGGGAACATCCAACTTCTTTTGCAATTACCTTTTGAGGCTATCCCTCCTTTCTGCACAACTGTCAGGTCAGCAGCCTTTCCCATGATTGTGATTCCTACTGAAGCAGAGTGAGAGACCATTTAAAGCAGGGTCCCCAGACTACGGCCCAGGGGCCGGATGCGGCCCAATTGGCCTGCCAATCCGGCCCGCGACGACCACCGCCGCCCGCCGCCAACCCCCACTCTTACAGCGCGCAGGGCGGCAGCGCTCTTCCGGGTCGGGAAAAAAGCGCCGAAAATCCTTTGTGCGCATGCGTATGGGCCTCTCCCAACCCGGAAGAGGTCATTTCTGGTGCACTTCCGGGTCGGGGGAGGCCCATACACATGCGCACCACGGATTTTCGGCGCTTTTTCCACCCTGGAAGCGCGCCGCCGCGCCAGTAAACGCCCGGGCGCATGCGCCCAGGCGCGCACTCCCCCGCCCGCCGGCCCGCACAGGCGCGTGCTCCCCCATCCTCCGGCCCGCCGCGCAATCAGCGCGGTGGGAACCGGCCCAAATGCCGGTAAGTCTGGGGACCGCTGATTTAAAGTCTCAGGAACCCTTTGCAGGTGTTATGGATTGAGTAGCTAAACACTATTCAAATTTTCTGAGATTGTGAATTTGGGGTTTTCTTCAACTGTATGAGAAGAGAAGAATCCTTGGAAAAGACCCTGATGTTGGGAAAGATTGAGGGCACTAGGAGAAGGGGACGTCAGAGGACAAGATGGTTGAACAGTGTTCTCGAAGCTACCAACATGAGTTTGACCAAACTGCGGGAGGCAGTGGAAGACAGGAGTGCCTGGCGTGCTATGGTCCATGGGGTCACGAAGAGTCGGACACGACTAAACGACTAAACAACAAAATGTCATAATCAGCACAATTACAACAAATAAAGGCTTGACATATCTCGCTTTGCATGTCATGAGTCTATCTCCTATATTGGTTTCACCTTTTAAGTTGAATTACTGAAATAAATGAACTTTTCGACGATATTCTAATTTTTCAAGTTTCACCTGTATGTAGATCCTTGGTAGTAGAGAAAAATGCATGCAAAAATACATTTGAAGAAGGAAAGAATTAATTATGTAAACTGAATCTGAAACTTTTTGGAAGTCATACCGTTAACAAATGCATAGTTGCCAAGTTATCCCTTTTTTTAAGGGATTTTCCCTTATGCTGAATAGGCTTCCTCGCGAGAAAAGGGAAAACTTGGCAGCTATGAACAAATGTTTCTTCAAAAACTTACGTGAATGAAGCTATAATCCCTGACAGGCATGTCCATGTCACTCCCTTGTCTTTAAAGAGTCCAATCCAAAACCACCTTTTACGGTTTTTTACTTCCTTGATCACAAATTGCTGGGGTGGGGTGGAGAGAAGGAACAAACAGAACATCATTCTAGACGTTGTCCTTTCTCTTGGAGACTATATCCTTTTACAGACATTCAACCCCTTTAATGGAATTTTTGGTCTGAGATGGATGAGGTAAAAAAGTGAGGTAAAAGAGGTACTGTGATATAAATCCATTCTCAGATTTGTCTCCCATTGGGAATGGGTCCCTCATATCTCTAGATACCAACTGTATAGGAAGGATATAGGTAAAGGTAAAGGGACCCCTGGCCGTTAGGTCCAGTCGTGACCGACTCTGGGTTTGTGGCACTCATCTCGCGTTATTGGCCGAGGGAGCCGGCATACAGCTTCCAGGTCATGTGGCCAGCATGACAAAGCCACTTCTGGCGAACCAGGGCAGCACACGAAATGCCGTTTACCTTCCCGCTGTAGCGGTTCCTATTTATCTACTTGCACTTTGAGGTGCTTTCGAACTGCTAGGTTGGCAGGAGCTGGGACCAAGCAATGGGAGCTCACCCCGTTGCGGGGATTCGCACCACTGACTTTCTGATCAGCAAGCCCTAGGCTCAGTGGTTTAACCCACAGCGCCAGCCGCGTATAGGAAGGACATACTGTACGTCAAATGGGGTCTTGAGTTGAGCAAGCTACAAATCCCTATATTCATTCAAAGTGATTTACGTAAGGGGCAGAGCCTTCCACAGAATCATTATGGTTGGTGACCCTAAGCACCAATAATAATTTTGAGTGACAGATTCTACCTTGTTGGACATGCAAGAGCAAAGGCGCTCATGAATTGGTACCCACATAAATTTTCTGTACAGCACCGCTGAGGGCATTGCCTCAAAGCGGGCTCTAGAGAAGGCCCATCTATAAGCTTTGTTAGAGATGTTAGATAAGTAAGGGGCAGCTGTAAAATTAGGCCACGATTTTAGACATCTATAATTCTCCGGGAGTAAGGCATCTTCTTGTAATTCGACATCGTAAAGTCTCTGAGTAATAATTATTTTTGCCTTAGAATAGAATCATAGAATCATAGAGTTGGAAGAGACCACAAGGGCCATCCAGTCCAACCCCCTGCCAAGCAGGAAACACCATCAAAGCATGCTTGACATAAGACTGGGCCCAAGACAAAACCCTAGCTTCAGCTGAGCAGGCGGAGGCAGCACAGCCCGGCGGAGCACGAGTTAGGCGTTCCGCCTGCTGCGCCGTGCCCTCACTCCAGCTCCCCGTCGTGCCCTCCGGCAAGGCCAAGCACAGCGGGCAGCCAGAGGGCGCGGCAGGAAGCTGGAGGGCGCAACGCGGCGGGCGGGAACGGCGAACTCGCGCTCCGCCAGGCTGTGCCGCCTCCGCCGGCTCAGCCCCGCTGCTTTGGGGCGAACAGCGAGGGAGGGCCTTGTTCAGAGTTCCATTAAAAAGATCTTCAGGATTTAGGCAAATTTGTTTGAACTTGTTAGTTATTTGCATAAGCCAGGGTGGATAGGGAACTGCGGCCAGGAAATGAGGTAACATTCCCTTTGGATTGTAATGGACTTTCAACCAGAGGGATATTGCTTGCTCCCAGACTTTTAATTCCACTCTGGGAAGTCCTGCCTCTTGCCTTAGCACTGTATTAGGTGTGCTCTTTGGGGTACCGAATAGTGATCTTAAAAATATTGATTGTACTGTTTCATGGGTCTTAAGATTGGCAGAAGGTCCGATTTGAGAGCCATACAGGAGCCGGGCTAAAGATTTTGCCTGAAAGATTTTAAGGCCATAGGAAGGAAGCCGGAGCCTTTTCTTCTGAATAATCTAAGGGTGGCATTTGCACTTCTTCCTGCTGAAGTAGCTGATGCGGTCAAGTGTGTTGACAATTTGGCATTGTAGGAGAAGGTTATGCCTAAATATTGGAAGATCTTAGTTTGTTCTATGGCATTTCCCTTTATACTCCAATTGTCTTTCTTGAAGGAACGGTTGAAATGTACAAAATTGGCAAAATTAATTGTTAAGAATTTGGTGTTGCATTGGACGCTAAACTTCCCTAAGGCACGTTTCAAACCAACTTTAGTTTGAGAGAGAAGAACAGCGTCATCCGCACACATTAGAACTGGTACTTTTTTACCACTAGAAAACACGGGGGCGGGGGTATCAATTTCATGACAGCATGTGATCAGAGAATTAACATAGATGTTGAATAAAAAAGGAGCTAGTAAACATCCTTGTCTAACCCTCTCTTTGAACTGGGATTCCTCTAGAAAGTCTGCCGTCCTGTGCAAATCTTATCTGAAGGGTATTATTTTCATGAAGCTTAATCATCAGAAGTAATAGCCTTCTGTTAATACCCATGTTGGCCCAAAGCCTACCCCTAGACACAGAATCAAATGCTGCCTTTAGGTCCACAAAGGCACATACAATGACTTTTTCCAATGTTTCATGTATTTATAAATAAAATAATCTAACACTAAGCAGTGATCAATAGTGGAACGTCCAGATGTAAAGCCTGCTTGTTCAATTTCTAGTAAATCATTATGGTCCAACCATTCACACAATTTTAGGCACAGATGTTTTGTATATAGTTTTCAGACCACATTCAGAAGACTAATTGGTCTATAGTTAGATCAGAGGGATTGGCCTTTTTAAGTATAGGAACAATTATGGCCAGTCCCCAGTCTTTAGGAATTTGAGCTGTCATATCTATACAGTATATGAAAATAGATTTGCGAGAACCGGGGCCCACCAATTTATTTGCACTTTCAGAAGTTCAACAACAATGAAATCACTTCCTGGGGCTTTACCAGGTTTCATTTGTAGAATTAACGAAGTGATTTCCGATTCAGATATTGGGGGCCATGGTGCAGCATTATCTAAATAAATCTCAAGAGGCGCGGGATGCCATTTGTCCCTAAACAACACTTTATAATGCTCTTCCCATATATCTGCAGGGATTGTTGTGCCCTCATTATGTGATTTGGTTTGGGTGGAGATAATTTTCCAAAAACTGACATTGTCTTTTTCTATGGAGGCTTTAATGAGGGCCTGCCAGATAAGAGAATCTGTGGCTCTTTTTTTGGTTTTTAATAGCTCTTTGTAATTCTTTTTTTAAAGTTGTAATTCAAATTTAGTAATTGGATTAGGATTTTGCTGGAAGACCTTAAAGCATTCTCTGAGTATAGGTTTTGCCCGGATACATTCACAATCAAACCATTTTTTATTAGTAGAGTATTCATTATGCCAACCTAGCAGTTCGAAAGCACGCCCAAAAGTGCAAGTAGATAAATAGGAACCACTACAGCGGGAAGGTAAACGGCGTTTCTGTGCACTGCTCTGGTTCACCAGAAGTGGCTTTGTCATGCTGGCCACATGACCTGGAAGCTATACGCCGGCTCCCTCGGCAAATAATGCGAGATGAGCGCACAACCCCAGAGTCGGTCACGACTGGACCTAATGGTCAGGGGTCCCTTTACCTTTACCTATTCATTATGGTTAGAGCTTCTAGGTCTTGAAAGCAGCTATTGAAGTTTTCGGGTTAATAAGTTATATTGATCAATTGGGGAAGTCTCTTTGACGTTGTTGGAGGTCAAATTATCCCAGAAGAGCTGGCCTTCTGTCCAGAGGCTAAACCTGTTATTGACATGAGGGGACCATTTGATTCTGGCTCTGCCTCTTTGTTGTAAATCATAAAATACGAGTGCCTGTGGGGCAAGCCCACATCTGGTGGGTCCCCAAAATTCAGTCCTTTTGAGATTTCGGGGTAATTGGTCACTTTCGGTTCTTGTATCTACCATAAATTCAATATGTTCATCAAAAAGATCTTGAGAGATAAGAATATAGTCGATAACAGATTGCCTAAAGCCTGACCAATAAGTAAATTGACCTGGGCAGTCACCCGAAGAGAGGCCATTTAAAATAACAAGGTTTAACCTAAATGCCATTTGGAAAAGGCATGCACCAGCAAGGTTAGCAACTGGGTCAAGTGATCGGCGCCTGAAGAGAGGCCAAGATTCATCATTTGCATTTAAGACACCTATTCCCCTTTCATTGATCAGCTGTTCGGCCTAACCTTGCATTAAAGTCCCCACCAATAATTAAAGAGGCTGAAGGGAACTTGTCTGTGACAAAGAGGATGCAATCTTCCAGCTCCTTCCAAACATTTTTCAGATCAGATTGTTTCATAAGAGGGTGAATATATACATTGATGCTTATGATCTTAAAGTGGGCAGAGAATATCTTGACAGCCAAAATCCATTTTTTATCGATTTTCAATTGTCTAGGGTAAGTTCCTAAGTCTTTCGGCACGAAGGTGCTCAAGCCTCCAGCAGGTCTTCCCCCTTTTGGGCCGACTGAAGCACAGGAGTGGAAAGCAAAATAATTATGAAGTTCAAACGGATTTTGCATCCAGGTTTCTTGGAGCAGGATGATCTTAAACTGTGACACGTAGTTTAAAAAATCTTTGTCCATTGTTTTTGACTGCCATCCAGCAACATTCCAGGACAGTAAAAGAGGTGGGAGTCATTTCATCTCCTCAATAGTATCCAAAGCCCTCCGGGGTCATGGAAGATGCACCCATTAGATGGTGAGTTCTCTGCTAACGGGACGCCGCAGGGTTTTCAGCATGGACTTCAGTTGGGCAAGATAGGGGTACTGTATATATTCAGGTGCCACCAGAGGAATTTCATGTCCCGTTTTCCAATCAGGGTTCGATGGAATATTCATCTTATTTGTGAGCTTAAAATCTTCTGAATTACGAAGACAGAGTAATAGCTCATCCAGTCTGTCCGTTATCTCTGTTTGTTCGAATTTTGGCAACTGAGAGAAGGATACAAGTAATTCCTGCTCCATGGAGTTCTCTAGGTGGGTAGCCTTTGTTAGGAGGGGAATGGGGGTCCCTGTCCAGCTAATTAAATCTGAGGTCGGAGATGTAGAGCTCATAATAGATGGGGAGCCCTCATTTTTAGCTGCTTTCCCTTTAAATGAGGAGTAAGGTAGGAGAGGGCAAATCCTAGTGTCGATAAAAATTATTGTGATAAAATTTCCATAATTAATCAGAGTACTTCGTAGAGACATCAAAGAGGTTGGAAGCTTTTTGGATTCAAAGGAAAGCAGTACTCTCTGCGTTTGTGGCCTGCTGTAGATATGGGTAAAGGATTTCAAATCGATGGAGTGGGGGTTTACTCCTCCTTGCATCGTGCGTGGAAGACCAATTAACCACCTGGCCTCTGAAGGGGTGGACAATTAGACAGAGTTTAGTGGCTTGTGTGACGAACCTCCTCCTCTCTATTACTAAATGAGACACAGGAATCCAGAGGTGAAGCCACACACACTCTTTCCCCGCCGCCTCCCAAATAAACCACTTTATTCTTGGGAGTTTATAAGTAAAGAGACTCTCCCTCCAGCTCACGTGGCCTGGTATCAAAGGAAAACTCTAGGCTGTTTGTTAGAATAACCTCCTGTCGCCAGTAAAGGGTCCCTGTAGAAGTTTGCCCCTTTCCACACTGGCAACTTGTTGACACTCCAGGTTATCTTTCTAAGCCTCCTCAGCGTTACTCTAAGACACGGACTTTTGCCTCCTTTCCTGAGGTAAATTTGGTCCTCACCACTTCTGTGAGTCCTGATACCTTGCTGGAAAAATAATGACGATACTTCTTGGCACAAAAGAGAAGATTTTTTATTAACCTTAGAACATAGTTATTTAATTAACGTTTCATGAGTTTATAAGAAGCATTTCGGTTGTAGGTAATCTCTGTCAAACCCTTAACATCAAGCCTTCCTGAACCTCCTCTAGATTCCCACTCTCCTAGCCTCCCATCTATCCACTCCCTCCCCCTCTCCTCAACTGACAAAACCCGCTGCTCCCTCCTTTTAAACTGGGAAGAGTCCCGCCCCCATCAGAATGTTATGTCAGTCAGGCTGGAGGTGGATTAACTCTTTCCCAGCCAGGTAGGAATAAATATTTCAAAACCGTGTCAATCTGTTACAGCTTGCAGCGAGAGATTACTGTATAGGAAGATATGGAATGTAGTTCTTCCTGAATTTGTTCATTTTCGTATTTGCAGCCAATCTGTGAGATTGAGTGTGGTAAAATCGATGCTCTGGGCATTTGTTCGGCCCTGGCCTCCGGTAAAGCATCTGAGGGTCTGTCTTTACCATTTTGAGATACAAGAGAGACAATCTTCCACTGTGAGAAGCGAAGTTACAGGAAACCAGGAAGAGGGTTACCAGGAACAGTAAGAGCTGTTCGGCAGTGGAATTTGCTACCAAGGAGTGTGGTGGAGTCTCCTTCTTTGGACGTCTTTAAGCAGAGGCTTGACAGGCATATGTCAAGAATGCTTTGATGGTGTTTCCTGCTTGGCAGGGGGTTGGACTGGATGGCCCTTGTGGTCTCTTCCAACTCTATGATTCTATGATTCTAGGGCCTTTTGGGTAGTGGCACCCGTCCTGTGGAACGCCCTCCCAGCAGATGTCAAAGAAATAAACTGAAATATCTGACTTTTAGAAGACATCTGGAGGCAGCCCTGTTTAGGGAAGCTTTTAATATTTGATTAATTATTGTCTTCTAATATTTAGAAGCCATGGGGCATCCAAGGCCGGCTTTGTTGGGGGGAAACTTCAAGCAGGATCTGAGCCCAAGAGCAGCCTTCTCCCCTCCTGTGGGTTCCTGCCACTGGCACCTGGCCCCGAACTTCATCTCTCTTATTATTACTATTTTATTTATGATTTTCAGTTTTATGCATTTCAATAATTTTACTATCATGTCAACATTTGAAAACTCGACTTTCTTCCCCCTCTTTCAGCGGTTCCTTCAATTTATTTTTTAATATTTTCTGCATATCCAAATTAACTTAATTTGCTCCTTTATTCATCTACTGTACTTTAAATCTCTACTCTGCTAAAACTGCAGGTTATTACCGTGATCCTGCCCGTGTCCTTCTCTGTTTACAGTTTATCCATAACTTCCATCTCTCAGGTGGGGGGGGGGCACCCAGGAGGCCAAAGTGATGGGATGTCTCTGGAGGCCTCGCCCTCTGCCCTCCCTCCCTCCCTCCCGGCGGTGTGTGTGTGTGTGTGTGTGTGCCTTTTCAGTGGGGTGGGTGGGTGTGTCTGGCCCAGAGGAGCCCCAGAGCTCCCGGCTTCTTGGCCGCCCCAGTTGGAGAGCCCAGTGTCCAGTGGAACTCCCTGCCACTGGAGATTGGGCAGGGGGTGCCTGCCGGGCAGAAAACTTTCTTTTTATTCCAGGCCATCAAGAATTCGTCTTTCTACAGAGGCATTTGAACTTCGGATTTCAGCCTGTGTGGTAGGGATTTTACTGCAAGGCTTTATTGCTGCAGGAAGTACTGTAATAATGTGCATTTTTATGACACAGAGGCATAATAATAATAATAATAAACATACACACATATATATGTAGGGCACGGGGCGCACACGTGTGCGCATGCGCGGGATGTCAGGCTTCCATGACGGAGAGGGATTCCGGAAGCGGACCCTTGGCGCCGCTCTGCCCGCGCTCACTCGATGGTGGCAGCCTTTCCGAGCCTCCTTCCGGGCCGCGGAGCATTGTGGGGCGGCAAGATGGCGGCGCTGAGCGGTGTCCGGGCGGTTGCCAGGGTGAGTGAAGGGGAGACGGCGGCCCCGCGGGGAGGGGTCTCTGGGAGGTGCCTTTTGGCAGGAGGGCCCCCCCGGCTCCTCCTCTGTCAGCCCCTCCCGCCCCCTTGCAGGGCTTCTCGCTGCTTCTGGGACGTCCCCCCCCCTCCTTTGTCCTCTCCGGAGAGCTCCAGGGGCCCCGCGCAAATGAATTGAAACAAACAATGGAGCTATTATTGTCACGGATATGACCTCTGCTCTTTTTAAGCAGCATTTGAACACGGTTTGACATGGAGTCTAACTAGTTTCAAACAGGTAGGTAGCTGTGTTGGTTTGCCGTAGTCGAAACAAAATTTTAAAAAATGCCTTCCAGTAGCACCTTAAAGGTAAAGGGACCCCTGACCATCAGGTCCAGTCGTGACCGACTCTGGGGTTGCGCGCTCATCTCGCATTATTGGCCGAGGGAGCCGGCGTTTGTCCGAAGACAGCTTCCAGGTCATGTGGCCAGCATGACAAAGCTGCTTCTGGCGAACCAGAGCAGCACATGGAAACGCCGTTTACCTTCCCGCTGTAGCGGTTCCTATTTATCTACTTGCATTTTGACGTGCTTTCGAACTGCTAGGTTGGCAGGAGCTGGGACCAAGCAATGGGAGCTCACCCCATCACAGGGATTCGAACCGCCGACCTTCTGATCAGCAAGCCCTAGGCTCAGTGGTTTAACCACAGCGCCACCTGGTTTGACACCAACTAAGTTTGTCAAAGGTATGTGCATGCACACAAAAGCTCATACCAATGACAAACTTAGTTGGTCTCTAAGGTGCTGCTGGAAGGAATTGTTTTTATTTAGTTTCAAACAGTCCCTGTTGATTTTCAGATCCCCGTACCACACTTGAATCAGCACCTGAATGAGCTGCTCTGTAGTTGTACAGTCTACAGCATGGAGGTGACTTTAGCCTGCAAATTCTCAATGGGATTTACGCCCAGGGAATTCCCTGGCCATTCAACTACCTGTACAGTATTTGCTGCTCTGTCCTGAATTTCTCCCCCACTTTAAATGTGTGATGGGGGGCTAGGTCCTGCTGCAATATCCCAGTACCATTTGGAATAACTCTCTTTTGTAAAAATGTAGAAGGTAAAGGCCCCTTCGCCACGACAAGGCATTGATCCATGAAGGGGCCTTTACCTTCTACATTTTTACAAAAGAGAGTTATTCCAAATGGTACTGGGATATTGCATTATGGTGATATTTTGAATTATGGGATATTTTGAATTATGGTGCTGGAGGAGACTCTTGAGAGTCCCATGGACTGCAAGAAGATCAAACCTATCCATTCTGAAGGAAATCAGCCCTGAGTGCTCCCTGGAAGGACAGATCATGAAGCTGAGGCTCCAATACTTTGGCCACCTCATGAGAAGAGAAGAATCCTTGGAAAAGACCCTGATGTTGGGAAAGATGGAGGGCACTAGGAGAAGGAGGCGACAGAGGACAAGGTGGTTGGACAGTGTTCTCGAAGCTACGAACATGAGTTTGACCAAACTGCGGGAGGCAGTGCAAGACAGGCGTGCCTGGCGTGCTGTGGTCCATGGGGTCACGAAGAGTCGGACACGACTAAACGACTAAACAACAACAGAAGGTAAAGGATCCCTGACAGTTAACTCCATTCAAAGGGTGACTATGGAGTTCGGGTGCTCATCTCGCTTTACAGGCCAAGGGAGCCGGTGTTTGTCTGCAGACTATTTTTCCAGGTCATGTGGCCAGCAGGACTAAGCCGCTTTTGGCACAACGGAACACCAAAACCAGAGCAGTGCATGGAAACGCCATTTACCTTCCTGCCGGAGCGGTACCTGTTTATCTACTTGCACTTTTTGGCGTGCTTTTGAACTGCTAGGTTGGCAGCAGCAGGGACCAAGCAACGGGAGCTCACCCCATTGTGGGGATTCGAACTGCCAACCTTCTCATCGGCAAGCCCAAGAGGCTCAGTGGTTTAGACATACTCAATAGAAGCTCAGTATATTGTGGCGAGCGCATCATTCCTTCTATTTGCTGCAGTCTTCCAACACCAACAATGATTAACTGACTTTTCATGTTTGTTTTGAGTACAGGATTACGAGTAAGATAGAAAACATGCTTTGTTTCAATTAATTTGCACAAGGGTGTACAATGCCCACCACAACAGCCCTGCCAGATAGGGTCAGGCAGAGAGGCGGTGGCGGGCCCCCAAGGTTGCACCCAGTGGGCTTCGTGGACGTGTGGGGGCGGGATTTGAACCCTGGTCTCCCCAAATCCTGGAAGCCATTCAATGCCCACAACAGCCCTGCCAGGGAGGGTCAGGCTGAGAGGCAGCAACGGGCCCCCAAGGTCATCCCTTGGCTTAATGGCCAAGGGATTTGAACCCTGGTCTCCCCCAGGTCCTAGTTTGACACTCTAGCCCAGTGTTTCTCAAACATGGGTCCCCAGCTGCTGTTGGACTACAACCCCCAGCATCCCTCCCCACTGGTCCTGCAACCACTGGATGATGGGAGTTGTAGTCCAACAACAGCCAGGGCCCCCAAGTGAGACCCCCGCCTCAAGGAGTTTGCCTTCCGAGTCTTCCTGGGGAGGGAGGCCCCAGGGATGGCTGGCACATGAGGAGGTGCCTGGGCCCCAGCACTGCGTACCCCCAAAGAACTTGTGAAAACGGCAGCCTTTCAGGAAGAAGTTTGTCTCTAGAATTGTTTATTTCATAAAATGTATACGTGGCTTGATTGTAAGAAAAACACCTCAGGGTCGTTTGCGAAAAGATAAAAAAAATCAAGAAAAAATTACAATAGCTTAAAGCGTACAAGAAGCTGAAATACTGAGATGGGTTAAAATTCGCATCTGGGTAGGCTTGTCTAAAAAAGAATGATTTTAGCAGTGAAGGTGCCTGCTTGATATCAACAGGCAGGGAGTTCCAAAGTGCAGGTGCTGACACACTAGATGACTGAGTTCTTACAAGTACAGAATGGGTATTATGTGGCACTTGCAGTAGTGCTAATTCCACCAACTGATCTTCTAGGTCAACTAGTTCCCAGTTGCAAAGAGCTTTAAATACTAACAATAACACCTTGGACTCGGCCCAGTTGCAAATCTGCAATCCGTGCAAATCTAAAATAAGGCTTCCTGCCAGAGATTGAAAGATAGTTAGCATAATGACTGGGGCTGGTGGGAGTTGGGGGTGTCCAGCAACATCTGGAGGGCCAAAGGTTCCCCATTCTGACCTGCGGAATTCACTGTCACAGGATGGTTTTTTTTAATTTTTATAGTATTTTTATTAAATTTTCAGCAAAAATAAAAAGCAAGCAATAACAAACACAGAGAAACTTATACACAACAACAATATCAAATCCATAAAATGGGATTCTCTGAATCCCGCTATTTCCCCCCTTCCTTAAATTCCCTTTTCAACTGCATGCCATTTCTACTCCAAATTATTTTTTCTACCTCAAATTTCCTGTATTAATTGTAAAGTTACAGGTGTTCTTAAAATCCTGCCAATGTATTAACCTGTTTACAATACTTTTGCAAACACATAATAAACATTTCCCATTCTTTTTAAAATTTCTTACCATCTTGATTTCTGAGCTTCCCAGTTAGTTTTGTCATTTCAGCATAGTCCATTAACTCACTGTCTCAAGATGTATTGGTGGCCACTGACTTGGATGCTTTCGAATGCGTTTAATACAATGTTATGCATTAACCATGATAAACAAGAGAAACCTTGATGCCACTCTGAATGTGCCACTGGTTTGCTGGGGGGAAGAAATTGGGGGTGCTGTTTCCTACAGTGCCCTCTTGTGGGGTTTCTGGTGGGACACCGGGAAACTGGAAAGAAGAAGAGAGATTTCTGCCTTAGTAAAGTCTTAAGGAGTAAAGCTTGAGGTTGAGTCTTGCTTATATGGGACCAGCTCCTTATATCAGAAGCTAGAGCCCATTTAAAGCCCTAAATGGCCTTGACCCAGTGTACCTGAAGGAGCTTCTCCACCCCCATCGTCCAGCCCAGACACGGAGGTCCAGCTCCAAAGGCCTTCTGGCGGTTCCCTCCATGCGAGAAGTGAGGTTACAGGGAACCAGGCAGAAGGCCTTCTTGGTGGTGGCGCCCGCCCTGTGGAACGCCCTCTCATCAGATGTCAAGGAAATAAGCAACTGCCTGACATTTAGAAGACATCTGAAGGCAGCCCTGTTTAGGGAAATTTTTAATGACTGATGTTTTAATGTATTTTTAATCTTTTGTTGGAAGCTGCCCAGAGTGGCTGGGGAAACCCAGCCAGATGGGCGGGTAGAAATAAATTATCCTCATCCTCATCATTGAGAAAGGGCCCTTCTTTGACCCTCTGCCAGCATTCCCTTTCTCTTGCAGGGTCTTGTGCTCTCGCAGAGCTGTGGGGCATGGAGGGGCCTCGGCACCTCAGCTGCCGTTCTGCAGAAGCCAGCCAAGGTAAGGCACCTCCTCTCCCTTGGGGCGTGCGGAAATGCTCTCCCTCCAGCTCCAGGCTTCTTCTGTTTATTGATGACGTCTCTATGTCACAATTCTGTGTTGCAACCAACACCTGAAGCAGTATATGAAATTATAAGAGAGCTGTGATTCATCTGCAAAAGGAGGCTAAAAATACTGCCATCCCTTACAGGGTTGTTGTAAGGGCTACCAATGTATGTGTAATGCTTTCTTTGTTCTTTTTTTTTAAAAAAAAAATCATGTTATAATGTATATAAAACTGAAAGAACAATTGTAATGAACAGATGGAAATGAAAAAATGAAAAGCAAATCTGTGAAATAGGCAAGTAGAATGAGTACAGTTGCGCATGGGTTAAAATGACAAAAACCAAGTTGGGACTATGTTATCTGCTTATCAAGTATAGTTCCAGATTTGTCAGGCTGGTTATGAGGGTTGTGTGGTGCTTGATATCCTTTGGGAAAGCTCAATTTAAGTTTAGTTATAATTTTCTCACTTCAAGGAAAGGACCTTAAATTAGAGAGAGAGAGAGAGAGAGAGAGAGAGAGAGAGAGAGAGAGAGAGAGAGAGAGACTCACTTGCTTTGAATACCCAGAAGGAGGAGGAGGAGGGACCATTTTTATCTCATTTATTAAGTCCAGGATAAGAACACCCTCCCAGCAGTGGAACATCTTTGAGGAGGGAAGGGTCTGGGAGAGCACCTGCTCTCATTGCACAAGGTCCTAAGTTCAGTCCCCGGTGTCTCCAGTGAGGAGGATCAGGAATCTGAAAATGATGGGAGACCCTCCTCTGCCCAAAGCCCTGTGTCAGAGGGCCTGGTATGGCTACTCTAGAGTAACGACTCCAGCATGGTCTTTTAAGGTTTTTATTAAGTGCTGATTATTTACAGTGTTCAGAGCAGTAAAAATACATCCTTAAGGTGAGGTGTCTGAACTCCCGAATGGCGATTGGCGCGTTTTCTTCCAGCACCACAGCTTTGGCAGACCCAACCTCTTCCCCCTACGTTTGCGTCGCAATTCGGGAGTTGGGGGAATTGGCCTCCCCCCTGTGCGTCCAACTTCCTGTCCCACCTGCGGCCTGGGCTCCACAACCTTGCCTGAGCCTCGGACACCACTTCCTGACTCTCCGCTGGAGGCAGAGCTCTCCTTACTCTCTCCCGCGCTTGGGGATGGGCTGGAACTTAAGATGGGAGGGACTTCCCTGTATCCCTCGTCCCTCACATCCATCCCCCTCCCAGGCTCCTCTCCCCCCCTTCCTAGTGGCTCTCCGCTTGCTGGGGACGAGTGAAACCCCAAGAAGTCTGTGGCATCCGAGCCTGTGGGTGTAAAAATTTCCCCCCAATCCTGCGATCTTTCTCCTTCCCCCTGAGAAGACGGGAATCCCAAGAAGTCAGTGGCGTCAGAGCTGGTGGGAGTAAAAATGTTCTGCCAGTCCTCTCCTGCCTCTGACGTCGTTGACCTCGGTGAAACCCACACCTCTTCTTCCGTGTCCTCAAATTCCGCTTCCCATCTCCATGGAGAGCTGCTGCCTGCTATCCCTTCCTCCTGCCTCTCCCCCTCTCCCTCCCTTTCCATGTGCCAGGGCTTGGGCCTGTGGGGGAACAGGGCGTGGAACTCTTCCACTAAAAATTCCTCAGGTACTTCTGTGGCCGGTATCCACTCATTGTGGGACGGCGGAGTGTCCTCCCATGCTATCAGGTACTCCAGTCCTCTCACCCCTCTCCTTGAGTCTAAAATCTCAGTTGCCTCATTGAGCTGTCGGGCGTCTCCCGTCTCTCCCCCTCCCTCTGGAGGTTGATCGCTGTCCCTGAACCTGGTACTTTCCCTGTACGGCGACAGCAGCGATCTATGAAACACTGGGTGCACTCTCATGTCCTCCGGCAGTGCTAGCCTGAAGGCTACCGGGTTGACCTGTTGCGTGACCGTGAAGGGGCCCAGCCTCCTGGGTGCTAACTTCTTGCATCGCCCCCTGGTGGGAAGACCTTCCGAGGATAACCAAACCTTGTCCCCCACCCTGATGACCTCTCCCGGTCGCCTGTGGCGATCTGCCCCCTTCTTGTACGCTTCCTTGGCCCTCTCCAAGTGTTCTCTGAGCTGCTGGTGCACCGTCTCCAGGTCCTCTGCCCAATCCTCTGCCTGTGGGCCCTCTTCCTCCTCCTCCCCCTCCCTCTCCGGGAAAGATCTGAGGTCGCGCCCGTAGTTGGCCTTAAAGGGCGACACCCCTGTGGAGACGTGCACCGCATTGTTGTAGGCAAATTCTGCCAGTGGTAGGCGATCCACCCAGTCCGTTTGCCTCTGGCTGACGTAACATCTCAGGTACTGCTGCAGAATGGCGTTGACCCGCTCCGCCTGTCCATTGGTTTGCGGGTGCCTAGCCGTCGACAAGCTGACCTCCACCTGCAGGAGGTTCATGAGCCGCCGCCAGAACCTGGAAACAAATTGGCGGCCACGATCCGAAATAACCCTTAAAGGCAATCCATGCAGTCTGAATACGTGGTCAACAAACAGTTTGGCCGTCTCTTCTGCCGAGACCGCCCTGGCACACGGTATAAAATGGCACATTTTGGACATGAGGTCCACCACCACCAACACTGCGGTCTTGCCCCTGGACGACGGCAGGTCTGTGATGAAGTCCATGGACACTACTTCCCACGGCCTGTGCGGTGTGGCTAAGGGCTCCAGCAAACCTGCTGGTGGCGCTCTGACCACCTTTGCTCGCTGGCAGGTGTCACATCCCCTTACATACTCCCGAACATCCTCCCGCACCCCTGGCCACCAGAAGTGTCTCATGACTAGGTGAGTGGTTTTGTCCCTTCCAAAATGACCCGCCGTTGGGTTGTCGTGCATCTGCTTGAGGGCCTTACCTCTCAGCTGTTTGGTTGGCAGGTACAGGGCTCCCTTGTAAAAAAGCAAACCCCTCCTTTCCTCAAAGTCTTTGGCCTGCTCCCCCCCCCTCTCAGTTCTCTGAAGATGCGGGTGGCAAATTCATCAGCTGCTGTCAGTGCTGTGAGTTCTGCCTCGCTCACCACTGCTGCTCCGCAGGACCATGCTGATGGGGGGAAAATATGCCTGGGTGCCGGTGGCAACTCCTCCTCCATGTACTCTGGCTTGCGGGAGAGGGCATCCGCCCTGACATTCTGCTCTGCCGGGATGTAGTGGATGGAGAAGTTGAAGTTCGAGAAGAACTCTGCCCACCGTATCTGCCGCTGGTTGAGCACCCTGGCAGTTCTCCAGAACTCCAGGTTCTTGTGGTCTGTGCACACCTGGATGGGGTGCTTGGCGCCCACCAGGAAGTGTCGCCAGTGCTGGAACGCAGCGTGGATCGCGAGAAGTTCCCTGTCAAACACTGTGTAGTTGCGTTCCGGCTGGGTCAGCTTCCTGGAGAAGAAGGCACAGGGTCTCCACTCTCTGTTGGCGTCCAGTTGCAACAGAATCGCTCCCAGAGCCTTGTCCGAAGCATCTGTTTCCAGGCGTAGGGGCGCATCCTGCACCACGTGGAACAGGTGCTGGTCTGAAGCGAATACCCTCTTGAGGCTTTCGAACGCTGCTTGCGCCTCTGGTGTCCACCGGAACTTCTGCTTGCCTCTCAGGCAGTCGGTGATAGGAGCCGTGACGCGAGAGAAGTTCTTGATGAACTTCCTGTAAAAGTTCGCGAAGCCTAGTAGGCGTTGGGCATCTTTGCGCGTCCTGGGGCTGTGCCAGTCCAGGATGGCCTGCACCTTGTCCTTGTCCATCGCCAGCCCCTTGTCTGACAGCTTGTAGCCTAGGAAGTCCACTTCTTTGGTGTGAAACTTGCACTTCTCCAGCTTCACATACAGGTGGTTGTCCTTCAGGCGCTGCAACACCTCCCTGACATCCTTCACATGCTGCACTGGGTCATTGGAGTAGATAAGGATGTCATCCAGAAAGACCAAGCAGTTCTTGAAGAGGAGGGACCCCAGGACGTGGTGCATGAAGGCCTGGAAGCATGCTGAGCCCCCTTGCAACCCGAAGGGCATCACCAGATATTCAAAAGAGCCCAGAGGCGTGAACATCGTGGTTTTCCATTCATCACCCTCCCGGATCCTAATCAAGTTGTACGCCCCTCTTAGGTCGAGCTTGGTGAAGATCTTGCCCCTGCGTGCCGCTGTCAGGAGATCATCCACTCTGGGCATGGGGAAAGCCACTGGCTCTGTCACCGAATTCAGCCGTCTAAAATCCACCACCAGACGGCGCTGTTGCGTGTCTTTCTTGTCCACCCAGAAGACCGGGCTGCCCCCTGCTGCCTTGCTTTCTCTGATGAACCCCCGCTTGAGGTTCTTGTCGATGAAAGCGCGCAGATCCTCCAGTTCCTGATCTGACATGGCGTACAGCTTGGCTGGGGGTATAGTTGCCCCTGGCACCAGGTTGATCTGGCAGTCAAAAGGCCTGTGTGGGGGTAGGTGGTCGGACTCCGCTTCGCTGAAGACCTCCTGCAGGTCCCAGTACGGCTTGGGTATTGCCTCACCCCCCTTGACGTGCATGGTGGCCACCGTGGCTATCGGAGGCCCCTCCCCTGGTTGGTGCTGCATGCAATGTTCCAGACAAAAGTCCGATCCAAAAGTGATGCATCTCTGGTGCCAACTTATGGAGGGGTCGTGGCGCGTCAGCCAGCTCATGCCCAAGACGATGGGGGGGTCTGAGATGGTTGTGACGTTGAAAGCCAGTGTCTCTGAGTGCCTTCCCACCGTCATTCTCATGGGGGGGGTTTGATGCGTGATGGCCCCTCCCAGCAGCTCTCTGCCGTCAATGGTGGCCACGTGCAGGGGAAAATCCAGCTGCAGAAGTTGGATCTGGTGCTCTTCCGCAAAGTTTCTCGAGAAGAAGTTGGCTGAGGCACCACTGTCAATTAAGGCGAGGACTGTCAGGGGATAGCCATTTGGGAGCGTGAGCGTGACTTCTAGAACCACTCCTGCTCTGGGAGGGGTGGGCTGGCTGTGCTCCTCTCTGTGCGGGTGGGCGGGCGGGGGCTGTTGTCTGCTGACTGTGCCTGGCCGCTCCCCCTTGTCTCCTGCAGCCAGGCTGTCTCGTTTCCCTGCTGTGGTGCTGCGTCAGCTGGGGAAGGTACAACCGTTCCCGCCTTTCCTTGCCACTCTCTGCGATGAGGGCAGTCTCTGACGCGATGCCGGGGGGAGTTGCAGAGAAAGCAATTCCCGCCTCTTCCCTCCTTGCGTCTTGGCGCCGCCGGGGTTTGAAAAGCCCGCGCGCGCGCTCCTCCGATCTCCATCGGTTCCGGCTCTGGGCTTGGCCTGGGCGGGTGTGGGGGCGGGCCCTGGGGTGGGGTTTGGTGATGTGGTCTGTCCTGGGAGCGTGGGAACCAAGGTTTTGCTGCGCGCGTCGCTTGTTTGTCATTCCATCTGGATTCCTGTCTCACCCCCACCGCTAGCGCCGCTTTGCTTAACTCATCCATAGTTCGCGGTTTGGGACCTCTTGCCAGCTCATCCTTAACGTCTGCGTGCAAACCCATGTAGAAGGCTGATTTCACTGGCTCACTTTGCAGATCCCACCCCAGTTTGTGCACCAGCATGGTGAATCTCGCCCAGTAGTCCCTAACTGTCGATTTTCCTTGTGTTAAGTTATGAAGCTCCTCTTTAGTGGCCTCCATTTCACTGTCACTAGCGTACATTATTTTTAAAGCTTCTAGAAATAATTTTGCGTTCTTCATGCAAGGATTTTTTTGCGCGATGAGCGGTCTTACCCATTCTCGGGCGGCCCCCGTCAAATGCTCTATGATAAAGGAGACTCTGTGCGCGTCATCTGGGAATTCTGCTGCATGCAATTCCAGCGCATAATTTATTTCTGTCTCGAATCCTAGGTACTCCCTAGGGTCGCCGCTAAACTTGGTGACTAGGCTCTGTCCCCTTCTCACTTGGACTAGCTGCGGCTGGGGCACCCCCCCACCTCTAGCGGCTTTCTCCTCTTCCAACTTTTTCTGTAGGTCCAAAACCATCACCCTTAGCTGTTTCTCAGTCTCCTCTTTTGTCCTCACCTGGTCCACCAGCTTGTTCAGCTCCTCCTGCGCCCCTCGCGCTTCCTCCTGAGCGGCATGCAATTGCTGCTGTGCGTGCGCTGTGAGGTTCTGCAGCTCTTGCTTCGCTGCTTCGGCCTCCAGCCTCCAATGCTCAGCCTCTTGAGCGCTCATCGCTGCACTCCAAAGTAGCCAAAAAAAAGATTCGGGAGTTGCTGTCAGAGGGCCTGGTATGGCTACTCTAGAGTAACGACTCCAGCATGGTCTTTTAAGGTTTTTATTAAGTGCTGATTATTTACAGTGTTCAGAGCAGTAAAAATACATCCTTAAGGTGAGGTGTCTGAACTCCCGAATGGCGATTGGCGCGTTTTCTTCCAGCACCACAGCTTTGGCAGACCCAACCTCTTCCCCCTACGTTTGCGTCGCAATTCGGGAGTTGGGGGAATTGGCCTCCCCCCTGTGCGTCCAACTTCCTGTCCCACCTGCGGCCTGGGCTCCACAACCTTGCCTGAGCCTCGGACACCACTTCCTGACTCTCCGCTGGAGGCAGAGCTCTCCTTACTCTCTCCCGCGCTTGGGGATGGGCTGGAACTTAAGATGGGAGGGACTTCCCTGTATCCCTCGTCCCTCACATCCTGGAATGTTGCTTCCTGGCCAGAGAGGCTGGCCTGCTGAGGCCGCTTCCTATATTTGCTTGGAAGTTGCTTACTATCTTTGTTTACACCCTTCCTAAAAGTCTCCCTCATTGGAGGTTTTTTTAACAGAGGTTAGATGGCCCCCTCTCAGGGATGCTGTAGTTGTGATTCCTACATTGGGGGGGGGGCTGGACCAGATGACCCTTGGTGTGACAGTTTTATGACTTAAGTTTTTTAAAAAGAGAGATAAATCTGTGCCAGTCCTGCCAGGGTGCTCATTTAGCTGTAGATATGATTTGCATAATTTTCCCCAGCTTAGATGGTTGGTTTTTTTAACCCCTTCTAGAGGATGGGGAGTAAAAACCAGATCTGCTCTCCTTGCTATAAGGAAGAGGATGGGTGTGACTCTGCACTCTCTCTCCTAGGCGGAGAGCTTTACCTCAGAGGGGGTCTTCCCAGTCACCATGATCCCAGGGGATGGGGTGGGCCCCGAGCTCATGCACTCCGTCAAGGAAGTATTCAAGGTAAGAGCGCTTGCTTCGCTTGGTGATTTCTCAAGAGCTTGGCTTTGGGGATATCTCGCGTGGGCTGGGAGGAGGCAAAGGGCTGTCTGTCTGAAATGCTCCTAGTCTCTTGCGCTGAATGAAGCCATGGCAACTATGAGGCGGAGAGGGATGCCCCCGTACTACTTTCTTCTGCATGGGACGAAGTCAGAGATCTCCAGGGGCAGAAGGGGCCCACCCTGGCCATGTGACCCAGCAGGAGGGCACCCCACCTTCTCCTCTCCTGTGTGTTTCTGCAGGCAGCCGGTGTCCCTGTGCAGTTTGATGAGCACCACCTGAGTGAGGTGCAGAACATGGCTTCAGAAGAGATACTGGATCAGGTCCTTGGCTCCATGAACAAGAGCAAAGTGGCCCTCATTGGTACGGCGTGAGGGGAAGTTGATGGGCAAGGGCTTGGCCTGTTAGCTAGGGATGATGGGAATTGTAGTCCCAAACATCTGGAGGGCCAGGGTTTGCCCATGGCCGAGATTCTGGGCCATGCCTGATCTCCTCTTGCAAAGAGACGCTTTTCTCTGGGCTGCCCCTAGTGAGGTTTTGGAAACTCCCGGTTCACACCTTCAAGGGGGCTCCCATCCCCTTCTTACCTTGGGGTCTTTTCTCACTATCTCTTGCCATTGCAGGAAAGATCCACACCCCGATGGAATACAAAGGGGAACTGGCCTCTTACGACATGAGGCTCAGGTAGGTTTTGGCAGCCTCGTGCTGGGTAGACTAGATAAACTTCAAATGCCGCCACCATCCAGCTAAGGGCATCCAATTTGCTGTTGTCTGCAAGGATTGAAAGGTTGTGCTTACCTAAACGATGCTTTTACACAATGAGCTGTGCCCAAAACAGCAAACATTCAAAATATCAAAATGCAGAGCATGTCGGTAAATTAAAAAAAATGACAAAAATCAACAATTTAGCAAACAGAATAATATTACAAATTGCCAAAAAAACAACAACACAGCAACTGTCTAGCCTTAAATACATAAATACAAAGCGAAATGGGGGTTAATTAACAATAAAGTTTCTGGTACCAATCTTGCTGCACTCCAAGGAGTCTGGCTTAAATGCATTTCAGAGGGGAGAGGTATTGTAGATCGCGTAGAGGGAGCATACAGGCGAGGTGAAAGCCACGGCTCAGGTGCCTTTGCCTTATTCAAGGCAGCCCTGTATAGGGAAGTTTTTATTTAATGTGTGATGGTTTTAGATTTTGCTGGAAGCTGCCCAGAGTGGCTAGGGCAAGCCAGTCAGATAATGATAATAATAATAAATAATAATAATAATACAACAACAACAACAGCATTGGGCCAGCCCAGCATGGTGATTGAACAGACAGAGAATTGAATGAGCAGCCATGGGGGCGGGTTGAGTTGGAGGTGGTAGCTGGTCTCTGTAACTCTTGACTCCCTCTTCCAGGCGCAAGCTGGACCTCTTTGCCAACGTGGTCCGTGTGAACAGCCTGCCTGGCTACAAAACGCGGCACAACAACCTGGACTTGGTGATCATCCGTGAGCAGACGGAGGGAGAGTACAGCTCCCTGGAGCATGAGGTGAGTGCCACTAATAATAAAAATAAAAATATAATATATATGCCATCTTACTGGGTTACCCCAGCCACTCTGGGCAGCTCCCGACAAAAGATAGTAAGAACACAATACAACATCACACACTTAAAGCTTCCCTGAACAGGGCTGCCTTCAGGTGCCTTTTATAAAGCACATAGCTAATGTTTATCTGTTCCTGGCTGTGCTGGTCCTGCAGTTTGCCTAATGTTACGCAGTTGAGCAAGATGCAGAGAATGTGAGAGCCACTCTGTGAATGGGAAGGACATTTGTAACGTAACGTTTGGCGATGGGGTCGGGGGTGAAAGGCTGTGTACAGTGACAGCCCCCACAGTCAAATAGGGAGTGGGGAGGAGATGGAGCTTGTGTGACCCTTTGGGGTGGGGGGAGGGAGGGGAGTATGCAAAGTAGTTTTCTAGTAGACCAGGAGCCAGTATGCTTAACTGCACACCCCTCTGGCGTGGGGCTTCTTCCCTTGGCTCTGGAGGAGGCAGGCTCTGCTTGCCTCCAATTCATTCATTCATTCTAAGCAGGTTCATTTAGCTGTAAGGGCAGCTTGCCTAGGAACGCTGATGTACAAGACAACCCCCGTTTGCAGGCTTACATTCTGAAAGATGCAGCACAAAAGGAAATGGGGTGGGGTGGGGTGAGGAAAACAAGCAAACTCGCGCCCCAGTTCTTAAAGTTATAAAGTTTGAAAGGAAACAGTTCTTGGGCAGGAGGGGGCAGAGGAGGAGGAAGAGCCAGGGGGAGCCCAGGAGACCTGGTGTGCTTGAAAAGGGGGCCTTCCTTCACGTGGCTTGTGCTGCTTGTGCCCTCTCTGTGCTCAGAGCGCCAAGGGTGTCATCGAGTGCATGAAGATCATCACTCGGGCCAAGTCGCAGCGCATTGCCAAGTTTGCCTTTGACTTTGCCACCAAGAAAGGGCGCTCCAAGGTCACAGCTGTCCACAAAGCCAACATCATGTGAGTGAGGCGCATCAGGAGGGCGGGGGGGGGGCTGGCTGGGGGCTCCTTTTCCTTTTGCTGACCCCCAGTCCCCATCTCAACACCCAGGGGGTTCCAAAGTGTTTGTGCTGCCACACAAAGGGGTCAAGTCCTCACAAATGCTGGAAGGCTCTTCTGTGGCCCTTGTGACAGAGCCAATTCCATGGAGCAAAGTTGAAATGAATGGGCCTAACTTGGTCATGCTCCTTACTCTCAGTGGGTCAGCCTTAGTTGAATACCACCCTAGGCCTGTCTCCTGTTTCAACCTTACCCACTTGCCTTTGGACAGCGTCCATCATTTCAAACTGCCTTCTCTCTCTCTCAGGAAACTGGGCGATGGGCTTTTCCTGCGCTGCTGTAAAGAGGTGTCTGAGTTGTATCCCAAGATTAAATTTGACACCATGATCATAGACAACTGCTGCATGCAGGTAGGCCAGGCCAGGCCAGAGAGAAGACCCTTCAGCAGATGCATGGCATTCCCTTGGGGACCCTTGCCCCTCTGCCCAGGCCCGTTGTGGGTTGCCAGGCGAGTCTCCCAGCATTGGAGGTGTGCCCCTGCAAGGGTCGGTTGCAGGGCGGCCTCGCCCACTCCTGGCATGATGGGAGGGTGGTGCCTGCCGCGATTCCACGTGCGACGGGGTGCCGTGTCTTCCTTCCAGCTGGTGCAAAACCCTTACCAGTTTGACGTCTTGGTCATGCCCAACTTGTACGGCAACATCATCGACAACCTGGCAGCCGGCCTGGTGGGCGGAGCCGGCGTGGTTCCTGGAGAGAGCTACAGTGCTGAATATGCCGTCTTTGAGATGGTGAGGAGCTGAGTGGGGCCGGGTTCTCCCTCCGCCCGTCTCTCCGCCCCTGGGGCTTCAGGGGAAGCTGGGCGGCACAACAAGCCTGAGAGCGTTTCCCCCTTTCTTTCTTTCTTTCCTTCCTTCCTTCCAGGGCGCCCGTCACCCCTTTGCTCAGGCTGTGGGGAGAAACATCGCCAACCCCACTGCCATGCTGCTTTCCTCGGCCAACATGCTGCGACACCTCAAGTGAGTTCCCTGGGCTGAGTGGCAAGAGGGCGGGGAGCCTTCCAGCAGCCCCCCGGCTCAGCCCAGCTCCACAGGGTTATTACTCCTTGTGACGGCCTCCTCTTTCCTCCTCCCCTGGCTAGCTTGGAATACCACTCCACCATGATCTCAGACGCCGTGAGGAAGGTGATCAAAGTTGGCAAAGTGAGTCTTGAGCTGTCTGATTCCTGTCCTTTCCTTTCTGCTCTGTGCTGAGCCTGTCTCTGCTTCCCTCCTGTTGTGCCCAGTTCTGGCTGGCAGTTTCCTCCATTGGGGCAATGGGGGGGGGGGAGTTCAGGCCAAGGAAAGCAGGGGGTGGGCTCACAATTTGCCAGGGCAGCTCACTCACTCCCCAGGAGGAGGAGGCTATTGGGGTTCGTTTGTACTAAAATCCATACCCCTCATCCATTCCGTACCCCTTCATCAAATGGTGCCAGGGTGGATTACAAAAACATCTTAATTAAAATTATTTTTAAAATATTATATTTATTTATATCCCACCTTTTCCTCGGCGCAGGACTTAAGGCAGCTTACACAAATTAAGGCAGCAAAGATAAAATACAGAAAGCTAAAAACATATAAAAGTTTAAAAGTGATCAAACTATAATACAGTGGCATCTCTGGTTCAGTACTTAATTCGTTCTGGAGGTCCGTTCTTAACCTGAAACTGTTCTTAACCTGAAGTACCACTTTAGCTAATGGGGCCTCCTGCTGCCGCTGCGCCGCCGGAACACGATTTCTGTTCTTAACCCAAGGTACAGTTTCTGGGTTAGCAGAGTCTGTAACCTGAAGTGTTTGTAACCTGAAGCGTCTGTAACTCGAGGTACCACTGTAGAATTAAAACGGCATCAAATCAAATCCATTAAAATACAGATAGTAAAAACAGAACAGCACAATTAAAAGCCCTTGCTTAGAAAACAGTTCCCCAAGGCCTGTTGGAATAAAACAGGCTTCATTTGCCAGCAGAAGGACAGCAAGGAAGGAGGCAGCCCAGCTCCTGAGAAGGCCCCCTCTTGTGTCTCCACCAAAAACGCCTAAAATAAACCCCCCCAAATGACAAGAGTAACAAAGCAGCATCACAGAGCAGCAGGAGGAGGGGGGAGCCACCACAAAGGAGGCTCTGCCATTCTCCCCCAAGAGAGGGAGGCCTACCCTGCTGGTCTCGACACCTGGGCACCCAAGTCGCTCCCCCCACTCCGTTTGCACATCACACACCCCCTCATTCACCAGCACAACTGCAGCTCAGTGGACGCAGACGCAGCTCTCAGAGAGACGGTTTCTCTGTGGAAGTGGGAATAAAGATCAGAGTCCTGTAGGCAACACAGATTCCCTTGGCAGGGAACAGACTATTGAGCACATCTCCTGCCCCATTGGAAGAGAGTCACTCACAACCCTCTTTCCCCAACCCACCTCAGACTGCTCCCGCCCTGGGGCCTGGCCACAAACAGGGCCGCCTCTCTCTCACGCAGAACCCGGCCGGAGTTCTCTTTCGGAATTGTGTGTGTGGTTGTTCCATCCCTGTGACGACTCCTTTCCCAGCCCAGCCTCTCTCCTCTCCGTAGCTGCAAACAGTCAGCCATGTGTACTTGCTGGTATCCAGCAGGAAATGGGGCTGGGGGTCCTGGGTCTTCTGTCAGGCCCTCCCTGCTCCCTTCTTCCAGGTCTTGCCCTTGTGCTGTCGTCTCCCCTCTCCAGAGCCTTCTGTGGACTGATGTGCCGTCTTGTGGTCTGTAGCCTTGGCGGGGTGAGAGTGTCTCTGTGTCTCCTTCTGCCTCTCACTTTCTCTGGGTGCAGCTGCTTGGCTTGGGACTGTCCCCTTCCCTGTTTTTTTGGGGGGGGGGTGTTTTCCCCCTCCAACATCTCACTGCCACATGTCTGTCTCCCTCTCCCCCCCCTCCCTCCCTCCCTCTGTTGGATTGTAGGTGCGGACGCAGGACATGGGCGGTTACTCGACCACCTCTGACTTCGTCAAGTCTGTGATTGACCACTTGCACCCACACTACGGGGCCTAGGGCTGGCCTGGCCCTTGGCTGCTCCCCCCCCAGCCCCCCCCAGCACATGGGTGCCACAGACACCTCCTCCCTTGGGGATGCCTGTCTCGGAAGAGATATGGGCGTGCTCTCCCTTGCATCTCATATCTGAAGTTGGCCAGTTCCTACTGGGGAGGGGATGTTTTCTTCCTCCGCCTCCCCCTGTGCGTCCCACAGATGAACTGAGGAGACTCCTCGGTGCTTTGAGCCTTTGGGATCTGCTCCAGGCCTGGGGTCCCATGCAGGCCTCCCCCTGGAGCCCCCCCATAAAGACTTGCCCATAGCTATGAAAGCAAGCACCCCCCCACCAGGGGATTTGACCACCGGGGGGGGGGGGTTGTCTCATTTTGAGGAGTGGGACTGACTTTTGGGCAGAGAATCCCATGTGTGCTCAGCTGTCATCGTGCTCCGTATTAATTGTGAATAAAACTGTTGCGGATTTTCTGCACCAACCAGCTCTGCTCCCTCCTTGGGGCTGTGCGTGTCTGATTCCTGTAGACCCCAGAGGGAGACCACTGGGCCTGTGGACTCCAGACCAGGCCCCTGGAAAAGTCCCAGCCCTGGGTAACCTCTGCATTGTTAAGCGTTTGCTGAGCCCCAACTGGCCTGGCAGCCCTGGAGTGAGCAGGGTTGCAATGGGCAGGAACCAGAGGCTTTGCCTGGGCCTCCCTCCCTCCCTATTCTTGGCCCATCAAAGGCGCCCCAGGGATGCTCCCCTCTCCCTTTCCCTCTCCCTGTCAGACTTCCACTCCCCAGAAATAAGGTGACACTCCTTCTCCCTTCCTCCACATTCATTCACACAATGTCCATCCTGCCCCTTCAGCCTCATTGCAGGATCATACATCCCATTGCAAAGCAGCAGTCACTCAAATAGAAAGTCAGCATCACGCTTGCCATCAGCAATTCATTCAGGTACTTTTTCCGCAAGTTAGAACTATACACGTGAGTGGGTGGAGGGTGCCAGGCAGGCCTCCCTGGAGAGGGCAGAGGGCATTTCAATGGCAAAGGGCTCCAGTCACCCGGGGGGGGGGGTGCCAGTAGAAGGCCTCCTTATGGTAAGCAGGAGGGGGTGCACCTTTGTGAAAAGTCTCCCCCTCTGAAATAAGGCAAGTGCTGGCAGCAGTGTCATTTAAGCTCCGGCTCCAAGGATTTTGCTGGCTGGCCTGCCTGTTCATTTAGCCTCTTCCCTGATGGGCCAATTGTACTTTTAAGGTGTGCTTTGTGAAGCACCTTAAGATTTATGGAAGGTGACGTATCAATATTTTTAAATAAATGGGGATGCAGGAAGCTCGACATCAGCTTAACCCCCTCTGTTCCTGACAAATGCTGGAGTTGCCCTTCTAAGCACCTCGGTGAGCAGCACTTGCTGAGGAAGGAGCAGCCTGGCTTCTACAAGGATTGGGAAGATGCAGCAGACCAGGATTTCCCAGCAGCATTTGCCCAGTGGCTGGACAAAAGCACCTGAGTGAACAGCTGCTGAAGAAACAGGAAGCGCAGAGGGGCAAATGGAGAGAAGTGAAAAGTAGAGTGCCCTGATCTGGAGTGGTGAAACTCATGGGAAACAAGAGGTGGCTCTGAAGAGCTCCAAAGGGCGCCCTCCCAGGCATGCGAGAGGCCACAAAATGGCAAAGAAGTACAGTGGTCCCTTGCTTCTCAAACTTAATCCATTCCGGAAGGCCTTTCCAAAACCAAAGTGTTCCAAAACCAAGAAAGTAATGCAAAATGGATTAATCCGTTCCAGACTTGTAAAAAACAACCACTAAAACACCAATTTAACATGAATTTTACTATCTAACGAGACCACTGATCCCTAAAATGAAAGCAATAAACAATGTACTGCAGTCACACAATCATTCAGTAGCTGAACTGGGTTCCACACAGTCACAAAAAATAAAAATGCAGACTAAATAGCAAAAACAGACAGACCCCCAGCGTAACACTCTAAAGCAGGCATCCCCAAACTGCGGCTCTCCAGATGTTTTGGCCTCCCTAGCTAACAGGACCAGTGGTCGGGGAAGATGGGAATTGTAGTCCAAAACATCTGGAGGGCCGAAGTTTGGGGATGCCTGCTCTAAAGGGATCATGTTCGGCTTCCGAAAAACATCCACAAACTGGAACACTTACATCCAGGTTTGCAGTGCTTGAGTTCTAAGTTGTTTGAGTACCAAGGCGTTTGAGAACCAAGGTACCAGTGTGAACAGTTTGCTGAAAGTAAGTAGATTTGCTGTGCGTGGGGTGGGCGGGAAAGGTCCCCCCCCTCCACATCTGTGCTTATGGGGTCTGAGCTAGTGGGGAAGCTGTTGTAGACTGCAAGTAGGAAATGTTGACTCCCTGTGTTGCAACAGTGAGAAAGGCAAAAAGAGCTATAGGGTGGCGAAGGACCTTTGAGGTCTTTTAGCGCACCCTGCTGCCTGCACATTGCCTCCAGTGAAGGACAACCCAGCACCTCCCAAGGAAGAGGGCCCCACTTTTGTGCAGCTCCTGTCTCTTAGGAAGCTGTTGGTCCTCCTGTCCTTTAGCCAAGATCTGCCGCTTTGTCCTTTCCTTGCTTCTCTGGGTCGATGACAAGTGAGTCCACTCTGGCTTCTGTGTGACTGACAGCCCTTCAGATACTTTGCTCCTCACCCAGAACCCACATGCTCCTGCTTGACCTAAGCTTAAACTTCCCCCAGTACGACTAACAGTCTTGTAGAAACATGGGGGAACTTTACTATAATTGCAAAATAAATCCACAGTACCAGGCAAGGCTTTATAGCGCCCGAGGCGTCTGCTTGAGAGGAAGCCGTTTTTCCCCTCACACAATTGGAGATTCACCTGCACTTGCTGTTTAAGTGGTAGTTGCCAAAGGAATTTATAGGGATTACCTGATCTCAGACAAACCCACCACAGAAAAGAGAGATCCTGGTTTTTTGGGGGGGGGCAAAAATGGGAGATTCCAAAGACTACTCAGAAAGGACAGAAACTCTTTAGGACCCCAGGGATTCATACTTCATGGTGTCCAAACAACTTTCTACTCATTCACAGCTCTGACCACACGTTGGTTAAAAGCGCTGTCAGGTGAGAACCAAAATATTATTTCACAGACATGCTTAAAAAGGGTCCTTGCATGTTTTGCTTCATGGCTTTGTAGGAGGGCTAGACTTGCACACAAACACACATATAAAACAATGAGGGCCCTAGTGGGCAGCACATCGACAACTCCTCCTGCACTTAACACCATCGTGAGAATAGTAGTAGTTTATCACATAATGCCAGAAACCCTATCAAATGGATTACTAGTAAACTAAGGACTGGCCACAAAAATGATTTCCACAAGACTTTGTAATGTCTGCCAACTCCAGACAGCTTTAGAGAAGTCGTCTGAAGTCACTGAAAAAGAACCAGATCTTTGCTGGAGAATTTTGTGGGAGGAGGGGGGGGGAATAGCAAATTTTGGTAGAAATGGAGAATATGCAATAGTTGGTTAGCACTCTTTACACGTCAAAAGTCACTTTGTTCCTTTAGGAATAACGTGTTATGTGTAACTTGGTTTGCCATTAAATTATGTTTGATATATTAAAAGTTCAGTTTGTGTTCAAACAATAATTACAAATTTACTGTGCATTTTGAAATGTTTCCAGTCTTTGTTACAAGATTGTAAACTGCAAGCTGCTGAACTGTAAGGAGCCTCTTTGACCATACCAGTTTATGAGCAGGCAAAAGCAATCAAATGGGAGGACTCAGCAGCATTATAGTTTAAAAAAGAGGAAATTATTGTTCAAAACTCCCACTGTTCTAGTTGCATTTTGCGACAGGAAATTTCATTAGTGCAAGCAGTTTCTGAGCTCTGGGTGCAGTACTGCACCTAAGATTTCAGATTAAAACTGCAGAGCGGAAGGAAAGGAGGGCCTTTTTCTGCCTCCCCACTTCCAGCTACTCTCTGGAGAAGAGACCTTCTTAAAAATATTAGGAGGGGTGGGCAGGGGAAGGGCTAGACTATGTGAAGAATGAACATGTTTTAGCCGCAGTTGATTCATTTTCCTGTTATATAAAAAAGCATGCTCATCCATGGCTCCTCTTCATCCTAGAGAGAAGTGACTAGTGGGGTGCCACAGGGCTCTGTCTTGGGCCCAGTCTTATTCAACATCTTTATCAATGACTTGGATGATGGGCTTGAGGGCATCCTGAGCAAGTGTTAGGGTGCCAGCAAGTAGGCACACTGAAGAGCAGCAGATAGGGTTGGATAAGCCAAGGTCAACAGTCCAGTCAGAGCCAGTTGAAGTCAGACAGTTACGTGGGAGTCAAGAGTAGCCAAGGTCAGTTAAGCCAGAAGTCCAAAAGCCGGGGTCAGGGAAGCCAGAAGTCCAAAAGCCGGGGTCAGGGAAGCCAGAAGTCCAAAAGCCGGGGTCAGGGAAGCCAGAAGTCTTACGTGGAGTCAAGAGTAGCCAAAGTCAGTTCAAGCCAGAAGTCTGAAAGCCGGGGTCAGGAAGCCAGATCAAGATAACAGGAACCAAGGACAAGATGAGCAAGGCAACTAGGCACTTCAGTACGACGTTGCAGACGCTGAGGAGTGGCCAGCTGACCTCTCTTAAGTAGCAGGTTCCCTCCCCCGCTTTTTATGAGCTGCAGCTGTTTCTAATTCCAGCCGGCGTTTTTCAGCTCTGTGTTCCTTTGCAGAGAAGGGGGGGAGGGGCCATCTGATAGCCTGCCTGCCTGGGGCCTGGTTCTGGATCGACTTGTTGCTGCAGTTCTGATCCTCCCTCCTCCCTGTCAGACTGCTCTTCTTCTGAGTGCTGCCACCAGTCTTCCCCAGGTGTGAATTCCTCAAATTCCTCTGTGGGGGCTTGCCTCTGCGGGCGCTTGTCAGGGGGAGCTAGCCACCCACTCCCTCGTCTGTCTCAACCCTGACATCACCCTCCTCTCCAGTGCTGCTTCCCTCCTCCCAATCTGGTGGTTTGGGCCGGGTTGGGTGCTGTTCGTGGAAGGTTTTCTGCAGTGCTGGGGCATGGACAAACTGCATCTTCCCAGGAGTTTGCCTCCGGCCCGTACCCCTTCCAAGCAATAAGATATTGCAGCTTCCGTCGCCGCCACCGCGAGTCTAGGATCTGTTCCACTTCATACTCCGCCTCCCCATCCACCGTGATGGGCGGTGGTGCCTCCCTGACAGGTTGATAGCGGTGTGCCGGGACTGCCGGTGATAACAGCGAACGGTGGAACACCAGATGAATTCGCATTGTAGCCAGCAGACGGAGCCGGAAGGCCACAGGGTTAATCTGTTGCACTCGAAGGATCCCACCCTCTGTGGAGCTAGCTTCTTGCAGCGACCTTTCTGTGGCAGGTCTCGTGTAGATAGCCATACCTTATCCCCCACCTTGAGGTCTGGACCAGGTTGGTGGTGTGCATCTGCTGTTTTCTTATAGTCTTCTTTGGCCCGTTCTAGCTGATCGCGTAGAAGCCCTTGTATGGCTGATAATTCTTCCACAAATTCATCAGCGGCTGGAAGTGGCAGCAAGGTACCCGGAGACGGGAAGGCTCGTGGGTGGAACCCATAGTTGGCAAAGAACGGGGACTGTTGTGAGGAGACATGCAAGGCGTTGTTATACGCAAACTCCGCCAAGGGGAGTAGACTCACCCAGTCGTCCTGCCGATAGTTCACATAGCAGCGCAAGTATTGTTGCAGCGTGGCGTTGGTCCTTTCTGCCTCGCCATTGCTCTCAGGGTGCCGCGCGGACTTCAAGCACACCTCCACCTTTAGCAACTGCATGACCTTCCTCCAGAACTGGGAGGTGAACTGGGCTCCTCTATCCGACACGATTTGACGGGGCAGTCCATGCAGTCGGAAAACATGATTGATGAACAGCCGGGCTGTTTCTTGTGCGGTTGGCAGCGCCGTACAGGGTACGAAGTGGGCCATTTTGGTGAGAAGGTCTACAACCACCCAGATCACTGTCTGTTGTTGCGAGGCAGGGAGGTCTGTAATGAAATCCATAGCTATCGTTTCTCATGGTCCCTCGGGGGTGGATAGTGGTTGTAGCAGCCCCACCGGCGCTTCTCGGGGTCGCTTGGCATGCTGGCAAACATCGCAGGCCCTCACTCCCAGACATCCGTCCGCATTCGCGGCCACCAAAACTGACGCGTTACATGATACAGTGTCTTGTATCTTCCAAAGTGACCAGCTGTCGGACAGTCATGACACTGGTGTAGCACCCTGGCCCGTAGTTCTCCATCTGGCACAGTGCGTCTCTGCGATAGAGTAGCCCATTCTTCTCTTAAAACAGTTCCATCCCGGGATTGCCGTCCCTTAGTGCTGCTAGTTTGTCCCTGGCGAACGGGTCTGCGGCTGTGTGGCATTGGAACTCAGGGACAGCCACGACTGAGCCCGTGGCTAACTGCAGCTGGTGGGGTTGTAACACATGCCTCAGAACCGGGTCTTGGCCGACATCCCCATACTCGGGCTTTCGGGATAACGCGTCAGCTCCTTTATTCTGTTCGCTCGGCACATATACTACCTTCAAATGGAACCTGGAAAAGAACTGAGACCACTGGATTTGTCTCTGATTGAGGTGACGGGCCGTCTGCCAGTATTCTAGGTTGCGATGGTCGGTGCGGACCTCTACCAGGTGCTGTGCGCCCTCTAGGAAGTGTCTCCAGGCTGCGAAGGCATCTTTGATGGCCAACAACTCTTTCTCCCAGATTGTATAGTTCCTTTCAGAATCGCTCAGTTTCCGGGAATGGAAGGCGCAAGGTCGCAAGAGTCCTTCCTTGTCGGCTTGCAGCAACACTGCTCCAATGGCTCTGTCAGAGGCATCGGTCTCCACTATGAAAGGCCGTTGGGGGTCTGCGTGGGCCAGGTACGCCTCGGCTGAGAACAAGGCCTTGAGACGGACAAAGGCTTGTGCCTCTTCAGTCCACCTGAACGGTTTCTTACCCATCAAGCAGTCAGTGAGGGGTGTTGTGAGCGAGGAGTACTTGGGCAGGAACTTCCTATAATAATTGGAGAATCCTAAGAACCGTTGTAGGTCTTTCTTTGTTCGTGGGGCTTGCCAAGAACGCACACTCTCTACCTTGGCAGGGTCCATTTTTAGTCCCTCTGGGGTCAGACGATAACCCAAGAAGTCTACTGAGGAGACGTGAAACTGGCACTTTTCTAATTTCGCATACAAGCGATGTTCTCTCAGCCTTTGCAGCACGGTACGTACGTGTTGCACATGCTGTGACAGGTTCTTTGAATAGATTATAATATCGTCCAAATAAACCACCACGAACCTGTCCACCAGGCCCGCCAACACATGGTTTATGAAAGCCTGGAATGTCGCCGTTCCAGACTGTATCCCGAAGGGCATCAGCAGGTGCTCAAAGCTACCGTACCGGGTAATGAAAGTGGTTTTCCACTCATCCCCTTCTCATATGCGGATTAGATTGTAGGCACCTCGCAAGTCCAATTTTGTATACAATTGTGCATCACGCAACCTTTCTAACAACTCACCAATGAGTGGCAATGGGTAACGGACTGGGGCAATGATGCGGTTCAACTTCCTGTAGTCCATGCAAGGCCTCGGCTCCGAGGAGCCCTTTTTCTTTGCAAACAGGACAGGCGCACCCCCTGGTGCCTTTGAGGGCCTAATGAACCCTCGTGCCAGATTCTTGTCCAAGAATTCGCGCAATGCTGCCAGTTCTGTTTCAGACATTGGGTAAAGGAGACTCATAGGGAGTTGTGAGCCTGGGAGGAGGTCAATTTTGCAATCATATGGCCGATGGGGTGGTAACTGGTCTGCCTCCTTTTCACAAAACACATCTTGGAAGGCGTGGTACTCCGCCGGCAACTGACTCTCCATTCCCGTGAGGGTGCCTTCTTGAGCCCCCTGTGCTGCTGTTTCCCTCCCAACATTCCGCCTTTCCAGGCAGTGGTGTCGGCAGTACGCTGAAGCAAACACAAGTGAACGTTGCCCCCACGCGATGACCGGGTCATGTTGCGTCAGCCATGGCATTCCCAGCACCAGTGGAGCTGCAGACATCTTGGCTAGATACAGCACTATCTGTTCCCGGTGTCCCGGTAGCTCCATCATCAAGGGTGCCGTGGCATGGGTAACAGCACCGGAGAGCAAGGGGCGGCCGTCGATAGTGTGAACAGTCAACGGTACCTCCAGCTTCCGTGTCTCTAGCCCTAACTGCTGGGCTAGGCCCTCATCTAGAAAGTTATTGGAGGCGCCTGAGTCCACCAGGGCCAACACTTGCAATGGGTGCCCATCCGGGAATCGTAGCAGTGCGTTCAAAACCAGGCTTGGAATGGCTAACGGGGGAGGTGAAGGAGTAGGCCCTTGAGGATCAGAGATCCAAGTTCTTCCCAGTCCTGCGGCCTCTACCAGAGCTGGGAGTTGATGTTTCCCTGTGGCTGGGGATCAGTACCAGGTCCTTCCCTTGTACTGGCTACTGGGCAAGGCCTGGCAATGCCCTTTGCCGGACAATTGCGAGCAAAGTACCCCCCCTGCCACAGTACAAGCAAAGTCGCTCCTGGCGTCGCTGCTCCTTCTCAGTTCAGGTTAGCGGCCCCCGCACTCCCCCAAGCTGCATGGGCTCCTCCGCTGGCTGGTCGAGAGGACTTGCTCTCGCAGGGTGGGTAGAAATGAGTGGAAGAGGTTCCCCCTTCTCTGTTTGTCTGCGTGCCACCCACCTTTCCCACCTCCTTCCCTGCAGGCGTTCATCGATTTGGGCACTGAGCTGAATGGCGGCATCCAGAGAACTAGGGGGTCCGACCCTGGCCATCTCTCCTCCTCGTCTGTCTCAACCCTGACAGCAAGTTTGCAGATGACACCAAATTGGGATGGGTGGCTAATACCCCAGAGGGCAGGATCATACTTCAAAATGACCTGAACAGATTAGACAACTGGGCCAAAGCAAACAAGATGAACTTTAACAAGGAGAAATGTAGAGTGCTACACTTGGGCAAAAAAAATGAAAGGCACAAATACAGGATGGGGGGCACCTGGCTTGAGAGCAGTACATGTGAAAAGGATCTAGGAGTCTTGGTTGACCACAAACTTGACATGAGTCAACAGTGTGATGCAGCAGCTCAAAAAGCCAATGCAATTATGGGCTGCATCAATAGGAGTATAGCATCTAGATCAAGGGAAGTAATAGTACCACTGTATTCTGCTCTGGTCAGGCCTCTCCTGGAGTACTGTGTCCAGTTCTGGGCACCACAGTTCAAGAAGGATACTGACAAGCTGGAACGTGTCCAGAAGAGGGCAACCAAAATGGTCAAAGGCCCGGAAACGATGCCTTATGAGGAACAGCTTAGGGAGCTGGGTATGTTTAGCCTGGGGAAGAGAAGGTTAAGGGGTGATATGATACCGTGTTTCTTCAAAAATGAGACAGCGTCTTATATTTATGTTTTCTCAAAAACAAACAAACATGGTGGCTTATTTTCAGGGGATGTCTTATTCTCGGGGTATGGCTTATTTTCGGAGAAACACGGTAGCCATGTTCAAATATATAAAAGGATGTCATATAGAGGAGGGAGAAAGGTTGTTTTCTGCTGCTCCAGAGAAGCGGACACGGAGCAATGGATTCAAACTTCAAGAAAGAAGATTCCACCTCAACATTAGGAAGAACTTCCTGACAGTAAGAGCTGTTTGGCAGTGGAATTTGCTACCAAGGAGTGTGGTGGAGTCTCCTTCTTTAAGGGGGAGGTCTTTAAGCGGAGGCTTGACAGGCATATGTCAAGAATGCTTTGATGGTGTTTCCTGCTTGGCAGGGGGTTGGACTGGATGGCCCTTGTGGTCTCTTCCAACTCTATGATTCTATGATTCCGTTGTTGCGCCCATAACCTTGGTTTAACTTAAGGTGTCATTTAGCTCCTAGCTTTCCTATCTCTGTTTCTAAGAATGTCCACCATTGTGATGCAGTCACTTATTTCCATAAGAGCTGAGCAAAGCAAGATGGGAGAGAACCAAGACAAAATAAACACCAGATGAAATGTCACCAGTCTATTACTATCCGTCTCTGTTGCTTCTGATCATTCATATTTATCTTTAACTTCTTTGATGGTGTTCAACTTCTTCAACAACTTTGATGGTGTTTCCTGCTTGGCAGGGGGTTGGACTGGATGGCCCTTGTGGTCTCTTCCAACTCTGTTGTTGTTGTTTAGTCGTTTCCGACTCTTCGTGACCCCATGGACCATAGCACACCAGGCACTCCTGTCTACCACTGCCTCCCGCAGTTTGGTCAAACTCATGTTCGCAGCTTCGAGAACACTGTCCAACCATCTCATCCTCTGTCGCCCCCTTCTCCTAGTGCCCTCAATCTTTCCCAACATCAGGGTCTTTTCCAAGGATTCTTCTCTTCTCATGAGGTGGCCAAAGTATTGGAGCCTCAGCTTCACGATCTGTCCTTCCAGGGTGCACTCAGGGCTGATTTCCTTAAGAATGGATAGGTTTGATCTTCTTGCAGTCCATGGGACTGCCAAGAGTCTCATCCAGCACCATAATTCAAAAGCATTAATTCTTCGGCGATCAGCCTTCTTTATGGTCCAGCTCTATGATTCTAAAAACTGAAGTTTTGCCTAGATTGGAAAGAGCCTTTAACAACCCTTTGCACCACAGGCCAAAATAATTGGAGGCGAAGCAAGAGTTTGGAAAACCAAAAAGGGAGGGTGACTAGACAGCTTGAAAGGCTTGAAAGGCAGCAGTGGCCTCAAGAGGAAGGAGACCTCTGTGCTCTGCTCTTTCCTGCAGTGGTAATGCAGCAGATTCGTTGCCATTAGTGATCATTGGGCCCAGCTCTTGCTTTGGTTCCCTGCCTGCACAGCATTCCACTGAACTTCTATATAATAATAATGGGATCTGCAACAGAAATGAGGGCATGTGGCTTCAGGTCCCTTCTTAATACCCGCCCCCCCTTTGTTGCATTATCTTTTAAATTTGAAAAGCACATGGCAATCCTGAACAAGTCACTCCCCACTTCTAAGTCTGTTGGAAGATTTTTGCAGCAGCTCTTCCCTCTTGGCTTAGGATCCAGGGAAAACAAACCACGTTTTGCTAGGATTCTAATGTGATAAAGCAATTTTAAAATCTTTGAAGTTCTTTGCAATTATGTATTATGTGTAATCCACTGTTTTGGAAGTTAGCAGTAATTGCATAATTAACATTGGTACTGTTTGGCATATTCCTTTCCCTCGGAGTTTGCTTTTCACAATTCCACCCCGGGATAACACATAATCCATGTAACGCCGGGAACTGTAGCCCATAAAAGTTCCCACCATAATACAGTGGCTCCCAGTTGGTGGGTCACCCAGGGGACCTGTGGCACCAGTCACATAACAAAAACCACCAAGAATATCAAAATTGGGGTCCATGGCTTGGCTTTTTTTAAAAAAGGGGTCCACCACTGCCATAATAAATACGGAGGTTTTTAAATTCCTAGACACCAACACACATTGCTCCCTCCATGAATATATATTGTTCCTTTTGACTTTGTTTTGGAAGCGGTGTATCATTGATATTCTTGCACAAAGGGCTATTCTGGGGAAAGAAATGGCCTTTTTGCTAACCTCCCCATCTCTCTTCACAGGTGCGGACACCAGACATGGGTGGCTACTCCACATCCCATGACTTCACACGTGCCATTATCACAGCTCTGAGCGAGTAGGGCTTGCCAAGAAACGCATGGGAGAGGAATTCAGAGATTGTGACATTGCTTTCTGCTTCTGCCAATTAACTTATTGTGATCTTAACGCTGCTTTCTGCTTCTGCCAATTAAGTTATTGCGATCTTAGCTTAGTGTTGTACAAATAAAGTGAATGTAGCCACTCCCATGAGTTGTATGCATGAAATACTCCTAGCGGACCTTGGAGGACACTTCGGGGAAAGTGAGAAGCAGCTATAAGCAAGGAATTGAAGTCTGCAAATCTTGCAGTCAAGTCAGCGGAGCACGAGGGATGCAGTGTTTGCTACCTCAGTCTTAGGTGCAGGACCCCTGCTGTTACGAGAAGTCAGCCTAAAGTAAGAGAACAGGAAGCCAAGTCACGCTTCAGGAACAAGGTGTAAGGAAGACCTGCCTCCTTGAATGTGGAGTCTCGGCTTAGAAGCTGTCAGTAAAACCCACCAGCTGTCCATATACCTCCCTCATCAAACATCTTTATTCAAGCTGCATCTGCAATGGCTGCAAACCTTTATACACAACAGACATGGAATAAACAGAATGTGCCACACTACTTGGAAGGGCAAGCCTCATTTTGTTGTGCTCCACCACTTCCTGGGTCTCACCTAACAGAATACCCAGAGGAAAAGCTGCTATAAAAAGATTTTATTGTTAGCTGGTTAAGTACATGAAATGTCCAGGTGGAACTTGCTGAATGGACGTCTCCCGAGAGGGCCCTCGGCTGCAAGCCACAGGACACCCTCCCCTCCTCCCCCTTGCAGGAGAAGCCAGCCTGGCTCTCTCTCTTTCCTTCCCATTCAGAGCTCTAAGCCCTTGTGCCGCCAAGAAAAGGACAGGAAACGAATCCTGGGGCTGCCATTCTGCCCAAGGGAGGTCCAACTGTGGCTACATTCAGTTGTCACAAAAGTAGAGAGAGCAAAGAGTCCAGAAGCCAGTTTTTAAAGAAACCTTCGGTTGGCCATGTTGGACGGGATTTTGCCACTTCTCCTGCCCATTAGTCCTCCTCCTCGTCCTCTTCCATTCTGGCCTTTTTCTTCTTTGTCTTTTTCCCCTTCGGGTGGGGCGTCTCCACAAGGCCCAGCTTCTTCTTCTTTTTGGGGGAGGCCTCTTCCTCCTCCAGGCCGTTCTCAGACGGCTCCACATCCTCCTCTTCCTGGTGCTTTCGCTTTTTCTTTTTCTTGGGCGTGACATCGTTTTCCTGAGATTTATAGCGGAGGGGGAAGAGAGAAGAGAATGGAGGCTGCACATAGCTGTGTCTATCGCAGACCCTCAGCTCCAGCCATACCCAATCCCACAGCCAACCGCTGACTCCCCAAAGGGGCTTCTCACCTCTGCCGTCGTCTCGAGCGCAGAGTTCTCCATTTCCTCTGCAGCCTCCAGGGCTTCCAGCCGCTTCTTCTCTCGCTTCTTTTTCTTCTTCTCTTTCTTCTCCAGCTTCTTCTTCATTTCGGCAGCCACCTCTGTGGCCTGTGAATGTGGAGAGAGAGAATGTGGTGAGCACCAGCCCACCCTGTTCGCAGCAGCAGCAGCAGCACCAGCAACAGGCCGGATCAGACTCATTAAATCAGTTTTTGCCTCCACCAGTGGATAGGTCAGGCTCAGGTCATATCATCACATCCAGCACCTGCTGAGGGGCAGCCCCTCTGCCCCGCCCTGGCTGAACAGCCCATTGCCCACCTCCTTCATGACGTCAAGGTTCTTGCGTGGAGGCTCCCCTGTCTCATAGAAGGCCAGACGCTCCTCCACCTGCTCTCGAAGCTTGTCTCCAAAGATGCAGGTTGGGGTCTCTGCAAAAAAACAGACAGGAATGTGTGAGTCGGAGGACACCTGCTCTAAAAGGCCAGAACCCAGAGATGGGTGGCAGCACGCTCCCTACTCTCCCCTCCACCCCACGGCCACACGCAGCAAGCTTTGCTCAGCCTTGATGTATCACCATTCACTGGGTGAAATGCTGTTGACGAAAAATTTAACCATCATAGCAAAGCTGCTCAGCGGCTTGTCCAGCTCCCTACAGAGATTGGCCAGGCCCGGACTCCTCACCTGAGAAGCAGTCAATGCGGGATGCAATTGTGCACTTGTTGGCCAGGTAGCGGGAGATCCGGCCCTTGTTCTTGGCAGCTGCTCGGCCAATGAAAGTGGAGTGGAAGATCAAGCCGTATTTGGGGGTGTTTCCCCGAGTCTTCAAGGCCCTGCGGGAAGAGGGGGCAAGGTTCACCAAGACAATGCTTTCTGGCAGATAGGTAGCTGTGTTGGTCTGCTGTAGTCAAAACAACAAAAAACCCTCCCAGTAGCACCTTAGAGACCAACTAAGTCTGATGCAGTGTGCATGCACACAAAAGCTCATACCAATGACAAACTTAGTTGGTCTCTAAGGTGCTACTGGAAGGAATTTTTTTATTTTCTTTCTGGCAGAAGAAGAGAGCCACGCCGAGACCCACAAATTAAGCCCCCTACCACCACCACACCAAGCGTGGCTTCTCTCCCTCCTCCCAGCTGTGTCCCACCATCCCAGGCCAAGCCTGAAATAGCTAACCTACCAGATGGAGGGGAAAGGGAACGGGCCAGGTGACCACTCAGAGGCTGGGGGCCGGCCCATCACACATGCGGCCAACGGGACTTGACCAGCACATCAAGCCCAGCGCCCCAGGAGCCTGCCATCACTGCGGCCGCCCTGCAGCTGTACCTGAAGAGAGCCTTCTCTGCACCCAGGATCTGCACTGTGGAAGCTGGATACTTGGCCAGGTTGGTCAGGCTGCCAGCGTGGGAGATGAGGCGGGCGCCCACCTGCGGGGAAAGGAGGCAGGCAAAGCAATCATGCAACACAGCCGCCTCAGAGAGCAGCAGCCAGGCCCACAATTGTGCCCAGGAGACAAATTGCTTCCCAGACTTGCTCAGCAGCAGGCTAGAATTGCATATACGAAATGTTATGGTGCTTAAAGCTCCACTCTACAGATGGCTTCTGCACCCCCCCCTTTCCTCCGGCACAGATCAGCAGTGAGAGGGTGTCAGCACAAGACCTCAGTGGATTGACAGATTCACATTGTACATCATATCTGTAGCCATTGAGAATTGGGGGGGGCAGGGGGCTCCCCTCTACACACGCGCCAGCCACTTACCACTTCTCCAATCAGAGCTGAGAGGCTGGGAGCCACCTGGCTCATCTTGGAGCGGAGATACTCCTGCAGGCCTTTGCGGTACTCGGAGAGAGAGATGACGCGGCTGGAGAAGCTCTCAATGTTGATGAGGTCAATGGGAGAGATATCCATCCCTGCAGGGAGGAGAGGCACGTCAGGACACAGAGGCAAAAAGGTGAACCTGGCCACACACCTAACCCCCCTCCCCAGTGCAGCTTCTCTTAATAACTGTCACAAATTGTTGCATGATAAATCAATGGAACTGAAAACAGACATTAGCACCAGGCAGAGACAAACCAAGTAGATGAGCTGCTTGAAATCCAAGAACTGTGCAACAGCCGCGGTTCAGCACCTGTGCTCACCTGGCATACCCAAGGCCCCACCCTGCCCCTTCCCCACATTACTACTGACCCATGGATGAGCGGGAGGCCTCCAGGATAGCCTGAGCCTTGGCACTGTCCATGACGATTTCTTCCAAGACCTCCAGGCTCTCCTCACTCAGCTCCTTGCGGTTCCCAATGAGCTTGGTGAGGCGGCAGTATGTGTAGTTGTCACTGACGATTTTGATCAGCTCAGGGAAATGATATCCGTACCACTCTCTGTGAGGGGGAAGAGGAGGCACAGTCAGGACAGAGCACCCACAGCCTCTCCGAGTTTAGAAAAGGCTCAAGGAACACAAGGATCTTGTGTGTGTGTGTGTGTGTGTGTGTGTGTGTGTGTTTTGTACCCATACTAACAATACAGCTCAGGGGAAAGTTGGCCTGGCTGTGGTGTATACGCAGGGCTCTCAATTCTCTATCTCCCATTTCTATACAGTCAGCATCCGTGGTAAAGCTGCCTGTGGTAAGCATAGGGAGACTGGAAGGAAGAATCCACTTTGGCCAGAATGTCTCTCCAAAGCACCAGAGACCCACTCACCTGACCCGCATGGAGAAGGTATTAATGTCCTTGTCTAGCTGATCCAAGAGGCTGATGGACTGGATGATCATGTTATCCACCCTGTTCACGTTGAACTTCACTTTGGCCCGAGAGTAGCTATGCCCAAGTCCCAGCTGAGCCTTGGAGGCAGACTGTGCTGACAGACCTTTGATCAAACTGTGAAAATGCAACCGGATACCTGGGCGGGAGGAAGGGGGGAGAGAAAGTAGGTTCAGCCCTGTCAAGTGTTGGCAGAAAAACACTCATACTACAAAAAACAATTCTTCCCACTCCAGTTGCCCTTTTCACAGACTTACCTCGGGTGATCTCAGCCACAATGCCTCCAGCCTGGCACTGAAAGCCCAGCTCTTCCTGGATGGCAGCCCCAATTTTAGCATCACTGACCCCCACAATGACCTTCTTCTTTTTGGCTGGCAAGTTCGTCTCAAGGAGAAGACGGAGATCCTCATGGAGGATCCCTGGACCAGGCAAGAGAAAGAGAAGACTCTGTTGTAAACAAAACCTGCCCTTATTCCCATAGGGCATATACAAGAGCCCTTATAGAGTCCTTTGTAGGTTCTCCATCGGTAGGAGAAAATAACAGAGGCCAACCAGAGAATATTAAGAAGCTAAGCAGCTGGTAAGCCTGATCTTTATTGAACTGTTGCAACAAGGTGCTCCCCCCTCCCAGGCAGGAGAAAGGAGGAGGACAAAGAACAAAGGTGTGCCCGCCCTTATATAGACATTTTGAAATTCCCTGCCCTGGATCTCAAGACCACCCCTCCATACATCATACACAGAAGGGGTGTAGCCCAAGACCACCTTTGTTACTCACCTTCTGAGATAGCATTGATGTTTTCCAAGGCACTCTGGGCAGACTTGAACGGGGAAAAGGCTACGAGTTTGACCACGGTGAGGAATTTTCCTAGATTCAGGACGCTCTCCTCCACCTGCAGAACCGCCAACAGCACATGTCCCGATTTCGCTTAGAGTGTTTTGCCCTACACTAAATCAATCTACAATGCCTCCTCCCCCCAGAAGACCAAGATGGCGGGAGCAACCACATGCTTTGAGATGGTGGAATTTTGTTGTTGGGGGCGAGATCGCTCTAATCTCCTTCTGCACAAATCTATGCAAAACCCTACCGAATATTCCTCTTTACTGGCGCAACGAACCAAAAGGGGCCATGCACGCAGGTCGCATCTAACAAAGCGATATCGGGGGGAAAACGTATTGAAACCCACAGCCGCGTGGCCCTCCCTTTGATCCCAACGGGCCTGCTGGGGCCCTGGCGAGGCGCACGTGGTCCGGGCGCAGCACGTGTCTTTCCCCCGGGGAGGGCGCTCAGAATCCACACGTGGCATCATCCGAGTCAGAGGATTGACAGATTCCGACGAGGATCATCAGGGCGCCCAAGGGGATGCGGGCCAGCGAGGGCCCAGCCTGGCCCCCCGTGCGCCCCGCCCCCAGAAGGGGCAGAGTCCTTCCCTCCCCGCAGCGCCCTCGCCCCCTCGCCGCTCACCTGGGGCAGCAGCAGGGCCACCTCCTCCACCTGCCGGAGGGCGAAGAGCGCGTAGCCGGCCGCGTGCTCGAAGAGGACGTGAAGGAGGACCTGCGCGGGGGGGGGGGAGAGAGAAAGGAAGGGGGCGCGCGGTTAGCCAGCCAGCCAGGCCTTCCGCCCCGAGGGACCCCCTCGCCCCGAGGGACCCCCTCGCCCCTCGCCCCTCCCTCGCCTCACCATGGCGGCGGCGGCGGCGCCTCTACTCCTCGCGCCTCGCTCGCTCTCTCCCGACTGGGCCCTGCAGGCCTCGCGCTCAGGAAGGCCGTCGAGGGCGAACCGGAAGCGGTCCCCGCCCCCACGTCGCTCAGCCAACGGCAGGGAAGGATTCCGGCCCCGCCCCTTCCGCTTCTCCCCGCGAGGCCCGCGCTCACGGCGCCTCGCCAATGGGAAGGCGAGGCGGCGGCCGTTGTCGTACTCTCGGCCAATGGGAGGCGGTGGCAGCGGCAGCTCCCGCCCCTTCCTCTCAAGGGCGGCCTCCTTGACTTCCATCATTCCGAGCGGGGGGGGGGGGAGGAGGTTTGGAATCGGCGCAGGCGCGACAGAGGCTCCGACCGCAGGGCAGTCTGGGGGCGGGGCTTCGGCCTCCTGGGAGGCAACGTGGAAGGGTCCCCCAAAGGTCATCTAGCCCAACCCCCTCCCAAGGTGTGGGTCGCCCCGAAGCACGCGAAGGATCCCTCGATCCGGCGCCCCCTCCTCTCGCAGCCGGAGCCAAGGAAGCCGCCCAGCTGGCAGGCGGACTCGGCGCCCTTGCACGCCAAGCAGCCGGGAACGGCTCCCGAAGCCCAGGCGGACTCAGCGAAGCCTAGTCTCTCCTGTCCATGGGGCTGGATCGCCTTTGCCCCGGGAGCAGGGGCTCGGGCGGGAGGGGCCTGATCCCGGGGGCTCCTCCGAGGGACGCTCGTCCAGAGACGCATCATGCTTCGTGCCTGCAGTTAGTTGCCATCGCCGCCACCCTTTTCCATTAGCAAAGTCCTTGTTCTTTGCTGGGGCTCAGGTGCTTTGAAACGACATTCCTGTCCTAGGAGGGTTAATAGCCGGGCAACCCTCGTGCCCTTAGGGTGGCTAAGAGACGTCCGCTTGGAGCCTCTCACTGCCTTGGCTGCACCTGAAGCCATTTCATGCGGATACCTCTTTGGGCATCCGGGAGATTTATATCAATTACATGTTCAATGTAATATCTGTGCACCAATGGCCACTGGGTGGTTTACTGTTATTTAGTGCTATTTGTACATTATTATTACTCTTCTTTCCCCCTTTAATGTTATTTCCCCGTTTTTCATTGTTAAATTTGGAAATAAAGAAGTTATTTTTAAAGGCCCCTCTAACTCATGTGAGAAACAATGTCACACAGTGCAAGCTTGGTTTAAGAGTTCAGTTTATTTATCTCAAGAGCTCCAAGGAGTCAACGTGCAAGAAGGTTTCTGCCTCAAAGTGCTTGTGGATCTCCAGGCTCCAAATGGCTCCTCACCCCCAGTATCCCAACACCACAGAAGCCCCCACCTTGGAGGTCAGCAGAGGAAGAGAAGAGCACTTAGGGGCTGTGGCCAGAGGGGTGGAGCTGCAAGATGAAGTGCGCAGAGAGAGACCTCCGCCACCCTTAACCAAGTGCCCCAGAAAGGCCAGGGGAAGAGACACCCCCTGCCATGCTTGGGCCGTCTGGGGCTGCCTCCAAGCCAGAGACAGCAGGAAGGAAGCTGAAGGTGATGATGAAACAGGTAAAGGGCATGGATCTGGCGACAGCATTCCCTCCATCTTCCCCACCTGGCAGGTGGCAAGCAAGGTGCCTCCCCTTCTCCCTTGCTGGCAGGGGGGGGGGAGCTGCTTGGGAGGGAAAAACCACAGCACACAGAGAAGCTCTTGGGGCAGAACGGACTGTATCTGAAATGGGAGGAAAGCCTGGCCTGAACCGTGAATGGGCAGGTGCCAGTGGAGTGGGTGAGAGCTGGGAAGGAGGACAGTGGTCATTGCGGGCAGAGCTGCCTGCCCAGTTTGAGGAGGGAGGCACACAGAACAAACACAGGCCGTTCAGAGAGTCAGCAGTGCCAGGAGGGCCTTGCACAAACAAGAGTCTGCATATTTCGTGTGTATCTTGTAGGAGGAGAGGCAGCTGCAGAAGGGGGCAGGGTGGGGGAAAGACCCTCTTAGGAGATGAGGCGGGTGTGGAGTTTGTGCAGCTGCTCGGGTGTGAGGACCAGTTTGTGGACCTGGCCGTGGCCCGGCTGGCAAGGGAAGGTCACTTTGCCAATGTAGACGGTGTCGTCCTTCTGCTCCTCTTTGGCCTGGAGGGGAAAGCAGAGCAGGCGGGAGAGTCAGGGGTGTGGCAGCGGCAGCAGCAGCAGCCTCCATTGTGGCCAAGCCCGTCCCCGGAGGCGTGGCCCAAAAAGATGCCCTCCTGCTTCCCTGCCCAGGCCCAAGCGCTCACCTTGAGGAAGGGGGCTGATGGGAAGATGCCAAAGTCGGTCAGGACGTTGGCTCCGGGCTGCTGGAGGACTGTCTCCTTCATGACTTCGTCCTGTAAGAGGAGAAGCACAGTCAGGGCTGTCCAGCCAGAGCCCCCCTGTATTCCCATCCCAGGAGAGGAAGCCACACAGCCCTGGAACAGCTCTCATGTCCCCTCTCCCCTCTCGGAGCAACCTCTGTGGCCCCTTTCTTCCAGGGAACAGGGCCCAGATCAGCTTATTGCTGGCGAGAGAGACAGAGCCTGCTCTTGGGCACGTTGTCAATGGGCAGAGTCTCTGGTTTGGGGGCCCCGGTGCCACTCCCACCCCCTCCACCGTGAAGGGCTCTTGCCCAGGACAGGAGACGGCCAGAGGCCTAGCTTACCTTCAGTTTGTCGATGGTTTCGCTCAGTGATTTCAGGCGGGCCGTTTGCTCCAGGAGCTGGGCTGCTGGGCTGGTTGCTGCAGGGAGGAGAGAGAGACAGAAAAGGCATTGCTATTGCTGCCCCCTCCCCACACTCCAAGGGCATGCTCTGCAGGGATGGAGAGCCTGAGCTGTCCCGCTGCCCCCTCCTCCCAGCCCCTGCCAAGCGCACCTGTCCTCTGCCGCGTGATGTCCACCACCTTGGTGTTGGCGCTCATCTGGTGAAGGGTCTCCAGCAGCTGGCTGGTCTTGCGGTACAGGGAGCTGGAGACCACCTCCTCCCCTTGCCTATCCTTGGCGAGAGAGAGCTTGGGCACCCGCAGCGGGGTCAGCAAGGCCAGCTCCCGCCTCATCTGGGCTCCCTGAAGAGGGGAGGAGAAGAAGGAACAGCAGGGCTCAAGCCAGACACTTTACCACACACAAAAAATCAAACAAAAAGGGGCACAAGCAACCTCCAGCCACACTGGAGCACCCCCTACTCCAAAAAAGCAGTTGCTCTGGACAGCTTATTGTATTGATTATTGCATGTATTTATATCCTGCCTTTTTCCCAGCCCAGAACTCAAGGTGGCTTACACATAAAATAAAACAAGCTAAAAACACAGAAAATACATTCATTAAAATAGAACTAAAACACTGACAGAATTAAAATATTATTAAAAGATCCTTTAAAAACAAAGACAATAATAAAAATCTCATTGGATCTCCAGGAACAGTCAGAAAGAGTCCGTTCCTTGCACCCATGGCCCCCAAACCAGCCCAGGCATTCCTCGCATTCCCTCCACAACAAAGGAGGACAGAACCAGAGATGTGGCAGGTCAAGTTGTGCATGGAGGGGTCATGAAGCAACGTGTGTGTGGAATGGGAGCTAGGAAGGAAGGAAGGAAGGAAGGAAGGAAGGAAGGAAGGAAGGAAGGAAGGAAGGAAGGAAGGAAGGAAGGAAGGAAGGAAGGAAGGAAGGAAGGAAGGAAGTCTCCCTTTGACAAGCCTTGCTTGGTGCCTGGGATTCCTGCCTGCCATGACATGGGGGTGTTTTGTTTTTATACTGTATTTTGTGTTTCTATCTTGTATTTTTATGCTGCGAAGTGCCCAGAGCTCTACAGAGGAAGAGCGGTATACTAATAAACGACGACAACAACAACAATATAATGACCACAAAGGTGAGGATGGCTCAGGTGCCACAGCCTGCGGAGAGCAAGGAGTGTGGGGCAATGGGGCTCCATCCCAGAGCCTGCTGATTCTTCTGTCCATTTCAAAGCAGGCATCCGCCTTAGAGAACCACCTCCCTCCCTCCCTCCCTCCCCCTGCCTGCCTGCAGGGCTCCTTCCCTCCGACCAGGGAATGCTGGGCTGGAGCTGCAAGCAGGAAAGCCGCCTCCCCTGCTCACCTTGAGGCGGTTGTTCTCGTTCTTGAGGTGCTTGATGGACAGCTGCATAGCATCGATCTGCTGGAGGAGGAGAGGGGAGTCCTTCACCTGCACAGGGCCTGAGCCTGCCATCATCACCTGGCCAGCACCCACACCTGCAAAGAAAAGAGAAGAAGAGATTTCCAGAAGATGCTCCTGTGCTTCCCCCCTGCATTCTGGCACAGGAGGGAAAGGCAGGATGTGCCCACATCAGGGCACCACAAGGTGGAGAAGACTTTAGCTGAGTCCAGGAGGAGACAAGAGCTGAAGGCCCAGGAAAACACACGGGAACATGCAGCCAGGGGCAGAAAACGCCCCGGGGAGCAGTTTTGTACAAATAGATGCAACGGCATGCCAAACACTCTCCAGAAAGAGCCCCCACCTCATGCATGTGGGGGATCCAAGACAGGTCTCCAGCCTCACTGAGACATTTGCCCATGCTTTGCACCCTGACATGTGACCTTGCTGTATCCCTCCCCCCACCTTCCTTGGCACACAAAAAACCCACCTCATGCTGGGAATAGGGGGCAACAACTCTAGCAGCTGTCGCAGATTCCCCTCTGCCCCCAAAGGCAGCCTCAGGGTCTCCCTTGTGTCCTTGGGAGATTCCTGGCCCCAGGTGACCCCAGCAGCCCCATGGGGGACATGCCACTGTACCTCTCTGCTGTTCCTCTGCAGTGGAAGCATGGAAGAGACAAGGAGGAGCAGAAATTAGGAGAGGCGTCAGAGAGAAGGCAGGAAAGGCAGCAGCAGCAGCAGCTCCCCTCTGGGTTTGCTTTTCTAGACTACGAGACAAACCTGCTTTTGTGAGCCATGATGGGCCACCCAGGAGGGTGGGTGCCTCTTCTAAAGGGCACTGGGACACCATCTACCCAGAGCCCTGGCCCACGCATGCCAGGGGGGCTCCCTTGCTCTGCAACCCTTTAGGAAAAAACAATAGCCCCCCGGGCATGTGGGAGAAAAAAAGACCCAGAAGCAGCTAGTGTGAATCACTGAACAAAAAGAGGGCAGCACCAGCACGAGGCAAGCCCAGCACAGTTTGAGCAGATCAGCCCTCTTTGAATGGGTACAGATCTCTGAAAGGCAGTGCAGTATGTGAATGTGAGTCTGGTGGCCTCAGCTCAAAGCAAACCCTCCCTAGGACAGCCACTCCAGCCTGGAACATCCCCTGCAGCAGACTCAGAACTCTGAGATGCACGGTCTAAAGAACCCTGTTGGTCTCAATGAGTTTGGATTTGAGATTCATCATCCAAAAGTGCAGAATTTTGCAGCTCTGGGCAAAGGTGGCGAACGGATCCTCTGGGCATCACCTCTGCAGCACTCCAAGCAGGAGTCACGGCGGCTGTGAGCGCGCCAGCACTCAGCAGTGCAAGGCATAAGCCGAGAGCCTCCCTCTCCAAATCCCTGGCTCTTTTGGATCAGCAAGGGAAGGGAGAAAGAGGAGGGTGGGGAGATTCTCACTTGGAAATGGAGAAAATAAAGGGGGAGCAGGAACCAACTTAGCATTCTCTCAAGCAGGGCAGCCCCTGCACCCATCGCCCTGGCTGGAGCCTCAGCAACCTGCCCTGCCCAAGGAAGGAATAACAGGCAGGCAGGGAGTCCAGGAGGTTCCTCCAGCCCCTTCTCTGGAGCTGCTGGCCCTCCAGCACCCCAAGATTCTTGGAGCATCTCTTCCCTGCAGCCTCCCTGCCCCAAAGCATGCACACACACACACACACACACAATCCAGAGGGCTCACCTCCGGTGATGCCAGAGATGACGGAAGTGACTCCCGAAGGACCGACTCCGCGCAGGCCCTCAATGGTGCGCTTGGACTGGTTGCTGAGCCGCTGCTTCAGCTCCTGCTTCTCGGACTCCAGCTGGTCAATGTCCGCTTGGAGGGCATCCATCGTCTCCTCAAACTCCCTGCGGAGGTTAGGAGGGAGAAAGAGACAGAGGAACTCAAGCGGGGGCTTCAAGGGCATGCAGCAGCCCCCCGCCCAGTTTCAAGACCCTTCTTCATCTTGGTTGACCTCCTCCCCTGCACATGTTCCAGCTTGTCAATGTCCTTCTTAAATTGTGGTGCCCAGAACTAATAATTTTGAAACTAATTTTATTGTTTATACGCCACCTATCTGACTGGGTTGCCATTCTGGGTGGCTTTCAGCAACTAGACACAGCATTCCAGGCGGGGCCTGACTAGAGCAGAAGAGAGTGGAGCTCTTCCCTTGATCTGGACACTAGGCCCCTGTTGATGCAGCCTAGAAGAGCATGAGCTTATTTTGCTGCTGCTGCATCACACTGTGGTCTCATGTGAAGACCCTGAGATCCTTTTCACATGCACTGCTTTCAGGTGTCCCCCATGCATCTGATTATTCCTGCCTAAGCCCCAAACCTGACATTTGTGCCAACTGAAATTCATTTTGTTAGTTTTGGCCCAGTTCTCCAACCTGCTATGCTCCTGTTGAATCCTGTTTCTGCCTTCTGAGGTATTAGCTACCCCTCCCACTTTGGTGCCCCCTGCATCCCCTCCCTCCCTCCCTTCATCATTTCCTTTGCCATTTATAAAAGCATACAAAACTGCCTTATACTGGTCCAGCTGAGCATCACTACACTGACTGGCAGCTGCTCTCTGGGATTTCAGACAGTTCTCTCCCACCTGCCCTGCCTGGAGATGCCACTGGGGACTGAGGCTCCACCACTGAGCTATGGGACCCTCCCCACTCCTTGCCAGGAAACAACGCAAATCTGTCCCAAACATCTCTGGGTGTGAGCACACAGCCCTGTGTATCTCAAGGCCAGAGCTGAGCCAGCTGGGCCAGAAAGCAAACAGCCCCTGTTGACCTTTGGGCAAAAGAGCAGAGCGAAGGGAGCAGAGGACAAGAAGGGGATGGGGAAGCTGTCTGAAACCAAGCTCCACCATCACAAGGGATACAGAAAGCGATGGCCAAGGTCTCCAGGATGCCAGATGCTGTGCCAGGGAGCAGATCCAGTCTTGGGCTTGAAACACCCGGGCACACCGAACCCACAGAGCCCTGGCTATGCCTGTCAAGACCCAATGTGTGTAGGCCACATCAGAGGACACGAGAGGATGTGAGTTTGGCACAGAAGATGCCAGCCAGCGCCTCCTACAACTGTCAATCCTCAGAGGACACCCTTCTCCCTCCTCCTCCTCCTCCAGCCCCCGCCCCCCGCTTACTTCTCCTTCTTCTTCAGCAGAGCCTGGGTCTCGTCCAGCTTGGTCTGGATCTTCTCCACCCGGTCATCTGCATCCTTGGAGGAGCTGTCCAGTTTCTTCTCCAGGAGGCTCAGGCGCACATTCGCCTCGCTCAGCTCCTCGCCCTAGGCAGCGGGAGGAAGAGCACTTGTGGGAAGGAGGACGGCCAGGCCTCTGGTGACTGAGCCCCCGCAGGAGGACCCCAAGAGCCGGCTAGAGCTCTTCTCTGCTGATGCTCCATCTCCTCTGGAGCCCAGCAGCAGGAGCGTGGCCACCCCCCCTCTGGAGCAGCCCCTGGAAGACTGGGCCTTCCCAGCCCAACCTGCTCATGGGGAGAAGCAGCTCCTTAACCTGTTGGGGTGGGGGACTCACCTTGATTTTGAGGGACTTCTTCAGCTCCTTGATGACCGTCTCTCGGTCCTCCAGCTTCAGCCCCAGACCTTCAGCATCCGTGATCTCCGCCCGCAAGGCGGCTGCCCGCAGATCCACTGGAGGAGGAGACTGCAAGAGGAGTCCAAGTTGGCTTGCTGAGACATTGACCAGGTTCTGGGAGGCGTCTCGAGATACAGAGCATGCAACGAACCCCTCCCAAGCCCAGGGGAAGGCCCCACACCTTCATTCCTCAAATGATTCAACTGCAAGGAAGGCAGTCCGAGGAAGAGCCCTGAAGCAGCAACCAGACCAGACCAAGGGTGTCCCAGCACCCAGGCCAGTAGCTGCCCCCCCCTGCCTCTGAGGCTCCTGCAAGCAGAACCTGAATGCACAGCAGCACCCTCCCCCCACCTGAGAGCCCACCCAACAATTTAAAATGGGGCTGAAAAAGGAGTGGCTTTCATTGGGGCACAGACACCCTCCCCCAACCAATAGGCTGGCCCCGTTAGCCAAGCACCAGCCAGGGGGATCTGCCCACAAGTGCCTGGCTTGTTGCTGGTGGGTGAGGCCAGCTCCTGCCCTCTCTCCGGAGGCTCACCTTGGCCTGCGGCTTGTCTGCATCGTACTCGCCCTCCTGCATGGCCGTGGCCATCTTGTTCATGGTGGCAATGAGGATGTTGCAAGACTGTCGCAGGCACTCGTGGGGGTTGATGCCTTGCGTGCCGTAGATCTGGAAAAGAATTGGACAGGTCCAGAGGATGCCAACGCACGTCCCTCGGCAGCGCTGATCCCAGACTGAGGTCTGCAGAGAGCTCTCCAGCCCTCCAGCCCTAATTAGCAGCGATGGAAGAGGAAGGTGCCAGCCTCCCCAGTTGGGAGAGCAGGAGAAGCTTCCAAGATCTCTGTACTGAGGAGGCGGAGAGGGAGGTTCCTGAGCCTAACAGGCACCTGGTCACTGGTGCAACCCTCAGCCCCTGTAGTGCTGTCCAATTATATTATTATTATTATTATTATTATTATTAATTGAATTTACATATCACCCTATACCTGGAGGTCTCAGGGCAGTTCAGAGGACAAAATCAAAATATGAAACCACAAAATACATAATCAAAATAAAAACAATAACCCAATAACACACACACACCCCCAAAAAATAACACCACATTTTAAAAGACACCGGATGTCAATCAAATCAATCAAAGGCCTGGTAGAAGAGGAACGTTTTTGCCTGGTGCCTAAAGGTGTTTAATGAAGGTGCCAGACGAACTTCCCTGGGGAGAGCATTCCACAAGCGGGGAGCTATCTGCAGAAAAGGCCTGTTCTCGTGTTGCCACCCTTCGGACCTGTCGAGGAGGCACATGAAGAAGGGCCTGAGAAGATGATCTCAGGGTTCGGATAGGTTCATATGGGAAGAGGTGGTCCTTGAGGTATTGTGGTCCTGAGCAGTTTAAGGCTTCAGAGGTCAAAACCAGCACTTTGAATTGGGAAACTAATCGGTAGCCAGTGCAGTCGGACCAGGATCACTGTAAGATGCTCAAACTGTCTTGCTCCGGTGAGCAACCTGGCCGCTGAATTCTGCACCAGCTGAAGTTTCCGAACCATCTTCAGGGGCAGCCCTACATAGAACTCATTGCAGTAATCTAACCATAAAGTTACCAGAGCATAGACGGCAGTAGTTAGGCTGTCCCTGTCCATATAGGAGCGTAGCTGGGCCACCAGCCGAAGCTGATGGAAGGCACTCCAGGCCACTGAGGTCACCTGAGCCTCCAGCAACAGCAAAGGATCCAGGAGGACCCCCAAGCTACAAACCTGCTCCTTCAGAGGAAGTGTAACCCCATCAAGAACAAGTGACCTCTCAGCCATCCGGTCTAGGGAACCCCCCACTAACAAACCTCCGTCTTGAGACTTCCAGTCCACCGCCATTGCTGACTGGTGGGAAAATCTCGAGCTCCGAGATTCTCTAGCACTGTGAGGGAAGGGGGAGCCGTGAGAGCGCCGCGGACCCCCGAAAGAGCTCCAGATCGAGCGTTCTGGAGACGTGGGGACTCAGCTGCACCTTTTTCTGTCTCCTCCGCCGCCCGGTAGCCCTATTACGGGAGCCAAGAGTGAGCGGAGTGGAGACGTGGTGCCTTGAGTCAATCTGCTACCCTCGCAACATGAAGCTCTGAGCCAGCAGCCTGTGGAGCGGTGGATTTTTCCAGATTTAAAGGATTTGAAAACATTGGACACCGTGAGTAAAGGAAAAGGATTTTAAAATTTTTAATTGGACACGGAATTTGTTTACCTCTTTGAGGCTGAAAGCTGTCAACATTGAAGAGAGTATAAAATACAAGGTTGTAAATAAGAAGTTTGACAGCTGCTTTTTTCATAAATGGATATATGAGTTTTAAGATATGAAGAATTAAAAATGAGAGTTTGACACCAGATCGGGCATAATTTTTCTTTCTGAAATTTGGAAATACGAGCTGCGTCATTTCCTGCTGTAATCTGTGCTGTTCCCACAAAATTGGAGACGACCAGGATGTCAGTAGACACAACATCATCTGACTTTATTGACTTTGAAAAGGAACTTTTGGAATTGCTTTTGGATTTTAGGGATGAACTGCGTCAGAATGCTATACAGATTTAAAAAAATAAGACAGAACTGTGCGGAAAGTGAGAAAGGACTAATCTCAACAAAGTATGAAGAGAAGCAAGATGAACAATCATCAGCCATGGACAATGTAATTGAATTTAAAGATGATGAAGAAGCTGCATGGAACATTGTTCCCTCAGTGAGAGGGGGGAAACAGGACTCATGCTTGATTCAAAGAGCCTTCAAAGAAGAACCAGCATGTAATAATGCCCTCCCATGCTGGGGCCAGAACTTAAGGGGAACCAAAATTGAGACAGGGCTGAAAAGTGGAAATGTAGTTGGATGGTATTGTGCAACAGCTAGGAAATTGGGGAGGCAGCAGGGGACGAAGAAGGGAGAGTGGTAGATAGGTGGTGAAAGAGCAGGAGTGGGGTGAGAGAGTAATAATGGATGTTATTTTCTGACTGATCAAGATGGCCCGAAACTGGAACGACCTATGGAACTGGCTGATTCATCTGGGAGACCCTGAGTCCGGGGGGGGGGGGGCGCTGAATTAGATTTAAGTGTTTAAATGTTATTATGATAAAATAAATACTGTAATATTTGAATGTATGGAAAATTTTTGGGTATAAATATGAGGCTAAGGGGAGAAATAGAGGATGGGAAAATAAATTTAGATTTGGATTAAGATAAATTACGGGTGGAAGATAGTCGATACATTGAAGAATAGAAACAGTTGTGAGATAATGAAAAAATGTGTTAGAATGATTTAAGATAACAAATGAAAATTGCTTAATTTGGAGTTAAAAATGGACCCAGTGCGAGGGGAATCGAGGAAGTCTACAATGTTGATCAAAATGTTAGATGTGATGTTTTTTTTTATATTTTTATTCCTGTTTTTTTGTGTGTGAATTTTTTATAATTTGGAATGTTAGAAAATCAATAAATATTATGGGGGGGGGGGGGAACAGTGCCTCC